>NC_088980.1:124650464-124982964 GCF_963932015.1 Anas acuta | reverse complement strand
TTGAAACAAAGAGAAAGTTGGTCCATCCTTCTCTATATTTCAAACAGTTCTCTGAAATATATTTGACTCTCACACAGTGTCTATGTAAAAGGGATTGTATTTCTTAAAGCTAAATGGGAAAATGATTCATAACATCCTATTCAAGATGACAACTGGGCTGATGGTTTAGCTAACTACATATCTATTTCCAAATGTACTAAATTTAAATTGATGTAATCATAGTATTTAGTACATACGTGATGTTGCATGATGGTTAGACAGTTTAGATGCATTCTTGCAATAGAATTCTAGTACATGAGGGTGGGTTTACTCACACTGTTTATCACTATCACACTATCATTTAACCTGTCTCTATATATGCTACACTTGTAGGCCAAGAACTGTTCTCAACAAAGTCAGTGAAAAGTTTCCTCAAAAATCCAGGGTAAAATACAGTATATGTCTCTTCATGCTGTGAAAGGGCTTTCTATTTTATTGCCTGAAAGCAGTATTTTGATATTCAATATTTATTCGGTAAATTTTCAAGTATTTTATTTGCCCTTCCATTAACAATGATGTATTGCTCTCCTTTAGTTGATATATTATCAAGGTAAAAGTCTGTTTGTCCTTCTTAAATAACCAAAGGAAAGAATGAACCTCATGTATTACTGATAAATATAGTTCAATGGGACAAAAATAGGATGAAGAAAATCAGTTTGGAAGCATTTTAAGACATCCTTTCTTTTCTGTTGTTAGTGTTTGATTCCCATTATTTTAATTGACTTAAATAATTGATGAGTATCCAGTTTGACACTTTGAATTATGTTTTTGAAGTTCTTTCTTCAAGCTCTTATATGCTTTCATTTTCTGAGAAAAGCATTTGTCTGTACCAGTGAGTACTCTGTTCCCAATGAACTATGAGAGCTATGCTTCCCTTGGGAAACTGCCCCTCACCAAGCAGCAAGCCCTGATGCTCTGCATGATGTGACTGAAGACATGAGAAAGGAAAGGACTTCTACAACGGCAACAGCAAGAGAAAGAAGAGGAAGATAACCACCTAGCAGTTAGTACTTGTTATCTTGAGGAAAGCTGCTTAAGGAGGAAGCTGAGACTCTACAGGAAGCCTTTCAGGAGAAGGAAATCAATGAGAGTGATGGACAGCTTTTCTCCAATCTATATTTAGGCAAAGTGAAAGTGTACAGATGAAGGTAGCAAAAAAAAAAAAAAAAAAAAAAAGAAAAAAAAAAAGACAAAAAACACTAGGAGTAAATTTAGTGCTTCTAATTAAATTGAAGGATCACTTCATAGTCCTGATTTTGCTCCCCTCTATCTTGGGTCAGTAGTTCCTTATTCTGATCATCCCATGAGGTTCAATAGGAATTCTCTCAGTGTGACCGAAGGTCTTCTTTGCGAACCCAGGAGGTACAAGCAGCTTTATCTAGAAGGTGGCAAGTGAAAAGTCACATGACATTTTGTATTTTTGCATACAAATAATCAGAATCAGTTTGCCAACCAGGAGACAGGTACTAACAGAAATGTTTAGATGTTATGTAACAAATTCAAAAACGGCACTAGCTTTTCTCTTTTTACATCTGACATATACCTGTGCCCATTATTCAGAAGTTATTTAAATAATATAAAATCTCTGCACTCTTCTGGGGAAGCCTTTCCTACTGCTTTCATTTTCTGCACCTATTGTCTAAGTAGCTTCCTCCCACTGTTATGTATCTGAAAGTCTGTGCTTCTGCAAGCCAGGTAACTGCTTTGACAAAAAAGCATATTAGATGCCTGCAGATCCCACTAGAGCAGGCTCTGCACCTCCAACCATACCACACTTAAAGGGGTATGAATTATGTTTCTAATATTATCACTTTCTTGACTTCCACTTGGGAACCATCTGTCAGAGCAACACCACCCAAATTACAGCAGGGTCTCCATGATGCTGGCTGGTCTGAGCACATGTGTAAAGCTTCTGCCCAAAGAGATGGGAAGAAGAAATGGTTCAAGTTAAATAAATTTACTGCTGGTATTCACAAGGCATTGTAAAACCTCTGCCTTAGAATTTAGTCAGTGATTCAGTGTCATGGCAGGAGGGACATGGCAGTAATTGTTCAGGCTTTAGCACTGAATTGTCATAAATTGGACTAGTCTGTTTTTTGTCTCTATTTCTGTCTCAGGCATCTGTGTGGGATACTCTCCCACACAGTCCTGGCTGCTGGTAGTGGCTAGGTAGGAAATACAAGTGGAGACACCTTCATGTGAGAGATGGATGCAGCTGTAAATGTGCCACTGCTGAGCCATCTGCACATGACTCATAACTGCTTAACTTGGGTGAAGTTTTGAAAGAAAACTCTTGGTACAATTAATAAATAAAAGGCTTTTCTTTATATATTACTTCTCTTTCATTGCTTGGGTGCTTTCATTTCTGCTTATTCCACATTTCATGGACAAAACATATGCTAAGGGTTTTTTTTTCCCTTCTGAAAACAGTTTTTTTTTTTTTTTTTTTGTGTGTGTGTGTGTGTGTGTGTGAAAATCTGCATGAAAAAGCCCTGTTTTTGTTAGGATTTTGGTAGTCAGGGTTTTTGGCTTCCAGTGTTAACTTGCAGGTATCATGAATCGCTTCTATCTTGGTTTGGGGCCATTTTATGAAATAAAGTAAATGTGAAAGGTCACCTTGTTCATGAAGCTATCATCTAGCATTTCAGATGTGAAAATTCTAAAAATATTTGAGAAATATATTCAGTGGCTTTAGTTTATTACTATTATTATTATTTATTTTATTTTAAATTTAAGCACAGATGTACTCCAACTAGCTGCCTTGCAAATGTCTCTGGGGTATTTGGGCAAGGTACTTAACCACTGGCCAGTGCAAACCCATTTTTTAGAGCTCCTTTTTTTAAGGGACCTTCTTAGAGCACAGCTATTTAGCTGTGTGTTGCTGTTAAATGTGGGCATATGCTTATGAGGAATTAGGAAAAGATTGGGAGGAGAGGAGAGAGAGATTTTCTTGTACAAGGTCTACTCCAAATTTGTGTGGTTGTGATTATAAAATAGCTGGATATCATCTGAGTCTTGGTGTCAGGCCAAGATGACTATATGGGACCATGACTTAAAGCAATATTATACTTCACACAACCCAGGTCTGAAAGACAGACTTGTGTTCACTTCCTTTTGTTAAGTCCCACTAATACCCACTTCAGCCAAAAGCTGTCCTCTGCTCTTAGGTTAGTCCATCTGTGATACTAGCTCATACACTGGTAACAGAGAAAATGTATCTGTACATCTGTGCATTAGGTGAACACAAACTCTTATGCATAATCTACACAAATAAAATGTGACACATCCTATCTCAAGTTAGATACGTCCTTGAAGCATTAAGGTCGGCAGCAATATAGCTTTGTGCTTCATGTATGGTCAGTGGAGAGGAACAATCATCTCCAGGAGGCTGCTCTGGTCTTCATATCTGAATGCCCTGCAGAAAAACTTGTCTCTCTCCACTGCCAGCCTCTTCACTGCCAGTAATTTAGGTACCCCTAAGAAGTGTCTGATGTTAGCAGAATAAGCCTGAGCCTGGGCTGTCACCTGTGTGGCTGCAATACACAATCTCTGTTGCTGTTGAGAGACTTATGTGAATGACCGCGTAAGTATGTGAACCCTTCTTGCGATTCTGTCTCCCTCTTCCAGTGTAGACCTAGGGAGGTGTGGAAATATAGCAACAGAATGCAACACAGCAATACACACCAGGAAAGAAAACGGGAAAGGAGGCTTAATCTGGGTTAAATAGTGTCCCTTGTCATCCTCCAATATAAAAGGGTCTTTCAGGAGGTGTTACTTCAAGAATCTGGAGGCCAACCTGCTCATAAAATCTGAGACACTGTTGTGATTGGAAATGGTAGTGAAAGCATTCTGCTGGGCTTTCTGAAATCTTTAGTATATTTTCAGTGGCTGACATCTGAGAATTGCAAGTGTTGATTTCTAGATGGCAGAAAAAGACTCAAATGTCTACTCCCGTATTTCAAATAGATTTCTCTTCCCTTGAAAAGTCCTTTCACACTGTTCTTTTTCTGACTTGACTGGTGTGGTTTAACCTGACAGGCAGCTAAGCACCACAGAGCTGTTGGCTCACTCCCCCCACCACTGGGATGGGAGAGAGAGTCAAAAAAGTTAAAAGTGTGAGAACTCATTGGTTGAGATAAGGACAGTTTAATTAAAAAAAAAAAAAAAAAGAGGAAAACCAAAGAAGATAAAAAAAAGAGTGACGCACAGTTCTATTGCTCACCACCAGCTGACTGATGCCAAATCCCCCCAGCATTATTGCTGAGCACGATGCTACACTGTATGGGACATCCTTTTGGTCACTGGGTCACCTGTCCTGGCTGTGTCTCCTCCAGCTCCTGGTGCACCCCCAGCCTCCTCGCTGGCAAGGTGGGGTGAGAAGAGTCCTTGGCTCTGTGTAAGCACTGCTCTGCAACAACTAAAACATCGATGTGTTATCAGCATTATTTTCCTCCTAAATCCAGATCATAACACCATACTAGCTACCAGGAAGATTAACTCTATCCCAGCTGAAACCAGGACATCTGGAAATGATCATCTGAGGTACTTCAGCAGAGTAATTAGAAGAATGGGGTGCAAACTGTAACACATTTAAATGAAGTTATGCTAGATATCTCCTTTCCTCAGTGATTCTACTGCAGCTGTAAGACCAAAACTACATTAGTTTCTCTGTACATTGCTTTTATACTTCAGTATGTTACTGCATATGATAAGTATTTTGCCTAAAGTTCTGTGTTTAATTGATTAATAGGAAGGTACTAATGGGGGTTTCTCTGGCACATGACACAGCTTGTGGTGTACTTTTCACATTGCACACATTAGGGAGTCACCACATCCAGCAGCCTAGCAGACCCAAGACTGCTGCATCCCCAAACCCCCAGGTCCAACTGACAATGGGGCTGAGCACATATTCCTGGTAGGCACATGCACACAGAGTACACATAAACATTATGTATATAAATATATTCATGGCCAGACACATAGATCACAGACAAGTATTCTGAGCACTCACCCAAATCCAAACATCTCTAACAGTCTCATATTGTTCTCCTCCTCACAGGTTGTGCAGGACAGAGGCAGGCCCTTTAGGAGGAAACATGCATGCATGTGTAGAAGGTGGTTCCTCCAGCAGATAGCTTGAACATTCAATGGATCCATCCAGTAAATGGCCTTAAATACAGAGCCCATCCACTAGTTGGTCCTGAGTCCCTGGAGCCTTCCTCTCCCATGTGGCCTCCTGCAGAAAGCAACGCACACAAGCAGGTCTCTAAGCTGCCCCATGGTCTTTCTAGATGTTGTCTTGGACCTCCTGGTCCCTCTTGTAGCCAGCTCCTCCTGTTGCTGTTGAGAGACAGCACAGAGGCACACACATGCCTGGCTCCTGGACCATTTTTCCTCCTTGCTAACTGGTCTGGCTGGCCAGATCTTCACCAGTGATCACACACTGACTTGGGAACTTTCTTCTGCTCCAGCTGCTGGTACGTAGACCCATGGGTCCCCTGCCCCATGTTCTGACTCCTGTTGCTGGCCTTTGTACCCTCTTCACACACATACACACAGAATGGGGGACACTAACCCAGGAAAATAGTTAGAAATGGATTTCAACAAGAAACCAGGGAAGACTGCAGATATGACAGATAGGGCATCAGCAGACCAGCAGCCTGTTTACATGGAACTGGCCCCATTTATTCTTTTATGACTCTGTTTTCCTGCTTGTTGCCCCCTAAACTACATTCGTCCTTCCCTTTCCCCACCTCTCGTTCCTCCCCTAACCATTCCGTAATAACCCTCATACAATCCCAAAATGCTTTTACCAGCATCTCATAATGTGTCCCACAACTCCTAAGCATCTCACAGCCATAAGGTGCTCTGCAGAGCCTTCAGTTGACAGTTGGTGCTGGGTGTCCCCCCAGCCCATGGAGATGAGGCTCCCTGGGACAGCCCTGATTGGGCAAGGCAGGGAAGCCTTTCCCTGCTGCATTTTGGGGGTTCTCTCACCTTCCATGGTGTTCCCAGGATCCTCTATGTCTTCAAAGGAGAACCTTTAATCCCATAACCTAACGTTGTGATGGTAAGCATAAAGCACGAAGTGACAGCATTCTTGTAGAAGACATACAAGCCTTGGCATGAATTCGGGAAATCAGATCTCACCTCTTCTGGGTACCCACATGTCCACGGGAGAACATGTGTCTGTATGAAGCAGACACATGCAGGACAGGTGTAAGAAGCTGGGAAGGGCCATTGAAGTAGCCATGTCCACCAGCCATGGTGCAGCCCCTGCCTCCCACTCTGTGTCCCCACACACAGAGCTCTTTGCTATGTCCCTGTGCCCCCACAGTGGATGTAGGATGGGGGGTAGCAAGGCAGCATGTTTTGGGCTGGCACTCTTCAAAGGAGGCTGGAAAAAGTGATTCAATAGTCAACATGTGAGATTTGGCAGGTCTTCAAGCCTGGTAGTGTTTCTTCACATGTTTTGACATCAGCTACTGACCTCCTTTTAGCTCTCATTTATTCAGTCATCACTCTGGCAGGGATTTCAATATATGAGGAGTCGCACAGACCATGCTAAGCAGAATGGATCAAATAATGAAAAAATAACTTTGGAGATTGTGACTGAAGAATCTGATTAGCCTGTATCTGCCCTCTTATTATTCATTGCTTATATATGCTCCAACAACTGAAAATGTGGTGCATATAAATATTTTAAGAAAGCAAATTTCAGGCTTTTATTCCTGACTACTAACATCAAGGAATTATTCTGTTGTTCATCTTTTGTTGAAGCAGAAGTAACCTGTTTTTTAACAACAGGTTTTTCTAGCAGTATCTACAGCTTCAGATGCTGAAGCACACTACCCATGTCAGAAATATTATCTTTTCTTTCAGTTCTGATGCATGAGATCTGGTGAGAAGAGGGAAGCAACTTCCGAGGATGAAATACTTTCAGTTGTACCTCCAATGATAATGCAACATCAAGTCACTTTTTCAATGACTAACCACAAAGCAGAAGAGCTTTGATTAAATTCAGCTTTGATTAGGTACTTGAATAGTCACTATGATCAATTTGTGAATAATCCAGGGATCAAAGAGAATCATGAATATGACTGGTTTTAGTAGTCTGTGTAATGAATATATTGGTATAAAGCAGAATCAGGGACAATTTGTGAACAGAGAAAAGTTTAAATCTCAATTAATTGGTCATATTGAGAAACGTGACCAGCTGTAGTAATGGATCAGGAGAGACGAAGTCTTTCAAACTAGAAAACTTCTGTTCTGCAAGATCTGAGAGACATCTGAAAGAGCTATATTAAAATGTATTCTTGAAACAACCCCATGAAAAATATACTAGCACTGCTAGCAGCACCGGTAGCTGATGAGGATTACTGAAAGAGCTCAGAAATGCATAGCTCTGCTCCAGCAAGAGCCTGTCAAGCCTTCCTGAACCTTCCCTTGGTGGCACTTGCAGGGCTTGGATCTGCCCCTGAGGCCAGGGAAGTGCAATGCAAGGCTTGTGGAGTTTTGCTTGAGTTCACCTGGACTTTCTTCATTCTTACTCAGTGTGCTCCTCCCCATATTCTTTCTCCAGCCTCAGCTGGATTTTGGGGGTAATGACTAGCAACAATATTTGTTAAGGACTGAATTTCCTTCTATTAACACCTCAGACATTTCCATAGCCATGTGATAGCACAGGACACCAAGTGCAGTAGGCATGTAAGAAAATGGTGGACATAGCAGTGTGTGTGGTCTAGATGCAGAGGTGTGCTACTTCTGCTATTTTCTGAGTTGATTATTGAAGTGGGTCAGTGTATTTGGGCTGTCCACAAACAAAGCTGTTGACATTTGCTTTTTATTTTTATTTTTTTTTCCAGAAAAACTTCTCACTGTAAAAGGAAACATGCAGCCAATAAAAGGATGAAAATGCAACACCTGTAGTGTGTTAACCAACTGATCAGGTGATGAAGAAGCAAAAGTCCAAACTCAAAGCAAGCTTTACCCCAGAAAGGAAGGCAAGACAGAGACATGGGTAAGGCCATTAGGGAATAGTTTCTGGCATATGCAAGCATACAAATAGCAGCTCATGAGGTCTGAAATCACCAGCAGGTATCTCTGGATGATACTAGACACCACTGGAAGCATAATACTTCCGGATGAAAGCATATAACTGCAGAAGAAATATGTTCCGAGATAGATCCCTGGCAGGACTCTGAAATTACTTAGCACTGGAAACGCCGTAAGTATGTAGTCAGTGAAACAAAAGCCTGAGGTCAGATGTCTAAGATGCCTTTGGGAGGTGCAACAGCATGAGGTTAGGAAGCAAAAGTGAATCACTGGTCAGCAGACGTAAACAGATCACTTTGGACCAAGCCAGGACAGTTGTACTGCTCTGTTACAAACCTGGGACAAGCTCCTGTTTTTATTGCAGGTTTTGTATTCTCAAGTGATAGGTTCAATGTTTGCCATCTTAGTTTGGCCAGAACCAAAAAGCCTTCTGAAGAAAAACAGGCAATGTTCCTGTTTCCACAAGAGGTTGTGAGACTTTATTTTTATTTTATATTTGTAAAATCTTTTTGAGTCTCTGAACAGTGAAGATCCCATTAAAATGAAAACTACGTGGTTCCTTACCTCCTATTTCTCTCCACATATGCAGCCAACTTGCCCTTCAATCAGCTCTGTAGAGTTATCCACTAGATCTCTTGGATGCTATTGCATCTCTCCTCCTAATGAGCCCTGCCCTGTGCTTGGGCAATGTATTTACAAACTGTTTCATGTTGCTCCTCTCAATAAAAACACCTGAAACTGGTGAAAACGACTTATTGTTGAATCTTTACAAAATAAGAATGCACAAGTTAGGAGAACCAACATGTTCTTTCCTTCAAATCTCATAAAAATAAGGATTTCTTCAGCCTGTCAATAAGTTGAAAACTACGAGAAAAGGGGTGCAAGATAGTTTGGCTGAGGGCCTTTGTAGTGTCCAATATAAGTGCACAACCATGTCCCACAGGATGGAGGAGCACCATAGTGCTGGGAACCTGAGAACAGCTGAAACCTTCTATTCTTGTCAGAAAACTAGAATGTGAAAAGTCAACAGAGATGACCTCCCACAATAGTGGACACAACTATTTTTGAAGATATGGGCACAAGCAGGTATGACTGGGTTTCATACACTGGGACCTCAGAAGTCCCTCAAAACAAATGCTGGTTCTTCATGTGAGGTTCCTTGCTTCTGCTACCTCTACGACTTTAAGTACCATTCAACACTGAAAAGGCGCCTCCTCTCTCTCTTCCTATGCCACAACAGAAACAGAGAGGAGCCTGAGGAACACAGAAACGTGATTATTTTTGTGTTCATAAACACAGAAAGCCTCATTCCAGTTCAGTAAGGCAGAATTATAAATGAACTGATTTATACAAATCACAGCAACTGCCTTCTCTGTGTGACCCTGAAGTTTCTCTTAGCAATTTTTGACCTTCAGAGGTCTGGGTGCTTTTATCAGATTAAGAATTATCCCCACCCAATGAAGGATTTACACCAGGAAAGGTTTATTGGAATACAGACTTACTTTCTGTGAGTTTGCCATATGCCACTATACATGGCTTGCCCGATGTGGCAGGCCACCTCTAACCAGTTAGCTGTGTTTTTACTGTTATGCTATATAGCTCTTCACTTTCTATCTCTGCTTAAAAACAGAGATATTGAAAATAATACCTTTTTTTTTTTTTAACTAGGAAATAAATACGTGAATACGTGGCAAAATTTTAAAAACATGTTTTAAAAATGCACAGATATCCTAACTCTTAATGGTTCTCACAAAGACTTCCAGAGCTCTGAACAGGAAGTCTTAACACCAATTTCACCTTTTGTGGCAGTTGCTATTGCAGCTTTTTAGTGACTGTACCATCCTCAGTTTCCAATTCACTTTTAAAGATTATTTCTGTAGTTGCAAATCCATAGCAAACAAGAAATTTAATTTGATTTCTTCAGGGCACCACTCCAAAAAAACTTGATTCAGTGATAGGATTTCTTTCCCTTCAAAACTGGCAACAAATTCACTTTGTTTTTCCTTCTTTACCTCTGCTGCTAATGAGGGTGACAACATGATTGCAGTTGTTTTTTTGTTGTTGTTGTTGTTGTTTTTTTTTTTTTTTTTCGTTTGTTTGTTTGTTTTTATCTGGTAGTCAGACTTGACTTTGCCTCTCTGCCTCTGTTTTGTATTTTGTTGAAATACATTTTGGTTAATGTAACCAGCTGACTAAATTGTGAAAACAGAGTGAGGACTGTGCAAGAAAAGCACAGGACCATAGTAATTTCTGCCTAGCAGTATTCCTAGCAAGAGGTCTTACTATAAATATAAACAAGTGTCATGATAGTAAGTTATGTTATCTTTTTGCTGATTTTTTTTTAATGATATTTGTTTAGTGGTCGTATTCTACCTACAGTACGAAAATGTGGATAGCTGAAATTAGATAAATATCCTATATGATGCACTTTTCTTTATAATTAGTCTGTGTTAGCATTCTGAAACCAAAGCAGCCTCTACTTTCTTCTCACTGTACAACCCTGTTATACTTGTGTTAGCTTCAGTTCTAATACCTGCTGTTTTACAAGCATGTGAGAAGAATGAGATGAATTTCTGAGAGAGGGAGATTGGGAATTATGGGTTTAAAATTTTAATTTATCCAGTTCGAATATAGAGCAGAGCTTTGGAAAGAGTAAAACACATTCTTATTTCTGCAACACAGAAAAATGAGGAACAGAAGCATCGTTAATTTAGGTAGAGCGTTACATTAGGAAAGAAAATGGAAATTATTGATCTGTTACTAATATTTTTACCTTAGGAATTCTTTGAGCATAGAGTGCAATTACATGCCTAGTATTTCATTTTGGTACCGTCTTCCTCACTAGTATGCATACATCCAAATTAAATGAAGGAACAACAGCAAGGAATATAAGATTTGTTCGCTGTGTCTGAGTGCTATATTTGACACCATCACAGCAACTCTGAGAAAGTCAAACTATGATTTAGTGGGTGGCATCTTAGTTAAAAGATAGTAACAGCCAAAATAAAGACATTCAAAACCTAGTGTGTAGTGCATACCCACAGCAGCGTGACTACTATGTTATATACCTAGAATGTTACTTTACTGAAATGGGTTGAAGTGCCTTGTTAATTTGGGAACTAGAAACATGCAGAACTTTTTATTTATTTATTTATTATTATTATTTTTATTTTATTCTAGTGAAGAAATCTTAGACAAATTATACAGGTTGATTTTATAAATAACATAAAAAAGTCACTATAATACCTGACTGTTTAATAAATTTCTTGAAGCATGGGGATACTTCTAAAGTTCAGGCTCTTCTGTGGTTAGAGAGGTTTGAAAATACGTGAGAATGAAATCAGAGAGAAGAAAAGCATAAATAGACTCAAGTATACCTAAACTGGCCTAATTAATTTAACAGAAATATTTTTCCTTCTTCATTACCTTGTTCATTTTCCTTATTTTTCTATCTACCTACTACATAGGCTAACTATTGAGAATGTCAATGCCTTCAGTCTACTGACATCTACTTGTCCTCACATCGCCCAATGATAAACCTCATATCAGAGAAATAATACCTTTACATAGGACAATCCCTCAGGCTCAAACTCTGCTTGATCAACTTAATTTAGTTTTGAGAACTACCATGTGTCAGTTTGACTCTTGTAACTAATTGCATGTAGGGCAGTAACTTCCAGTAAAGTCAAGGCAAGAAGTTCAGGCTTAAACATCAGTGGGAGACAGATACTCAGTGCTGAATAGAGAAGTCATAACATACATATTTAAAACACCATATATTTTAAATATTTTAAAATTTGTGTTCCCAAGAGCATTCCTGAAAATTCCTGCCAAACTCATTCAAGTCCCATAAATTTGCCATGTGCTAAATCTCTGGGTAATGTAGGAATCAGGTATTCTGGTGTTTGAAGCACGTGTGTTAGGCTCTATCAGACATCAGTGGTGGCAGCCTCTTGCATGATGTCAGCCTTTTGGCTATGGGAGTACTCATCAGGGAGTTCATCACACCAGAAACTTCGGGTTTTAGCTCCAGTGTGGAGGGAAAAACAGTACGTTCATGAAATTGTTTCTAATCTTGCATCCAGAAATGGAAAATTCATGCTAACAAGGTGAAAGGAAATTACTTTGCAGCTTAGAGAAGGAACAATAATAAGGTTTAATTCCTCTTGCCTTAATTATTTCTACTCTCAATTTTTTTGGGAAAAAAAATAATTGTTGTTTGTGATAATAAACAAACTCATATTCTTTCTATTCTATTCTGTTCTGTTCTGTTCTGTTCTGTTCTGTTCTACTCTACTCTACTCTACTGTACTCTACTCTACTCCTTTTGCTGCCCTCATCAGCACATTTGAGCAGCAGAAGTGCATCATTCAGTACAGCCACTGCCAGGCACACATGGTTCCTCTTTTCCCAGCTGCTCCCTGAGGAAGATCTGTTTGCTGTATCGTGTTTCATTCTACATTGTTTTTTCTTTTAATGTGCCCTTAGCTAGGTTCATGGACTGGAGCCTTTGTAAATGCTCATGTCCCTCTTAGACAGTTTGGTGTGTACCAAAGTCACAGGACAAATATCAACTATAAAAGTCCTTTCACTCAAAATGTTAACACACTCTGCCTATTGATATGGACAGATGCTTACCTGACAGGCTGGTACTACCAGATGCCACTCTCTAGAAAATGGCATATTGAACAACAAGGAGTTGAACCAGTCCCAGGTCCCAGTTGCCTCCAGGAACATCACATGCAGCCCATTAGCTTCACCAACGATGGCTCTCCACCTCTGCAGTCAGCTGATTCCAGGGATCCTCTTTAAAAGTAATGACAGGCTCAATGGCATAGTTATTGAAACATTATCTTTGCCTTATATGCTTATACCTGAAAAGCTTACTCTTGTATTTCCAGAATAATACAGTACTTAGAATAAGCATTTTTAACTCAGTGCCTATAACTTGTAGATATCTCATTACATCAGTAATAACCACTGCTAAATCTCTATTATTTTTCCCCATTTTGGTTGGTGATGATCAGTGCCTTTAGATTATTTACTGTAATATTAAAGCTAATTTAAAGGGTTAGCTAAAGAGGCTTTTATAGAAATAAAAAATTGAAAAGACTCTGTCTTCAAGGTTGATTTGCACAATGGGGAGAAAGCATAGTAGCCACAATGAAAGAAGAACAGGGGGATACAGGCCTCCTGAATATTTTTAATATACACCTGATCAACCAAGCGAATGTTCTACCCCAGTAAGATTTCCAGCATATTAACCTTAGAATGTTCTTGAGTCCTTTTGTATCCCTGAAGCACAGTTTATAAAAACATATAGCAGAGTAAAAAATGGGCTAAAATATGCCATATTGATTTTAAAAACATTTGAAATGTAGTGAGCACTGCTGCCCTATGGAGAAGATTGTTCAAGTACATCTCCATAGCAGGGGGTTAAATGAGTGTATAAAGCATGTAGTCCTGAAGAGTACCATAACAGAACAGCAGTTTAAAAGGAGACACACATATATATATATATATATATATAAATATTAGTGAGAAAGAAACATATTTCAAATTCAGCTAGATATCTATCTTTCACTTGAGTCTTATTGTTTTAGCTGACCTTGGCTGTCATTAGTCACATAATAAATTAATCTATAAACATAGCTAAATCTGTATTTGTTATGGATTGTATCTATAAAAAACTCAAGAAGAGATGCGTTTTCTTCCCTCATGATGTATGTGTCAGTTCACCAATTTGGAGATTGCTGTAATGCAGTTTGAGTATAGATTTGAAACAGGAGACAAGTGGAAGTTTTGTTTCAGGGAACACTGCACTTTTCTGTTTGGTTTCTCATGCCCAGAGAGGTCATAAATTAGATGAATGGACTCTCTCCTCTAGTTTCCTCTCCATTTCTCTATGCTAAGTGCTACCATCAGACACCCGTGCCACAGCCTCTTCCCTTGACAGTCCTAGCTAATCCAGGAAACATCAGATGATTTAGTATCCAGAGAGTGATGTGCAGAGTGGACCAAAGGTGGATGCATTCATCTGTAATTCTCCTTGTGGTGACCTGCTGGCTACTGAACCATTCCCATTTTCCTGCTGTCACAGCTGCCATCACTAGAAAATGGAGTGAATTCACCTTCTAGTGCACTTCTCCCATTCAGATGGAAACCCCACTACTCAGGAGGTGTATCATGGTGCATGTCTAGCTCAGAGCCTTGTAGTAAGTAGTTTTGAAGCAGCTTTTCTGATAATTATTCTTTTTTTGCCAGTCTATGTTTCCCAGTTGAAATAACAGTTTAAGTAGTTTAAAGACACAACTACAAGACAAAGCCTGTGATTCAGGCTTTTTCAATCACTTGCATGTTATCTCAGACTTTTTAAAATTGTTTGAACAGGTAGACCTTGACAGACATAAGTATTCAAAACTCCTTTAGTATCTGAATTGCTTTGTTGCCATCAAGTGGTCTAAAGAAGCATTTCACTGCATCACAGGTTGATAAACCAAAACAACTGAAGTTACTCTAACAACCAAAATTAAGAAAGGTGGTTTTAAAATGCAAAAAAAAAACTTGTGTGGTAGCTTTTGTTTGCAATTATCCTGAATTGTTTTAATAAAGTGAAATTTCTGTACTCTAGCCACAGTAATTATAAATTACTGCTATGAAACAGATGCTGTTGGAGAAAGTGCCATTTATTTATTCTAGCTTTCACTTTCTTGGTCAAGCACAATTTATTTGCAAGTGGATGTTACAGATAAATGTTGTTATCCAGCACTGTAACTAAGTGAACAATTTTTCTCAAATAGCACAGTGTTTTGTACAGCATCTGAATTATGTTAAGGCAATGCTGATGCCATTTTGTTTTTAAGGAGTATCTGCTTTTCTACTGATACGTATTCCTTAGAATTCATCTTACTCTTATTTACAGCCTTCTGTCTTTCTCATTATGTTGACGTGTCATGCTTCTCAAAGCACCATATCCTCATCATTTCTTTGTATTGCCTTACATAATTTTAAGTACAGAAGAGCTTTGTTCACTATGGAGGTGAAGAGATTCATACTTTCGATATAAAGCCCCTTTGAAAAGCAACAGAAAGGACTGCCTACTAGTCAATTTTGTTGATTGTTTTCCATCTCATCAGTGAAATTTCTGCTGGAGTGCATTAACACTGCTCAATGGTAAGGCATTTCTTTCATTATATCTCCACATTTTGCCCAAATACAGCACATGACGACTGCCAGGATTTGGCTACAGATGGATCTGGTAACAGTCAAAGTTACAAGAGATGAGACTTAAAGGGAAAAAAAAATAAAGTTCTTAGTATAATCCAGCTTTAGACTTTACGTAAGTACCACACAGACCTAACTTAAAATTTCCTATTTATATGTTGCCTGACAGAGAATGACACAGAGAATGACACAAGAGTTAAATGATGTGCCTCTAGTTCTAATGGAATGATTTTTCTAGTGATATAATAAAAGAGCAGATGGTGATTTCAAGAAACTGAATGCTTTCATTGGCTGGAGGTTAGAGAACTAATTCATACAGTGATATTTTATTTAATACTTAGACATTTTTGAGTTCATAAATTTGGTACTAATAGATTCCATAGAAAAGTATAAATCTATAATTTGGCAATTAAATACATTGATCTATAGAGTGCTTGAAAATGTCTACTTGTGAGTATTTGATACCTGAAGTGTATCTTTTAGTTCGAAAAAGTAAAGCAAGTTTGTTTGTAGTTGTATTTTCTGATATCTGGCATATCAAATAAGTTTGATTCCTAGAATCAGGTTTTCAGCATAAGCAAGCCAATTTACAAGGCTAATGACTTCCCAAGAATAGGTACTAATAACTGCCTAAAATGTTTTTGTTGTTTTTTTTTTTTTTTTTTTTTTTTTTTGCTTGTTTATTTTGTTTTGTTTTCTCTGTAGACAGCTCCCAAAGTCATCCTGCTCTGTTTTCTGGCAAATTAAATGAAGTGGTCCAGACAGAGAGGAAGCTCATTTAGTTTTGTATCTAAGCAAATTTTAGGAAAAAATATCTTGCTTCTCTAAACTCAGGTTTACTCTGCCTGCTGTTAGCATGAGAATTACCTCTAGCAGTCCTGAGTGGACTTGGTGGACAAGATGGACTGTCATGTCCTAAGATTGTACAAATGTTGCCCTTTGAGTATTGATTCAAGAGAAACAGCAAAATGCACATGAATACTCTTTATTCTGATTCAGAAAAACCCATTATTTTCTCAGCAGTGCATGAGGTGAAGTAAATAACAGAAGAGTGAAGTGTATGCTTAAAATTCCAAAGCTTGGAGAAGCAAACTCATTTTTTTTTTTTTTTACAGAAATTTTATTTCAGCTAGTGAAGCATGTATATAACCTCTAATACCTAGAGCATGAAGATTGCCCCTCACTTCTTGAGGTTTATAACCATTTTGGACATTTTTATAGTATAGTTCAAATTCATCAGTACTGGTTACAGCTTTTAATGCATCCATTAGTCCATACATCTGTGTGAATATATATACATGTTATGCATAAAACTACATATGATCTGGAGAAGAAACAAACCTAAATCTAAGCAATTTTGAGTTCTGTGGCCATTTCCATTCATGTCACCTTACCACAGAACTTATTTCATACCAGGGCTATGTCCATCTTTCAGATACAATAAAGTGTTAATGTGAAATACCTTCTGAATCTGTTGCATAGGTTGGCTATAGGCTTGAGCAAGCATTGTTACAACTGGGTTGGTAAGAGTCTTGCATTTGCACATGAAGAAATAGACATTTTGTCACATGACTTTAAAAGTGGGAAAGCTTTTTTTCTAGCCTAGTCCTCTATACATATTCTGACTTTATATATAGCGTCGTACAAAGTTTCTTTAATCTTTCCTTCCTGACTTGTATTATAAAATGTGACTTAAAACACAGAAGTTCTTGGCACCTAATGAGTGTAATAGGAAACACAGATGTTAAATATACACTTAGAGGTTAGGCTTACACAGAGGAAACAAGGGGATGATTTTTATATATTGAAAAGACACTTGAAAAGGCATCATAATGGTGAGGGCAGACCACCTACTTCTGATTAATCTGCTACTCTATAAAAATTGAGGGATTTTCCATGTCAAAAGATAGCATGTTTAAAATCAAAATAAGTGAACCATAATCTAGCCCAAATGATTCTTTGCCAGAGAAAACAAAACTGTAGAAAGTCGAAGACCTTAAAAGACCCTAAGTCCATTCCCAAAGAAGGAACAGCTTTCTGCAAGACAGAACTGAGGTAATGAATTTGGCTGAAAGAGACATTTATCTGGATTAAATATATATATATATTAAAATCCCATTTATATTGTATTTCAGAAGACCAATAGGCAGTCTTATGTTGAACTCTACATTAATAAATACCTATTTCCATTTATTTTTCATTTTAATTTCTAAAGCAATGAAACTGGCAAACAGAAGGGAGAAACTGAAAGGTGAGATTAATGAAAACGATAAATTATTTGGTTCATTTGATAAATAAGCAGACTATTTTAATAAGAAAATAATAATCTGCAAAGACTAGTAAGAATTTTTCACTGTTAAAAATACCTACCACATCAAAAGAACAGACTCATTCTCCCTGACATCAGGGAACATCAGTGCACTTAATAAGACCTTCAATGAACGAGGTGTACTTTGTCACACTGCTAAGTGCAGACTCGTGAGGAATGTCATCACCTTCAGAAAGACCAGGCATATGTCTGTAAGGACATATATTTTTACCTACACTGACAAACCCATGGCAGGTCTGTGCAGTGGTATGATCACATCCATGGTCCATGTAGCACTTTGTGATTGACTATAGAGAAGCAGCATAGGTTCTCCGGAGGTGACAGCATGGGATGTTCAATGGAAGCTAAACAGGGTAAGTACACTAGGAACAGTGATAAACAGAAGTGCAGTTACTGCTTGGGAGGAAAAAAAAAATGTTTTGGCTACAATCTAGTTACTAGACTGCAGTGGGGGACAAGAGGCTAAAACTGGAATGCATACTACTATTACTACTACTACTACAATTAAATAATCCCTTAAATTTTAGGATGTGATATGACTTTGCTTGTGTTTCCACATGTAGGTTTTTGCTTGTCTTTCCACATGGGTTTGCATGGCAAGGTTTTGGTAGCAGGGGAGTCATAGGGGTGGCTTCTGTAAGAAGAATCCAGAATTTGTCCCGTGTTAGATGAGGGCCACATTACTGGCCAGAGTCGAGCCAATAAGCAATGTTGTTTGTGCCTCTGTGAGAGCATGTTTAAGACAGGGAAAAAAAATTAATAATAATCACTGAACAGCAGTAGGGAGAGTGAGGAGTGAGAACCAGCCCTGCAGACCCCCAGGTCAGTGCAGCAGGAAGGCAGGAGGTGCTCCAGGCATGCAGCAGCAGTTCCCTTGTGGCCTGTGGAGAGGCCCCTGGTGGAGCAGGCTGTCCCTCTGCAGCCCATGGATCCCACATGGAGCAGATCTTTATGCTGCAGCCCCAGTGGAGCAGGTGGATGTGGCCTGGAGGAAGCTGCGGTCATGGAGAGTCCTCACAGGAGCAGGCCCCAGGCCGGAGCTGCAGCCCATGCAGAGGAGCCCATGCAGGAGCAGGGGGGTGGGCAGAGCTGCCGCCCACCCATGCGGGACCCATGCTGGAGTAGTTTGCTCCTGGGGGATGGACCCCGTGGTATGGAGCCATGTGGCAGCAGTTCTTGAAGAGTTGCTGCCTGTGGGCAGCCCCCTCAGGCTCAGCTGGGAAAGGATGGCATCCCGTGGGAGGGACCCCGTGTGGAGCAGAGGCGGAGAGTGACCATGAAGTAGTGGTGGAGATGAAGTGTCAGGGACTGAGTGAAGCCCCCATTCTCCATTCCCCTGCGCTGCTTGGGGAAAGGATGTGGAAGAGGGTGTATCAGGGGAAGGTGTTTTTGCTTTGTTTCCTTTGTTTCTCACTTCTGTAGTTTGTATTAGACAATAAATTTTGGAGCCTCCCTACTCTGAGTCTGTTTTGCCTGTCAGGATAATTGTTGGGCAATCTCCCCATCCTTATCTCAAACCCTTGGGCCCTTTGCATCGTATTTTCTCCTCCTTTTCCTCTGAAGAGGGGGAGTGAGAGAGTGGCTGTGGTGGAGCTCAGCTGCCCACCCGAATAAAACCACCACACCACGTACCCTCAGAAATTAAATGCATGTGAGAAGGTCCAAATAACACAGAATCTTCCATGCAAGGATCTCAGTGCAGTGCTTTATGAAGGATTATGCAAGACAGAATAGTTTTGTGAGGTCTGTAAATTAAGCTGGATACACTGAATCAATGTAGCATGGCTGGATCTGGTATAACAATCAGTCTATATTGTTCGTTGTCCTCTGATGGTCAGATATGGTATACAGACTTTACAAATGTGTAAAACAGAATAAAAATTACACAAAACAGCTTGATTTTATTTATGTAGATATTTAAACACTGGAACATTTTTACTATGTATAATTAGAAATATACAATATACTGCTCTCTATGATGAGCACAACAAAAAACTTTGATCCAAAAAGTAATAGAGGTAGAAAGATTAATTCAATATGGAACAATTTCTTTAGAGTTTTTAAAGTTTTTTTTTTAATATCATTTTACCACATCAGCATTTCTAATGTCTGTCTATGAAAGGCTCTGAAAAAATGAAGGGGGATTTGAATCACAGAACAACAGAAACGAAATCATAAAATTACAGAATCCTTGAGGTTAGAAGGGACTTCTGGAGGTCATCTGGTCCAATCCACTTGCTCAAGCAAGGGCGCACAGAGTCAGTTGCCCAGGAATGTTTCTAGGCAGCTTTTGAAGATCTGCAATGGGGAAGACTCCACAGACTCTCTGGACAACTTGTGCCAGTGCTCTGTCCCCCACACAGTGAAGAAGTGGCTCCTGGTGCTAATAGGTAACCTCTTGTGTTCTAGTTTGTTCCCATTGCCTCTTGTCTGGACCCTGGGCACCACTGGACAGATCCTGGCTCCACCCTCTTTGCACCCTCTCTTCAGGTATCTATACACATTCATGAGACACCCCTGCCCCCCCCCCCCCCCCCCCCCCAAGAGTCTTCTCCAGGCTGAGCAGTCCCAGCTCTCTCAGCCTTTCCTCATAGGAGAGGTGCTCCAGTCCCTTCACTTTTTAGTGGCCCTTTACTGGACTCTCTCCACTATGTCCACTAGGTATCCCCTGTACTGGGGAGCCCAGACCTGGACACAGCACTACAGGTGGTGCCCCACTAGTGATGAATAGAGGGCAAGGATCACCTTCCTTGGCCTGCTGGCAAAACTTTGCCTAACACATCCCAGGATACCATTAGCTTTCACAGCAGCAAGGGCACTTTGCTGACTCATGTTCAACACGGTGTCCACTGAGACTCTCAGGGCCTTTTATGCCAGGCTGCTTTTCAGCTGGGTGGCCCCCAGCCAGTCCTAGTGCCTGGGCTTCTTCCTCCCCAGCTTCAGGACTTTACCCTTTCCCTTCCTGAGCTTCACAAGGTTCCTGTCAGACCATTTGTCCAGCCTGTCACAGAATCACAGAATCACAGAATTTCTAGGTTGGAAGAGACCTCAAGATCATCGAGTCCAACCTCTGACCTAACGCTAACAGTCCCCACTAAACCATATCCCTAAGCTCTACATCTAAACGTCTTTTAAAGACTTCCAGGAATGGTGACTCCACCACCTCCCTGGGCAGCCTGTTCCAGTGTCTAACAACCCTTTCAGTAAAGAAGTTCTTCCTAACATCTAACCTAAAACTCCCCTGGTGCAACTTTAGCCCATTCCCCCTCGTCCTGTCACCAGGCACGTGGGAGAACAGGCCATCCCCCACCTCACTACAACCTCCTTTGAGGTATCTGTAGAGAGCAATAAGGTTGCCCCTGAACCTCCTCTTCTCCAGGCTGAACAAGCCCAGCTCCTTCAGCCGCTCCTCGTAGGACTTGTTCTCCAGGCCCCTCACCAGCTTCGTCGCCCTTCTCTGGACCCGCTCAAGCACCTCGATGTCCTTCTGGTAGCGAGGGACCCAAAACTGAACACAGTACTCGAGGTGCGGCCTCACCAGAGCCGAGTACAGGGAGACGATCACCTCCTCAGCCCTGCTGGTCACAGTGTTTCTGATACAAGCCAGGATGCCATTGGCCTTCTTGGCCACCTGAGCACACTGCTGGCTCATATTCAGCTGACTGTCCACCATCACTCCCAGGTCCTTCTCTGCCTGGCAGCTCTCCAACCAGGATCTGTTGCCCTCTGGATGTTGCCACGACCCTCTGGCATGTCAGTCACTTCCCCCTGCTGTGTGTCACCTGCAGACTTGCTGATGGTGTCCTCTATGCCATTGTCCAGCTCACTAATGAAGATGTTACACAACAGTGGACCCACTATTAACCCTTGTGCCCTGCACTCATTACTGGCCTCCAACTAGACTTTACACCACTTATCCTTACCCTCTGTGCTCAGATGTTCAGCCAGTTTTATCCATCTGTCTGTCTGCTCATCCAGCCCATCCTTCAGAAGTTTCTTTATAAGGATGTTATAGGACAATGTCAAAGGCCTTCTTGAAATCCAGGTAGACAATATCCACTGCTCTCCCCTTATCTACCAGGCTTGTCATTTCATCAGAGAAGTTTATCAATTGAGTCAAGCATGACTTCCAACAAATTAGCCAAGCATAATTTTCTTTTTTTTCATCAAAGAAAAAAATCTTACCTTGCAACCTCGTAGATCGCTGGCGACTTGCCAGTGTGGGACTGTCATATAATATTTACAAAATATTCAAATGATAAAGAGATAATAGCATATTACCCAAACATAGGCTAATTTTTTATTCATCGGGAATGTTCATACTCATTTACAGTAGGTCAAAATAGCTACCTTTTATCTTTCATGAAAGTAATGGCTCTAGGACATGGAGGCCAATGGACAAACAACTAAGCCTAGAGCCTGGTGTTACAATCACTCAGTAGTACTTCTGCATTAATTCTCCTAACAGCTGGACTGTTGCATGGTTCTTCATATTTCCATCTGTATAGCCAAAATGTTAAAAAATAATAATAATAATAATAGAACAACAGATACAGAATTACTCAAAAGAGAATAGTTTCCATTAAAAAACAAAACAAAACAAAACTAAACTAAACACAAACACCATTAATGCTGAATAATTCAAAATGAGTCCACAAGACTAGTCAAGATTGCTTTATTGTAAATAAATATTTTAGATGTATTTTACAAGAAAATATGCCCTAGAAATGATTTATACCTACATAAAATTTTACTATTAAACATAAATATACATAAATATAAATATTATTACCAAATGCAGTAACATTTGGCTCATCTTTGAAGTGCTGAGGCTGGACAAACTCAGTGAAAGCCGTGGGGCATTCTTGTCACTGAGCTCTTGAGAAAGACAGTTTCTAAGGCCATAGCTCTTGAAGGTATGTTTATTTCACACATTTCTTAATGTTGGGAAATCTCTGTTTTGGAATTAAAGACCTAATACATAGAATATATAGAATAAAATGTCCGATTGCAATGGATTTCCTCCATTTCCTCCATGAAAACAAAAGTCTTCAAAGTTATTATTACTATTATTATTTATTTTTATTGGAAAGCAGGCTTTATCATATTGCAAATATTCTTCCAGACAGATGCAGACTTTCTTGAGAGATAATCTGATGATCCCTGCTCTGGCTTTCCTCTTTTAAATACAGCTCAGCTGATGAGTCAGCTGTTCCACAGTCTCTTTTGCCATCTGTTTTGATTTAGAAATTAGTTTAAATTACAGATATGAATATGATCCATTCTTCCTTTTTCCTGATGTTTTTAAAGGAATGAATTTCTATTAGAAAAGGAAGAAAGTGAGAGGACCATTCGGTTAGCAACTGTCAGTAAAAGATGTAATAATTTACAACTCTCAGAGCAACTTAATTTATCTTCCTCTGTCTGCTTTAGAGGAGTATTTGACTACTTTTGATTTCATAGCAAGTAATTACTGGGGTTGTTTTGTTTGCTCAGCTGGACAATTGTATAATAAATGAGAGAATATTGAATGAATTCAGAACTGCTGAGAAGTCAGACATCCAGAGAAACCATCTGACGGGCATTTGTGTCGGTTTATCCTTGTAGTTGAAGAACATATCTTTGTATCTAAGGAAAAGCAACTTTTCTCACAGTATGTAACAAAACCAGCATGATGAACTTCATGATAAGGGTTAGCTGTCCCTATGCAACTGATTGTAGGCAACCTATAACCACAAGAGATCCATGAGGACCTCATGAGCATCAATGTCTTCTGAAAGCAGCACTCAAAGACATGAAGCGTGTTTGCACACCTTCATGTAGAAGCAGCAAACAGCATTCAGGAGTCCAACTATCAGTGTTGCTTGTTCTGTGAAGTTGTTGCAGATCCTGGGTTCAAATAGACTTTCATCATTTTTCCTTTGCTACATGAACCAGGAAATAAAATAAGACTAAGTCACATGCTTGTGCTTGCAATCTCACAATGTTTATTATATATTTGGTAAAAACTACAGACTCAGCATGGAGAAACTCCACACTCAGCAAGGACTTAGTTCCTATTTCAATTGTGAAAAAGGGGCATACACAGCTGTGAAAACATGAAGCCAAGCAATGGAAAACGTATTTGTTCAGATCTCACAGGTATTATTTTCCCTTCTAAATAAAATACCCATCAAAGTCTCATTACTTATTTTTTGTATGCAAACTTAATTTTTTATCTGACATATTTATGGTAGGATATACTTGTAATTAAGGAATACAAGTAACTTGGGTAGGGATAAGTATCAGAAAAAAAAAAAAAAAAAATTGGTGATGCTGTTGTGCACTTCTCCACAATACCCTCCAATAGATTTCAAAACTGGAAAGTACACTGTGTGTATTTCTGTTTCCATTCCCACTCATTTCTTCACTGATGATTTCTATTAAAGCTATTTGTAATAAGCACATCTGTTTTGGTAGATATTCATAAACTGGCAAATCTCAGAAGTTTCAATTCTTCTGGAAGAGTATATGACATTTTTATGATTTGAAATAACTTAGAACTGTGAATTCAGGAAAAAGACAAGAAGATGATGTTGCAACACTAATATTCATGTCCATATATCTTGTAGAAATACCATAAATTTATTTGTAGTGATTTTTTTTTTTTTTGGAAAAAGATGAAAGAAGAAACAGAAGTATTAACTAAAGATCACCCAGGAGATAAAGAACATGCCCACCATGCATAAATTAAAAAAATACTGACTGATAGTTAACAAATTCTTATATACATCACATCATTATTTATGGATGATAAACTGTTCTATCAGTTGCTAAGCACTTAGTTGGCAGCAGATGACAAAGAAGTCTGCTGTTGATTCTGGCACAGAAA
The DNA here is from genome assembly GCF_963932015.1 of Anas acuta. Classification (NCBI taxonomy): domain Eukaryota; kingdom Metazoa; phylum Chordata; class Aves; order Anseriformes; family Anatidae; genus Anas; species Anas acuta. Next base: position 124,958,446 of record NC_088980.1, on the reverse strand, counting down.
CCTAACGTTACTCAGCAACATAGTTATGAGCATTGTAAATACCGCATATGGAAAAACCTACAAGCGGCTCTTTGGGTGTGCAAGTGATTAAAATTCCATGTACTTCATTGTGTAAGGTCAGCTGTAAACACTCATTAAAATTAATTCTATGTCATATATCTCAGCTGCTTAGCCTGTCCTTCTTTCCTGGGGGTGTCTTTTCTTCGTTTTAACTAGAAAAAATCACGGTGTTTTTCCTGAATCTCTCCTGGTGGAGGTCAACTACAGATCCCCAAATCTTCATCTCCTGCTGGTTCACTGTTACCTTTGTAGATGGTGAAGTCCTGTCTAAACCTTGAAACAGAGTGATTCTTGCCAGCAGAGGCTGTATGTAGGTCACATAGATATCTGTGGATAGTATTTGTGCCTTTGAACATATTTTTTAAAACAGAATATGCAATCTAATGAGGTGGGTGTGAATGTAGATGGGTTATCTTAAAGTTTTTATTTTCGTTTGTTTTTGTCCTTGAAAAGTGAAGAGAAAGAAGTGGATGCTGAAAAACAAGATGATTTCTTACTTTTTCAGTATCTACCTCATCAAAAGAAAAACTCCAGCCTGTTTGTAGAGCTTAGGGATATGGTTTAGTGGGGACTGTTAGTGTTAGGTTAGAGGTTGGACTCGATGATCTTGAGATCTCTTCCAACCTAGAAATTCTGTGATTCTGTGATTCTGATTTTTTTTCAGGCTTGGTATTTCTATCTTTCCACACACCCAGTTACAGATCCAGTTTGGAACAGCCTCAGAGCTCGGGGAGGAGCGTGCCCAGCACTGGCCCAGTGGCACCTCCTAGGGTGATGTGTGCAACTAGACTATATCCCTCAACACCATCACCACCATCATCATCACTACCACCACCACACAATAGTGTTGCCCAATGGCCCTGCTGTGCTCCACTCTCCACCAGGGGGATGCTGCTGGAGGTGGAGACCTTGTAAGAAAGCAATGGGGAAGGAAGAGTTGGGCTGGAAAATGCCTGGGGCTAGGGCTTCTGTTTGCCTCTTTTTCTCTTGTTTCCATCCCCTCCTCTACTTCTTTCTTCCTATTAGTTTTTGTTTGTTTGTTTGTTTGTTTGTTTGTTTGTTTGTTTTTTCCCTTTGAGAAATCTGACCTGCATTTCTCCAGTCTTCTCATGGCATGGCTGGGATTCCTCCTAAAGTGCCCAAACAGTGATGCAGTGACCGGCTGTGTCATTAGTTTGTAACACATCATTGCTTATGTCAAAAATTGGCTACAAATATTGCTTCTTCACCTGAGAAATCATTCTTTTTGTATATTAATATCTAACTGGAGTGGTTTTATAGCTGAGCAAAGAGATATTTCTTTTTGATTGAAAGTTTGTGCTAAAAGAAAATTGCCTCAAATTCATTGAAGAGAAGAATGTTTAGGGCATCTGTAAAGACTTTGCAGGTCCTGCCAGAGATCCTGTTCCACCTTGCATGACACTGCTTGCTGCTAACAATCCTCACCTCCACCACACTTGAAGGCAGCAGCACTTACTGTTCATATGGATAAATGCATAGGAGAGTGCAAGATGCAACCACACCACAATAATGAGACACACTAATGAACAAAAGCAAGATACATCCTTCATGATCACTTTTCACTGAATAAAAACAACACAACAACAAAAACAAAAAGAAAACCCCCAAACCCAATCACCCACTCAGCAACAAATCAATTTAAAGAAGTTTTTTGTTTAATTAGAGTAAATAACATTTTTCCTTGTTTAAATAGCAGTAGTTGTAACTTTGGTAATGTTCGTTGTAATTAAATGTTTAAAATTAATCTAAACTAGTCGTAACCCACTGTTCTTATTTGGGAAATGGGGGTGATACTAATGCAGAGTTTTTCTGCATGTATCCAGGACATATGGATGATGATTAGATTCAGAAACATGCATGAAAGTTGTGGTCAAGTCAAAGACTAAGGGTACTGCACTAATTTCAAGCCTGCAGTCACAGTACTGGGACAAAGGCAGATTTAGCCCTGATATACCAGTGCCAAATGAGACACTCCACATAGGAGTGGATCCATAAACTCATTAAACAAGGCAGAGATGTGCGTAACAATAGCAGGTGGGTGGAAAAAATGACATGAGCTGCTTTAGCCCCTCGGAGGTCCTCAGCTCAGGCATGAGAATAAGGGAAATGCCATGCCACTATTTATTAGTCATATATTCTGTCTGGCAACAGCTAATACTATTTGCTTCACGGAAGAGAATCCTGTAACAGGTGATCACTACACTGCAAAGAAATCTGCTCTCCTTTAGTGAAGGATGAGTTGTCATCATGCAATAGTAATACTGTACTGTGCTAGTATACGTATTTATCTCATAATGCAGAACATTCAATTTTTTCCAATTAACATTTCTAATTTATTAATGGAGTAACATAACAGTAGACTATAATTCCCGTATACAGATGAATTTAGTTTTAAATGTCATGTATGAGACCTGTTCTCTCACATGCATAGGAATATCCAGGTATTGTCAGCTCATGTAAAGAGAGCTGATCTCAAAAAGAGGAACATATGTAATGTTATCACAGTAGTTGTAGTAGTAGCTTTAAATGAATGTGCCTTCATATCAAGAGAGTATGTAGTATGGATACTAATGAGATTTTCAAACTTTCATTTCCTTTTTTCCTTTCTCTTTCCCAATACCTGCAAATGTGTTTAAAAGATTTCCCTTCTCAACTCAGAGGTAATAGCCATTTCTAATTTTCTGGTGGTGGATTTGACAAGAGAGAGAGTAAGAGAGAGCCACTGTCCATCCTCCTGGCTCCTTCTTAACCACAGCCAAGCAAGGAGTTCAAAGCTCACTGAGCTCTGAAACCAGGGCACTTTTCTAGCAATGATCGCGAGAGGGAGCTGGTTCCCTGTCCCTCCTCTGAGAGCTGTTCTGCCTCCTCCAGTGACTGATAAAGCACAGGACTGGCCCACTCCTGCTTCTGTCACGAGTACATCATCTCTGGGGAGGTGCCCTGGGTTGAATCTGCAGGGAGATGGGGTGGAGGAGGGCCAACCCACTCTCCAGAGCTCACTTGGACTTGGACATCAGCTAAGCCCAAACTTCTTCCTCCTGCCAAGAGAAGGATTCACCCACAGGGTGGTAACTTTTCTTAGCAACTTGACTTCTCATAGCAGCAGACGACAGGAATCAGCCATCAACCCCAGCCCAGGGATGGCAGCCAGGTCTCTAGTGATGGGGCAGGCTGAGTGGGACCACGGTGGAGCATCAGCCATGTGCAGCATGAGGACCAAGAGGGAATGCATGAGCCCACTACTGAATGCAGCTCCCCAGCTGAAGCTCTCCCTGCGCCTTTTCCCACAGCTGACCCCTTCCTGATGCTGTGCTGTAGCAGGGCTGACCCTGAGCACAGGCAGCCAAAACTGGGAAAAGAGTATTTCAGGTACCTTATTTGGGTATTCAGGTACCTTATTTCAGGTATTCTTATTTGGGATCTGGTCCATTGCATTCCATGCTGCAGAGCAGGAAGGCCATGCCACAAATGTCCTCCATCCCTTGCAGTTGCTGAGCTTGTAAAAAGACAGGGTGCAGGCTGGAGGCTGGCAGGATGAGTCCCCAGTGACCTTCTGTTTTCCGTGCATCAGTGCCTGACCAGGCATTATTTGCTCTTAAATATTTGTTTTGCAAAGAGATATCAGCGACATGATACTAGCCACAAAACCCCGCAGTAAGCACTTCAGAATAACTATAAGAATAATTGAAGATTAGAGAAAAAGAAAGACAAAGCCCTTGAGTCTTTTATAATATGTAATTAAGTAGGAAGCACTTTTTTTTCTTTTTTCTTTTTTTTTTTTTTTTAATATTCCCCCACACTGCACAACTAAACTGTGAAAATACTGCCATCATCTGGATGACTTAAAATATAATCTTGATTTTCATTCTATTTTTTGGCAAAAAATATTTGAGAAAGCAATAGAGCAAAATCCTGCTTAAGTTAAAATTGTGCCTAATCACAACAATGAATATTTCATGAGTAGAAAAATGTAGTACTTGTGATAGCCAAAGGCTGCAATGTGGCCAGATTTATATACCAGTTGATATAGTTGGGGTGCGTGAGGGTGTGTGAATACGTGTCTAGGGGGAGAGAAACTTCAAGGAACTGGAAAAGTGTTTGTATGTCCTAATAGATATATATAATTAATATATTTTTATGGCATTCAACAGTTTGTTAGAAGTTACTTTCTTCCCCAACAGCACTTGTCTATTTTTGACAGAAATTCATAATAAATACAATCAAGTCTCATAGGTTTCCTCTAAATGCAAACATTCTTTGGAGTCATTTATGTTTTGCACTTATGATTAAACTTTTACATGCTATTTCTTTCACTCTCCCTTTCTTCCTCCATTTCTTACTTCCAATAATAGCCAAATTTGTAGGTATATATGCATTAAAAGTTACTAGTACTTAAATATTATCACAGACTCAGGTCGCAGCTTTTTGGCAAAGATTTATAAAAAAAAAATAGTTTTCCAAATATTTTTAAGTATTGTGTGGAACTTGGTTCTGTTTATTATTTCTGCATCCAGTAAGAAGCAGTGGCTTAATTTGGTTTTAAAATATGAATGATCCTTTCATGCATGCATGTATGAGCAAGTTTGTTAAATGAACTGCACCTTCATTGACTTTTTAAATTAACAAGGACATAAATGACTCAGAGACTGGAAATCTACTTTGTATTTTTGTTCATTAGAGGAAAGCACAACCTTACTGCATTAAAAAATAAACAGACTTATTAATTCCTTAAACTTTGAAGTCAAACAAAATAGCATACTGGAAAGATAGATTAAATCTGGAAGTCCATATTTTATATTCAGTCTTAATAATCAAGAAAATACATCAACAATACATCAAAAAAAAAAAAACAAAAAAACAACAACAAACACCAAAGAAACAAACAAACAAACAAACAAAAAAAAAAAAACAAGGACTGTGAAAATGTCACAGGAATACTGAACAGACAAACTACATAGTTTCATAGTGAAATACTTCCACAGTGACTAGATTACCATGGCACCTTTAGACTGTCAGCAATCTGCAAAAGACCAGTTTTCTGAGGCCTTTCTGAAACTCATGGCTATAAACTAAATTTCACCTCCTATACCTGTACTTGAGTGTACAGTGTACTTCTTACATACCGTATACTACATAGGGAAACATTATAGGAATAGAAGTGGGGGAGAGCAAGAAAAAGAAAGCAGAGTTTGGCTTCTTCAAGGGTCTGCCAGGTAGAGTTCAGTGAGATAAAAACCTGCACAGAAGAGGGGCCCAGAAAAGCTGGTAATTATTCAAGGATCACCTCCTCCAAGCTCAAGAGAGGTGCATCCCAGCAAAGAGGTAGTCAGATAAAAATGCCAGAAGGCTTGTGTGGATGACCAAGGAGCTACTGGCTAAACCAGAACACAAAAGGGACATGTACAGAGGAAGGATGGGTAACCTGGAAGAAATACAGAGATATTGTCTGAGCATCTGGGGGTGAAGTTAGGAAAGCTAAAGCTCAAATGGAAATGAGTCTGGTCAGGGATATCATGGACAAAAAGAATGGCTTCTACAAGTACATCTTTAACTAGTGAAGATGCGGGCCCTCTGCTGAATGAAACAGGAGACATGGTTTCATAGGCCTGTGTAAAGGACAAGGCACTGAATGCCTTCTTTGCCTCTGTATTTCCCAGCAAGAATGGCCTGCAGGAATCCCAGGTCCCAGAGACCATGGGCAAGGGAAATGTACCTCTAATAGTAAAGGATCAAGTCAGGGAATACTTACATGTAAGTACGTGAAGCCTGGAGCAAAGCAATTGTCACCCTTATCTTCAAAAAGGTCAAGAAAGAAAAAGGTAACTAGAGGCCAGTCAGCCTCGCCTTGATCCCCAGGAAGGTGATGGAGCAGCTAATCCTGGAAACCATTTCCAGGCACATGAAGGAGAAAAAGATCATCACTAGTTAAGAGGAAGTCATGCTTGACCAACCTGATTAGCTTCCACAATAAAATGACCAGCCTGATGGATGAGGGTAAAACAGTGGATGGTCTTCAGCAAGGCCATTGACAGTGTCCCCCAGATAGTGAGGTGGATCAAAAACTGGCTGAACATCTGAGCCCAGAGGGTAGTGATCAGTGGTATAAAGTCTAGTTAGAGGCCAGTAATAAGTGGAGTGCACAAGGGTTAATAGTGGGTCCACTGTTGTGTAACATCTTCATTAGTGAGCTGGACAATGGCATAGAGGGCACCATCAGCAAGTCTGCAGGTGACACACAGCAGGGGGAAGTGACTGACATGCTAGAGGGTCGTGGCAACATCCAGAGGGACCTGGACAGGCTGGACAAATGGTCTGACAGGAACCTTGTGAAGCTCAGGAAGGGAAAGGGTAAAGTCCTGAAGCTGGGGAGGAAGAAGCCCAGGCACTAGGACTGGCTGGGGGCCACCCAGCTGAAAAGCAGCCTGGCATAAAAGGCCCTGAGAGTCTCAGTAGACACCGGGTTGAACATGAGTCAGCAAAGTGCCCTTGCTGCTGTGAAAGCTAATGGTATCCTGGGATGTGTTAGGCAAAGTTTTGCCAGCAGGCCAAGGAAGGTGATCCTTGCCCTCTATTCATCACTAGTGAGGCGCCACCTGTAGTGCTGTGTCCAGGTCTGGGCTCCCCAGTACAGGGGATACCTAGTGGACATAGTGGAGAGAGTCCAGTAAAGGGCCACTAAAAAGTGAAGGGACTGGAGCACCTCTCCTATGAGGAAAGGCTGAGAGAGCTGGGACTGCTCAGCCTGGAGTAAAGAAGGCTCATGGGGTGCGGGGGTGTCTCATCAATATTTCTAATATATAGAGCCAGGCTCTGTCCAGTGGTGCCCAGGGTCCAGACGAGAGGCACTGGGCACAAGAGGTTCTGTGTAAACACCAGGAAGCACTTTTTACTCTGTGGGTGACAGAGCACTGGCTGCTCAGAGAGGTTGAGTAGTCTCTCTTCTTGGACATCTTTGAAAGCTGTCTGGATGTGGCCCTGGGCAGCCTGCTCCAGATGTCCCTCTGCTTGAGAGGGAGGATTGGACCATATGACCTCCAGATGTCCCTGTCAACCTTAACTGTTCTGTGATACAGTGATTCTGAGAGCATCTCAATTTTAAAGAGTGCATATTTTCTGCAGGATGAAACCTAAGAAAGAGATCAAAAACATGGATCTTTGTATGTAGGAAGAAAATCATTTGTTATTGCACACTATTTTGACAGAAATCTTACAAATGTATATAAATTAAGCAGTCTGAAATACCTAACTCTTCTGCATATTTAGATCAATAGTAAATAACCAGTAGCTAGAAGGTAGTAAATACAAATCAATATATTTTTTTTTTCTGAAAAGGTGACGGTGCAATTGAGGTGGTAAACATGTCGTATCATTTAGGACAAAGATGATACAGATAATGTCTATATAAACTTGTGTAAGCCCAGATACGATAACCACTGTAAATGATATCTACTTTCTTGCCCCAGAGCCAGCTGATCAAACACCACCAAAGTTTGCAAAGCTCAGAAAGCAACTGTTGGAAACTGCACATAGTGGTTTTCATAGATATATTATTGACAGAAGGCAGAAGTAGGGGATTAAATTTGAAAGTGAATTTTAGAAAGCAGTGTGCAAAACATAGACTTGGCTTTGCAAAACAGTTTGGAAATGATGAAGTCTTTCTCAAGAACAAGGCTATGTCAGGTCAAGTGAAACACTGTGCTAGGGATGTTGTAAAAAATGTGTGGGAGTAGCCACTACATGACATTGAAAGCAGTGAAGGCAAGGTCTGGTGGTGGTTTGAAACAGAACAAACAAAGCTTTTCTTCTTTTAAAAACTGTAAACAAAGGGTTTGTGCTCATATATCCATGGAGGATTGCTTTTTTGATAGATGCGATAAATATTTTCACTTTGAATGATAAATTGCTATTTCATGCTTCAAGAACAAGATTTGTCATTGCTTGGGCATAGTTTAAGGATCTTTACTGCCTCCACATTTTTCCCTGCCTGTCTGTTGATGCCTGTTGCATTCAGGCACCCAGACTAGGAAGAAGAGGGAGAGGCCAGGCAGATTTGGCTTCTCTGCCAGGCACCCCAGCAAGACTGGCTGCCTTCATCTGCCTGCAAAAGCAAACTGCACAGTTGGGAGGGGTGTGCTGCACCCTGGGCACTTCCAGTGCCTCCAGGTGGGGAGGGAGGGCACTGATGCCACATCCCTGCAGCAAGCTCAGAGCACAAAATGTTTCTGTACAGAGAAAGAAATGGCCTTTAGGAAGAGGCTAGGCAACTAAATTGTCATGAAATCATAGAATATCTTGGGTGGGAGGGATCCACAAGGATCATTGAGACCAAATCCATTGAATCAATGTTTTAATTAAAATGCACTTAAAAAATAATAATTAAAAAAAAAAAAAAAAAGAAAAAAAGATCACTGATACAAAACAGTAGTATCCTTTCCAATTCAAGGTGTCCATCATTTCAATTTATTAATTTTTCAGAATGAAGATGGCTATGTTATGATGGCACCAACATGTGAAAGAACTTCATGGTGAGGGTGACAGAGCATGGGAAAAGGCTGCCCAGGGAGGTTGTGGAGTCTCCTTCTCTGGAGATATTCAAGGCCCATCTGGATGCCTACCTGGGCAGCCTGCTCTAAGGAACCTGCTTTGGCAGGGGGTTGGACCCGATGATCTTTCGAGGTCCCTTCCAACCCCTTCAATTCTGTGATTCTGTGATGTTATCATGATATTCAACCTCAACTTCTTTATCATTCAAATCTGATATGGGCTGAATTTCACTTCTTCCTCCACTGGTGGTGCTTAGGATTGTTAAACTTCCCATAAATATATCCCAATTAAAAGCCTAAAGATTAATTGGATTACTTCAGGCTTCAACATCTTTTGATGTAGGTCATTCAGTAGTATGCAATCTCTACTGTACAAAATACTTCATACTAAAATAAAGTAACCAGCTTTTATTTCAAACATTTTAGTCTCTCTTAAAATTGAATCAGATATGGGACAAATATGACTCTGTGTATAGGCAAACAATCTTTTACTTCTTTTACTGTTTGTTTTGTTGTTTTGTTTTGTTTTGCTTGTCTTTAATGGCATTTCTATATTTGACAGACACCCACAATTTAGGAACTCGTTTTAAGGGATCTAAGCAAAAATATTTGAGCTGTATTTGAGCTGACACTCAAAACTAAATGGAGTCAAAGTTATGCTCCCACGTTTGTGATTTAAAGATAGGACTGTTTGTTGGATCAGATCCTGAATCTCTTGGTACCTTGTCAATGGAGCTCAATGCAGTACTACTAACCCTAGATGCTTTTGCATCTTAGGAAGATGAATGTGCCTCGAGGCACACTGATGATAAAAACAAAGATTTTTCAGATGTGTAAGAGAAGATCTGCATAAAAAACAGAAGGCTTTATTTTCCCAGTAGCTCATTCATTTACCCATGATATGGTAGCTAAGAAGCTGAACATCGAAACCCCACGGATTTTCTTTAAGCAAATACAGTCAGTCTGGAAATAAAATTAGCTAAAAATTTCCACTGAAATGAGATTAGTCAGAAAATATCAACTGATTGACAGGGAAATGTTTCAAGAAAATGTATTGCTTTGTGACAGCTTTCTAGGAAGCTGCTTAACTGCTGGCTCTGAGTAGCTTTGCTGTGACTACTGCACTGGCAGTGGGGACTCTGGAGCTTCCTCTTTCTCTTCCCTCAGTGGGATAGCAGGGCAGGAGATGCCCAGTACCAAACTATGTGGTCTTGTCAGTGAGTTTGCAAGGGGACAAAGCTATGGATGGTAGACCCATAGAACATCTTGAGTTGGAAGGGACCCACAAGGATCATCAAGTCCTACTGCTGGCTCAGGATGATACGTTTCTTGGATACATCCAAAAAATTCCTGTTGCTTTGGTAGAAGGAAAGGTAACTGATAGTTCAAGTAAGACTACACTGCTAAGGAAAAGAAAGATACAAAAATGTTGCTATATTAATACACAATTTACTTATGTATTTATTTATTTATTTATTATGGTTAACTAGGGTTGGAGGAGAATAAATAACATATTATTACAAAAGCCACTACAATAATGATACATCTCCAGTGATCTACCCAAGCTGTCAAACAATATTGTACTTCTTTCTGGTTCTTTTACCAGTTTTGCCTTTTCTTTTCTGTCTTTTTTATTATTTATTATTATTATTATTATTATTTTTCTAAAGCCTGTGTGCCCCAAATTAAAGTTAGAGTGTTTTTGTTTAAAGGGAGAGGAAGGACTGGTTTTGGTGATTATCCACTGCTTGCTGAAACAGGATATTACATGTAAACTGTGGTTGACAGTTTTGAGCAATTGGAAATTCCAGGAATTAAACTGTGATCACAGGGAAAACATTCAGAAAACATCTTTGAATTTCTTGTAATATTGTGCATTCACAAGGAAATTGTAAAACTGCTGTTCCTCAGACAGAAATAACATCACCCTGGGAGAAGTTTAATCTTAGCACAGTCTTAAGGAAGTGTGAGTTCTGCCAACGTCCTGGGGTAAAATTGTTTGTGTGTGAAGAATTTGCTTTTAGACAGTCTTTTCAAGGGTTTCACGTTGGCACTGGCTTCCTCCCCGGAGCCTGCCAGCAGAGGTCCTGGTGTTATCAGGAGGGAAGAAGCAGAAGCAAACCACATGAGTGATGCTGAAAAGGATGACTCCTGAGACTGTGGAAGACAGAAAAGTAAAGGGAGATGGGAAAAGTGTAGGTATGATTAGGTGTCCACAAGGAAGGGACATTTTTACATAGGCTCCCATTCATTAAAGCATCCAGTTCTGTAATTTACATTACTCCAAGGAGGTACAGCAAAAGCAACCCCTCTCTGACACCTTTCCTAAATATATTTTTGTCCATCTCAACCCATTTCTTCTGACTTTATGAAGGAAAAAGCTCAATGTATATTGCTATGTAATTAAAGTGTGCCTTTTATGCACAGGGGTAATGTGACTGTTCAGCTCACTGAGTTCCCAAATTCATCTGAATGCAGTGAATAGATATTTCAGTTGACTTAATTAAAGGCTTTCTGTGAAGACAAATAGTTTATATCCACCTTCTTCTCAGTTTACTTGGAAGAAATATATAAATCTTATTTTATTTCACGGTTCTGTATGTTTTTGTCTGTTCTGTATTTTTTTGTCTTTGACCTGTTAGGCCCACGCAGCATGCTTAAATCTAACTCTTTCAGCTCACTGACAATGATCCAAACTTAATTTGGAATTAAAAGCACTGCTTTGAACAAAAGGAGTTTTGAAAGGTATAGATCGGTACTTGGGAAGTCTAATCTATTTCTGATCTTATGTAGAGTATGTGAGTGTATTGATGAGTTATGCTCATTTTAACAGCTAATCAAAGCCACTGCCTTCAGTATATTTCCTATATCTTTATCAAAACATTATTGTTTCTTTTTCTCATCACCATTTTTTCAGAATAATGGAGAATGAGAGAAGGTAGATATAATAGGAAAAGGCCATCAAACAGTTAAAGAAAATAAATATTTCCATTGAGTTATTATGTTCCAATGAGTTATTAATATTTCTCTCTGGCACGTGTCACATTTCTTAATGCAGTAATCTCACTGAGAAACAAATGAGCTTGATTTGGGCATGACCATGACACAGGGACATGTAACGTTACTCAATATGATCATAATTTGTAGATTTGGATTGCATTACAGATGTAATAAAAAAAAATTGCTAAATGACAACATTAAAAATATAGTGTGTTTTATATTTATAATGCTCTGAATTTACAGAACATCAGCAAAGTTAACTTAACCCTGAAAATATCATTCTTTGGTGTTTGGATTGAGAGGTAGAGGGCAAATGTTTTAAAAAGGTCATACACACACATCACTAGAACATTAGAAAATGTCAGTTCATTTTGCATAACATTTCTGATGCCAGAACTGAGCTATGTTTGAGCTGACTGCACTTTTGTGAACCCAAATGAAAACAGAATCTGACTTCAAACCTATTGTTGCATTGTTGCCCCTTGAATTGCACATGCAGTTTTCTGCAGAAATAAGACTTACTAGTTATGAATCTAGGTATCTGTTCTGAGGACTAAGAATGAAACATAAAGATCCAAATTCACACATATAATGTATTTCTATTTAAAGTAGAAGAGTTGTCCTGTTTTATGCAAGTGGTTAACTGGTCTATAGCTCAGATATAACTAACTGTTTAGATAACTTAGATATCTTTGAAAAAATAAGGTCATTCTTGTAACAGGAAAGTACACACCCTCATATAGGCAGTCTTTGAAATCCTTAAAGCTCATCAGTGAAAAGACAGAATACTCTTTACTACTTCAGAGAATTTCATCCAAGTCCAGGCTAGATAAATAGTGAATGTAAGCCACATTTTCCTGAACCTTTGTTTTCTTGGAAATATGTGAAAAGAACTCTGGTCATCTCCTCTTTCTGCTGGACAGATGTGTTTACAAACTACTCACAAAAGGAATTAGGTTGGCTGCATGTTTAAAAGGAAGGCAAAACAGTGAATGCTTGTGGAAATATCTTAGAGTTATTCTGAAGCCAGTCTGGAAGCAAGTGGAGAAAGCTGCATTTCAGAGGTTCTTTATATTTTGAACAGCAGAATATTGAAACCGACTCCGAATTATTTGTGAATTTATTTTCTGTGTGTATTATCTAAGAATATTTTAACTGGTATTCTGTTACTATCTAGACAGTGTGTATGTAGACAAATCAAAGAGAAAGCTAGAAAAGGGAATTGAATAAAGGTCTTTTGAATTTGTTAATGCTCCTAAAGGTTTTGTTAGCATTTTATATTTTTTCTCATTACAAATGATAAGGAAATTTATATTTGGAAAAGAAAAGGAAAAAAAAAAAAAAAAGAAAAAAGAAAAAGACTAAAAGAAGAGAAAAGAAGGAAACAGTAGCAAATAGCATAAAAGTTCTTTCAGAGAAACGAACAAGATAGAACTAGGTGCAGGATGTGATGCAAAAGAGACACCCACAAAATATGACATTGGTTCATGGACCAGACTGAGTATACTGGTAGGATAATTAAAGTTACAAAGTTAGTATGAATGAAAGAAGCAGTAGGCAGATATTTTGTCCGACATGCTCCAAACTAACACTGCTGAGTTTTTATGAGAACTGAGAGGAAATCAATCTCATAAAAATCCCAATACACTAAAAGACAAAGTCTCTTCAGGCTCCTACTGTATTAAAAACTTAATCTTCTTTGTTATAATGGTCATTGTCATAAAATATTGTTCAGTAATGGACTGTAATAGAAAATTAAATATGGGATCTGCCTATCATATCCTTACTTACTTAAGAAACTTTCAAAGTCATAAGAGGGTTATTGCTGTCAACTTTCATTAAGGCAAGACAGAACATAAATACTTTATATTTGTGATGCTGAAAATCAGCCTTCACCATGATTCTAATTATTTGTAGAATAAGTACACTTTGCCACTTAGCAAAGCACAGATCATATCTACGAAGTTTATATTTTTTCTCTTCTGTATTCAGACATTCAAACACCACTTATGTCTTACATTTTAGAGAAAAAAAGCCCATTCAACTCATAACTGTCCCCTAAACTTGTATATCTCACCATAAGGATGTTGTTGTTTGTGGTAAGAATTACATATCTAAATGGCCAGTAATGTTCCTTTTTGTTGAGTAGCAGGCTAGACATTTTCAATATATTTCATTTTAAAATTGAAGAAAAGTTCTGTAGTACAGCAAGTATTCTTCTTTATAAGGAATTTACTGGCAATAAAAGATTTAAGAAGACATTTCAAACTCGCACACTAAAAGCAACCAATCCCAGCATTGCCTTAGAGAACTGAGGTTTTGTTTAATAGCATAGGTTGACAGTTTCAGCCACAATTAGAAGTGTCTTCCTGACTTTCATGACAATTGTAAACTACTTTAGGAAATTATTCCTTTTTGAGTGGCAGGGAAAAGTATTTAGAATTAAACTTACTTCAGAATCCACAAAATATTGTCTGTTGGCAAAATGGGTCAATAAACCAAAGGGTCTAGGCACTTAAGTGCATCCCGTCTCCAAGAGAAAAGTCCTCAAAATGGCTGTGCCACAGGTAGATTGCCTGAAAGTCTGTAGGGACTGACAAAGTCCCTTTTATACTTCTGGAGGCAGCTAGACGTCAGTTTATACACATGCCTGAAACAGCTGCCCCGTTGTCATGCTTGAAGATGCTCAGCCTCGTGTCTCTCATGCAGTCTTCCTTAGAATGTGTGGCTTAACCATTTGTCTGCCTATCGGCTGTGGGTGACCCATTGCAGGAGGTGAGCTTGGGGCATTCTCAATGCTTGCTACCTTGGGTTTATTGCCAAATGCTGTTGTCACATCCTATTTCATTTGAAGCAGTATACATGTACATGTATCTCTATCTTGTACTGGATGTATTATACAGCTTCTTAAATAGTAACATTTTTATCTCACTAATCAGGGAAGTGAGAGACTTGCATTTAATTCTCTCATAGGCTCACCTTAAAAGATGTCCAAATGCATATTTCACACTTACGTGTGTTAGAACCCTAAACAAGGAGACATTTAGGATGCAAGTATTCCTTAGGCTACTTATTGAAGACCTGCCAGATGAGAATGCATGTTCTGCCTAGACAGAGTGTCAATGTTAACTTTAGCAAAGTCCTCTGGGCAAAAGCTCTGATTCTAACAGGGCTGTTTGTACCTTTTACATTCAGAAATAGTCAGATAAACCAAGCAAAGAATACTTCTCTCTACTTCAGTTGCCCCCAAGCCTCAATTATTGTTACAAGGTAAGATATCAGTAATTGTGACCATTACTTTGTGAAAAGAGTGAGCCTGGGCATATTTACAGACATGATTTACATGGTTGCAGCATCCAAAAAACATCTTTTCATTGTATTATTACCACTGCTAGTGTATTCTCTGCCTCAGTTCCGCTGAAATGTGTATGAAACTGTTGGTGTCCTGCAAATAGAGTACGTCAAAACAACATATAGTAAAAGGAGTACAGGAACATTTAGTGCATTTCTTATTTCACCATAACCAATTAGTGCATCACACCCTGCACTAACATAAATGTTATAGCTTTTCTGTAAAGTATAGGGCCAACTGCTGTCCCTACTGCTTTTGCATTTCTCAGTTAATTTTTCTCTGTGAATTTTGAATACATGAATTCTTATGACCAGAGAACAAGCAGTTGCAGGATTTTTGGAGGATAGTTGTTGGGAAGCCAATGGGTATAAGTCATCTGCATGTTGCTAAAGTGCCTGTAACTCCAATAATGTAGTGTCTTTCCCACAGTTGAAGTGTAGGTCAGGGTATGATGGTTTAGTGCTCCTCAGGTCTATGTGATTCACAACAAGTTTGGTGATCTGCATGTTGGGTTTTTTGTGCTACTAACAGTATTGCAGAGAGAGCAAAACCTAGGGAACTATCTGGCCTGTGTTAGACACTGTAAGAGTATCAGAGACTGTTAGCTATTTACATTACACCTTGAAATACAAGAGATGTCATGTCAGCATCTCTGGAGGTTCTAGCCAAAAAGAATGAACTATATGTGACCATAACAGAACCAATTGTCCAGGAAACCCTAACAGCACTGGAAAGAGTCTGTACTGGTGCAGAGCATTTCATTTTCACAATATTATAAATGTGTTTTTATATTGCTAGTACCATATGTTGATCACTTACATATTGATAGCCCAATACATATTTACATTAATTTAACTCTGGGCTTAGTTTTATACTTACCTGAAGATGAGTTTTAATATATTACTTATAATCCACAAGACTACTGGACAGATCTGCTACTTTTTTTATTTTGTTTTGTTTTATGTAAAAAACAAACAAACAAACAAACAACAAAAAAAAAACAGCACATATAGAACCTATGTGATATTTCTCATATGACCTTGTGAGAAATGCATGTATTTTCTATGCAAGCAAATCATAAGAGACATGATAGTTGTATGATGGTGGGCAAATAGACAATGATAATGGGGAGTTCCATGATTTCAAAGTAATTCATGACCATTACCCAAACATGCCAGCAACTTGTACAAATACTTGTTCATCTTAGTTGTAGACGCTGTGGTATTATTCCATTCAAAGTCTGTATGAGCTCTGTCTCAGTAATGCCAAGCTTACTAGCCCTGGAACAGTACGTTCTCTTCTAAATCACAGAACGTACACAAATGATGACAAGCCATAGTGTCCTACACTGTATTCAAATTTACAATAAAACAAGATTTAATGGCCAGAGCTACTTTCAAGCTACTGCAAACAGTATAATGAATGTTACATTTGCCCACATAAATACCTCAGAATTAGCATTTAAATTGATAAAATTGCTTAGAATACCTAGTGGGAAAACATTTTAACACAAAACTAAATTCTCGGCTACTTTGAAATGCAGAATGGAAAACCTGGAAGAGAAAGCAGTAGGAATGTTTTTTGAACCTACTAATATTGAATGCTCAATTTTTACTTTATTCTTTTTCCAGACAATACATAAAAGTCATTAAAAAGTTAATAGCTCAAGATCTGTGGTTTATTCTTTATTATGTTGACTGAATAATGTGTGAAACAAACAGCCAGATATACCAAATATTAAGAACCTAAGTCCAGTGAAATCACTTTGAAGCCATCATGAAGTTAGATGCTAGGTGTCATCATGGATTTGGGCTTCAGTGATGAAGAAATCTTTGCCTTTTGTGAGTCATGAGATTAAAACTCTTTGTGTAGATCTGAAACTAACTTTTTGCCACAAAAGGGTATGATGAGGCATGATTTAGTTGTGTAACACTCAGAGTGTTCTCTAGTACTTGTCTACATTCCATAACACAGGATAAACTTCACATAACTACATGGTGCAGGAAACTTCAAGAGGAAGTTGCTGACTGCATCATCTCTTTTGAGTATCAAAATCCAATGGCAAAAGAGCAGGAGAACCCTGTCCATTCAGAGAATAATGCTTGTATAAATAGATGTCAGGTGAAGGAGAACTTGCATTTAAGCCTCAAGCAGAACAAAGGAAGAAAATACATGCAGAAGTGATCATTGGTCTGTTCATCCAAGACCTTGAGATGCTTAAGCAGTGAAAAGAAGTAAAAGATTTTTCCCTTGGTATATCCTCCACATCAGCTTCTTAGTCTGGCCCACTGCTGCTTACACAGAATAATAGGCAAGAAATTAATTACTTTTGGAAATACCTTATTTGATCACTTCCTTTCTGTGTATACTCAGAATACACAATCTATCTGTGAAGAAAAAGAAGCATTCTACGCTATTTCTACAGTTTACTACAAATCTAAACTGTTTATATCAGCACCGGCTGTGAAGCACTTACATACTGAGGGGAAAAAAAGTGGAAAAGGTAGGAGCTGATAAATGGGTTTGATCTTATGTTTCATCATGCTGTGTGTTGACATCCATCACAATTTCAATGACACTTTGACTTGTGCAATATTTGAACTGAATGGCAGTGGTCTAAGTGTAATTTAAGTACATAATTCTTCATCTTCTCAGCTCCCCATGTTTCTGAGGACTTCCATTTCTGCATTTGTGGCCATCTGGATGCCACAAGTTGTTTTTATTAGTCTCAATTACGTTTAAATCTGCAACTTTAAAGAAATCCGTGAAGTGAAAGATGGCAAGGGAGGGTGCATCAGAAGCTATTTAGTAATTATTCAGGCTGTTCATTGCTTTGTGGCTGTGTGAATATTTCTTAGTTCCTCATCTGACCTATCGGGCAGGACACGCACCAACTTCCTCTAGAAAGCAGAAAAGAGATAATGAAAGAATAACTGATGAGGAGGGACCTAGCAATGTTTGATGCTGCTAAGGAAATAAGGATGCACAGAGATTTCAAATAGATAAAAAGTACATCATGCAAAGAGAGAAAGAGAGCCTCTCCATGATGATTTCTAAGAAGTTACATTTGCCTTAGTAGACATTGTGGTGTGACATGCTTTAAACATCATTTATATGTAGAATTGTTCCTTACCTTTCCGCTTGTTTTCTCCCTCCTTAGTTAATATACAGGTAACTGGAAGCAAATTGTTTGATTGCGTTTGTACAGGATCAATAGGCTGGATCCTTTTTTTGTTGTTCCTACAAGGCCAGTTGTTTTTTTTTTTCCTGAAATTTTGGGGATTTTTATCATAAATTGACTCAACTGACTTTAAAGCAGTAACTTCAAGATTGTCACTTTTAATTGTCAGGTAAATCCATTTTCCTGTGTGATGTGTAACACAAAAAATATGTGTCTTATGTTTTGTACAGTTTAAGCTTCTTTCATATTTCAGGTAGGAATCTATTTCAGGTAGGAATCAGTTTATTCCTGTGTCTTGGAAAGACTAAGAAGAGGGGAATTAATTTATGCTGTTTCAAGCTATCATGACTAAATTGCTCCTTGTATTCCTGATAGCTCTATGCTATACTTTTATCACTACAGAAAGTCAGATCCAAAAGGTCACAGAGGGTAGGGTGTGTAGAAGTTATGAAATGGTTCATAAATGGATAAAAACCACAACAGATATAGAATTGAAAAATATATGCAGATGTTAACTAGAAGTCCATTAAAATAAGCAAGAAAAAAAAAGTCGTATATAGAAGGGCACAAAGACATCTGGAGAAGAGTGAAAATAAGTGGTTATGACAATATTACATGCAACCAATCTGATCCTGTTTCAGCTAATTGATGACTGTTTTCATCATCTGTGGGTCCTCTTATCATAACTATATTGTGCCTTGCAGTTGGGTGTCTTGGGTGTCTAGATCCTCAATCTCATGAGCAGCATGGCCTAATTACAGAGCTGGTAACATTTTATTTTCTATACAAAAAAAAAAACAAAACACGTGTGATGTCTCTAAGTGTCCTTTCTGGCCTGTAACTCAGTTATACCTGTAACTTAACTTAACTCTGTAGCTCAGTTACACCAAGGTTTCCAAACTATTTTGCTGGCATCACTGCCTGCAGTGTTAGCAACAGGCATCACCAGTGATGGCAGCAGCAGCAGCTGTGGGGTCCATGACAAACTACTTGCCATTTTGAAGTGGCTGGAGTGCTGTTAATTGTACATAATTTGTATTATATTAGCTGACAACAATACATCTCTAGAGTTATGACAAACACAGATTGTTGTGTGCTTGAGTTCGAAAAGGTGAACACAGTGCAGCTGAACAAGTCTCTCAGGTGATGCCATGGATTTTAAAGGATCCAAAAAAAGTTTATTCTGCAGGCAATGGTAGTTGACTCCCTGGCCATCATGGCACAGCTACAAGAGTGGGGAAGGACATATTTACAGACTCTTCTGAAAAAGAGCTATTGCTGGCAAAAACAGCTCTCCATCTGTTTGATAGACTTATATAGATGAGGGGGACAATATTGCTGATCCTAAGAGCAACTGACCAAAATCACTGTGGAACTAAGAGTCACCATGGATTTAAAGTGGAAGGACTGAGCCCATTTGATGGGGTAAGTGGCATTGTGACCCAGGTTATTGAATTTACTTGGTAGGTAGGCTGCCTGGACCTGCTTTTAGAAATCCTATAAGGAGACTTTCATGCTATATTACTTTTCGAAAGTCATTATTTTACAACAGCCAAGGTTTTACCCTTGAAGCTGAACAGCATTATTGATGATATTTTTTTCTATGCTTTTCCTGCCTGTTGCCTTCTAATTATCTTGTTCTATTTCCCCTTTTTTCTTCAGTTTGTCAAACCTAGGGACATTATCAACAATGACTATGCTGCTTTCACTAACTAATAAAACATTCCATTGAACTCGGGATCACTAGCTTTATTGCCTCTGAGTTGATAATTGGTTTGGATCAGCTCACTGTAAGTGGCATAAGTAGACTGATGACTTTGTGCAACTTAATGTCAGATTTTCTCTTCTGGGATTAAAGCAGTGCAGAAACAAACTGCGTATATACTGAAAGCTTCATCAGCTGTGTTCTGCTTCTTGTGTTATTTCCATATATATATATATATATATATATATATATATTTAATTTAGACCAATAAAGTAAGTAAACAAAATCCCAGTTTACTGTGTTTGCAAGAACGCTATTAATATCCAAGTTAGTATTTACAGTTCTAAAAAAAATCCACATCATAAAGTTTCTACTAATGTTATAAATGCAAAAAAGGGACCCAGGGTAAATATTTAAAATACAGCTTTAAATAGCTTATGGCTAGAGGATATGGAGATAGCAGATGCAAACTGTCTTTTCAACACATTTAGCTAGCTTATGAAACAGGCAAGGCATTTGACATACCTCTGATTCATAAAACTTATAGCCCATTTTTCTATGATATTATGCCTCAGTTACTATGAGCTAATTAAAAGGTCTGAAGCATTTTTAGACTTCCAGCTTGTATATGCAGGTATATATATGTATATGCTTGTATATGTATATGACTCCCTCAGACAAACAATGTACAAATCTTTCTTACAAATTCCTATTTTGCAGAAGCTTTCAGTTGTATTTTCAATTTTCACTGCAAGACAGTTATATTTTCAAATGGACTGGCTGCTTATCTTCATGTAATTTTAACAACACTTTTAGGAAAAAAAATATTTTTTTGAATGGCTTATAACTCTCAATAAACAGAATGAGTCATATTAACAGATGTGGTCTTGGCTGTCACCACAGGTAAGCACGCTGCTATCTCGTGACTTCCTGTGCAACGTAATTGATTGGTGTATGAGTGTCACCATATCTGTTGCTCTGTTTAAGCACTGTAATCACTATGGCCACTCCAAACAGGCACTTGGAAATCTAACATAGTGGGCAAAGCTGACAACCATTGTAAAAGGACAGATCATTTCAGATGGTGTAAGAGTTAGAAACCCAGCTTTAATAGAATACCTACCACTAATAGGATTCTTTGAAACTTGCTAACAAGAAATTATGTACAAATAGATGCAAAAATATCATAGAAGGTCACAGTTGGACTGTTTATGAAAAAATGGTATGTACATATTAATCAATCAGATTACAGAATCACAGAATCACAGAATTTCTAGGTTGGAAGAGACCTCAAGATCATCGAGTCAAACCTCTGACCTAACACTAACAGTCCCCACTAAACCATATCCCTAAGCTCTACATTTAAACGTCTTTTAAAGACTTCCAGGGATGGTGACTCCACCACCTCCCTGGGCAGCCTGTTCCAGTGTCTAACAATCCTTTCAGTAAAGTTCTTCCTAACATCTAACCTAAAACTCCCCTGGCGCAACTTAAGCCCATTCCCCCTCGTCCTGTCACCAGGCACGTGGGAGAACAGGCCAACCCCCACCTCGCTACAGCCTCCTTTAAGGTATCTGTAGAGAGCAATAAGGTTGCCCCTGAACCTCCTCTTCTCCAGGCTGAACAAGCCCAGCTCCTTCAGCCGCTCCTCGTAGGACTTGTTCTCCAGGCCCCTCACCAGCTTCATCGCCCTTCTCTGGACCCGCTCAAGCACCTCGATGTCCTTCTTGTTATTAATAAATAAATAAATAATTTATTGTCCCAGAGAAACGGGTAGTATAGAAGCAGCAATGGCTGAGAGAAGAGCTTTATTTTCTTTCATTATGAAGGTGATTCATAATGATTTATAATGAAATAGTTTTGCTAGTGTTAAAATTCTTTAAATGACCTTCCTAATGTCTTAAATACACTGGATAATACTTCACAATGCCATCCCATTGAAGTCAGCAGTATCATAATTTTCACTAAGTAAAAGAAAGGATCTATCCAAGAAACAAAACTAATGCATTTTTTGAGGTATGACATTAATTTTATACTTTAATTAAATGAAATGATAATGAAATAGGATACAAAAAATCTTCCTTTTCGTAAAAGTGAAACAGTCATTGAGAAGATAGCATAGTGCAGACACTTGAACTCAATACAGGCTGCATCCTTAGACATATATTCTGCATTATGTTTCTTGCTTTGAAATATAGTGCAGTATCTCTGTTCCAGGAGAAAAAAAAAAAAAAAAAAAAAAAAAAAACAACAAAAAAAAAACCACAATAGAATCTTTAGGCAGAGAAAATGTTGAAGAAAAATCAATAAATTGTCCAGGGTATATTCAACTAGATAACTAGATGTATTTGGACAATTTTTCTGATGAAACCCTTCCTTTTGAACCTGTCCAATGTTTTCACCTTTTACAGTGCTGAGTACCCGGTGCACTTTGGCTTTATGCATATACTATGAATTTGTTTCCCCATCTTCAGTTTATAAAGATTATTATTAAAGCTCAACTTTCTGTCAGGAAAGAAAATACTTTGATAGTATCTTCCTAGTTTCTTGATTCCTCTCTGTTTTCCCTTTCCCACTACACCACCATATGACATTACCCTCTAAAGGCCCCTTTGCCTAACAAAGATTTGCCACTTTTCTATTTATTTATATATTTTTTAACCTTAGCTCTGGATTCACTAATTGTGATATCTAAAATCTTTACTTTGACATTACCAGTACTAGCCCTTCACATTTTCTTGACTCTATGGAAGGTATTTTCACTAAAATAATAAGACATATTTACATTTATCTTTAAATAATAATAATAATTCCCTCTAATTTCTCTGCCTTTTTTCATTCCATAGTACTATGAAGTTTTCCTAATACGTTCCTGTTGTTCTTAGGAACTGCGTTCTTAAAAATGGATAAATGATTCAGGTTTAGATCCCCAAGGTACTTAAGAACCTAATTCCCACCCATTCCTAGGGCCTTTTTTTAAGTTAGCACTTAATGAGTTTTAAATGTTAAAAGGTGTTTTCAATACTTATGTGGCCAGGTCTATAAAATAAACCTTGAAGTTTATTTCCACAGTGTATGCAGCCTTGGCACTCCTCTGGCTGACATAATTGTATCCTGGAGTTCTTCCTTCATCATGTTACAAAGTCTTTTGATTGCTTTTTCCTTACAGGGACTATCTGGAAATTAGAACTTAAATATCCCTACATATCCCATAGAATTACCTGGTGATGATAGATAACTTCTGTAAGGAGAAGTTTCTAAGTTGCTTGATTTTTGTAGGTTAGAAAGCTGTTGTTTTTCTGTCTTCTTGAGTCACTAAGTTTTTCTGGTCATGAACAGAGCTAGCGTGGATGAGTTACAATGCTTGGTGCTTCTCAGCAGGCTAGGGAAGGATGAGCTGCAGAATCAGAAGGTCTACCTTTGTCAAATGTTGATTTAGGAGACTTCATGTAAATTTAAATACTTTATACTAAATATTTTGGTGTTGTCAAGCTTCAATGTGATCAAAATAATAGAAAAGCTTGAAAATGTGCTTCTCTGAACCACAGAACAAATCCCTGGTTTGAAAATCAGTAAGACTCTTAGATTCTGAAGCACAAAGACGATGAAATCACACAGACCTTAAATCTGTGATATTGATCAGAGTATATGAGCTGCTTTCTCAATTGCACAATTACGTATTTTAGTATATGTGGTTAGATAATTTGACTGATACATGCTAGCACACGGAAACATTGTTCCTTATCAGAAGGCTAGCCACAGTAACTGTTCCAGCATCAAACTATATAGTCTGACTTTCAGTCTAATGCAGATGGGGCCAAGGAGTCATCTGAGAATTACTTCAAATGAACGAAGCAATTTTGTGGCATTTTCAAAATAAAGTGCAGAAAACAAAGTATGATGTACATTTCAAAAAGTAGGAACATGTAACTCTTATGTTGCCCCGCATTGCATTAGGTATTGATCACAGTCCACTACTTTTTGTATGCAAACTCTAATTTTTGAAACATTTATTACCAAAGTGAATCTTCATAAGTAGCCAGTATTCCTCTTCAGTGATATTTAGATTTTCCATTAAAAGCAATTAGTTCACTGCAAATAGGTAAACAAGTACCCTCCAGTGACTACCTAACAAAACAAAAACTACTCAAAGATATTGCATTAGAAAAAAAACTTCTGGTACAAAAGGTACATTTTCAGCCAGAAATGAAAATGGATGGGGTTTGATCAGAAGTATTTAAAAGAGAATGCTTCAAGGATCACTTGATGAATATTGATGCTCCTCCCATGCTGAGCAATGCATCCCACCTCTTTTAAATAAGTGTCTGGCTACACAGAGCAAGCCACCGGATGACATACCTGGTGGCTTCACACGTCACAAGAACTTACTGATATAAGAATCAGATAAGGATTCAAATAGTCATATCTTTATTTTCATTATATATGTGTTGCTTCCGAGAGAAATCACCTGCAAACATCTTGAATGGTAAGCGGAATATAGTTTTCCTGTAGCTCAAATTCTGTCGCTCAAATTTTTGTTGGGCCTATTTTTGTTACGCTTTTAGGGAGCAGTCTGTGTTAAAAATACAGTATAGAATATTTGGAATTCATATTTAAATGTAAATTTCTCATACTTTCAGCTAATTGAAGAACTATATGATACATAGCGTAGTGAATTTTAATAAAAACTACTTTTTTCAAGCAGGAAAATGAAAGTAATGTACAAATAATGTGCCATCCTTTCATGTTCAGTATGAATTTACATTTCTTTTAATTGGCAATACTTTTTCACAATCTAGCTCTTATTTTGGCCACCAGATATTGTTTCTTTTCCCCGGGAGATCCGTATGAAAATATATATATATATATATAAATATTGAACCTACCTTACAAGTAAATATTAACTCTTTGTTAGTAACTGAAATATTTAATTATATTTGCTAAGACTAAAATAGACTATTATTACTGACAGTCTCATCATCATTTCATATCTATTATATATGACATAGAAAATATATTTCAAACAAGTACCATATCTATTCCACCTAAGAAACATACAGAATTTATTCTTGGAGAGACACAACATCTCAATGACTTTGATATTACTACCATCCTCAAGGATGTGAATGTCCAGAACTTGAGGAAATCAAATCAAGAATCAGCAAGTTACCGTCTAACATGCAGGATATTGTATTTAAAGACATTTCATAAAGACAATTTGGCCTTTTTCTCTTTCCTGAATATTTGTTTAAACTAATTTTAAAAGAAATTCTATTTCTATATTTTATGAATTCAGATATGTAAGCATCATTTTCACTCAATTATATATGCAAACCCATTTTCAACATGAAAATAATACATATAGTTTATTTGCACTGTATTTATATATATATAATATATAGTTTATTTGCACTGTATTTGCACGTAAATTTTAATAATTCTAGTTTTGAACAAGTTTTTTTTTTTTGTTTTTGTTTTTGTTTTTTTTTTTCCTATCCTTACAGAAATATAATTTAATATACCCAAAGTTCTGCTTCATGATTACAGTGTAATTTCATGGGTAATTAATTGAGAAGAAAAATAAATAAATAAATAAAATCGTATAGACATTTAGAAAAATAACACTGATGTTTGAAAGAAGCGAAAACCTGAGATGTAGTCAAACATGGATCATAAGAACTGCATTCTATTTTGAAAAACTGACATTCTGTTGTGGTTATATCATTCTGTGAGGATCCACAGAGAGCATATCACAAAGACCTCAAGTGTTTTCTCCTTTGGCAATATAGTTCTATTTTTTAGTCACAGTTACTCATATAAAACATTCAGGTTAACCACTGGAAAGGTAGGAACTATGTCTACTTTAGATATTAGAAATTCTGGTAGTGAAAGGCATGCACTCTGTCCAGAAACTGTTTGCATATGAGAAGGTTAGAGAGTTAAGTGAATCCTCTTTGTATGAAAAATGAAAGTACAGCCAGCAGAGGCTAAGGGTAAGACAGGCTTTGGATGGGTAATATGTACAGAAAGAAAATAATATTAGGAAAATAGAAGAAAGAGGATTAAGCAACCATGAAATATGAACAGAGAAACCAATGTAGAAGAATTTGCAAGAGAGAGATGGCAGGATGATATTGTAGACAGGGTAGATTTACCATTGTAAAAATAACTTTGAAATGCTGACATTAATACTGTTGGAAATAATGTGCACTGTTATTTTACATTCAGCATTTAGGATGAAGAACAGCGTGCATGTTAGGACAGCAATGGTGGTATAAAATATGCAGCTAATGAGGAAAGAACAAACAGCACTAAGAAAAAATGTTTTCTGATTGTAACAATGGTCAATGGTCAGCAAGAAAGTCCTTAAATTAGACTGTAGGTATATTTAGGCTTCTTAAATATAAGAGTGTCTTGCCTAAAACAAACTCCTGCCTAACCTGTACATGTATGAATATCCTGAGGCATGTGTCTTTCATGTCTGTTTCTCCAGTTGTTTACAGCTGGTACACTTAGAGGTATATCTCTGCAATATCCAGAACTGAAACCAATTTGCACATAATAGCCAAGCTTAAGACTGATTGGACATTATGGACCAGAAAATTTCTGAAGCCTGATAGGTCAACTTTTCCTAAATTTGGCTGCTAGGGGATGTCCAGGGTTGAGGTCCCCACTTCAAAGACGGTTGCTGGGTTTGGTCAACGATAGCTGAATGAAAAACTGCAAAAACAGTCCTGGAGGCAGAAACACGAAGGTAAGTTTTCCAGTGAGATAGTGAGCCAGACATCAGCACTTTGACCCTGACATGGTCCTGGGCAACCTGCTCTGGGTGGCCCTGCTTGGGTTGGACCAGGTGACCTCCAGAGGTCTCTTCCAGCCTCAGTCATTCTGTGTTTCTGTTTCAGTCTCTGGTTCTACATTAGCACAGCTTCATCAGGAGGAGTAGAGAGCATCACCGCCAGAAAGCAAGCTACCATATTATGGCCATGATTGTTTTCTTAAAAAGTAGGAAAAGTCTGAGGGAGTCTTATGTTGCAGTTTTCAACTGTACATGGTATGCAAGAAGCCCTATGCTTGCAAAAGGTAGCTTGCAAGGAACGTCTTAGCTCCCTTATTCACAGGAGGATTACTATTTGAAATAGGTACCTGGATCACATTCACCTGCACACGCTCCACTCTGAAACATCCAGATCTCACAGGAGCAGGGTGTTTGGGATTGTATTCACTTTTGCAGTAGGCTACCACCCTTTTGTAGATCCAGCTTATACATCTATGTTATTTGTCAGAAGAATTAAGAGCAAGACTCAATACGTCTAGTATAGTATTTTGTATCTGGTTATCACCAGGAAAAAAAAAAAAAGGAGAAAAGAGAAAAAAAAAAGAAGAAAAAAAAAACCACTGAAGCACAGTGGAATAATTTTTGTTTTCTATAATAATTTTTTTTTTTGAATGAGGTATGTAATAAATCTGTCAGTAACTTAAAATCTTCTGCTGAGGATTACAGCATGTTCCTTACCTCAGCAAAATGTCAAGAAGAAAAAATACAATGAAAAATCTATTAGACGTATCTGTAAAATGTGAGTTAAATGAGTGAAATTCAACTTTTTCTCAATTGTAAGTATAACAAGGTTTCTAAAAATTTGTAAGAGACAGTGTGTCCAAGCTTGATTAGGTCAGACTAATTTCTAGATGACCATAACCAATATCTGAAGTAACATCAGAAATTCATTTGGCTTACTGAATTATGACAACACAAAACCCTCAATATAATTTTACACTTCATAATTTGTATAACACTGTTGTCAAACAAAGCACTTCCAAAGCAGAAAACATACAGTGCATTCTTTTCATTACTGTTATTTGCTTGAATTTGCAGTTCTTATGCCTACAAATTTAACAAAATTGCTGTACACTGTTACTAAGGCTACAGGACTGGAATGGTGCATATTTACTGTATATACAATTTAATTATTAAACAATCATTTTTAATGAAATGTTACTCTGTGGTTACTTTTAGTGAACTTTGATTGTACTAATGGATCCACTATTCTACCATTAGCAAGATCATGTTTGAAATAAAATGGTATAAGTGTATTTTAATCCACTCTTGGGAAAAACAGTCGTAAAAAGGTTACTCTTTGACTACTTATGTGAATTAGTTCCTTATGTCAAATCATTATGTAGAAATAAAAGCTGTGGTCAGCCTACTTAAAATTCCATTTGATTCCTCCTGGGAATGGAAAATCTGTATTATTTTTCACAGTCTGAACATTCTTCTGAACATTTACTAGAAGACTGAAAACTAACAGTAATTCTAAAAGAAGGGGGCAGCATTATCAGATTCAAGAAAATAAGTAAAACTGGTTGTTTGAGGATTGTGACATCTATTTTTTCACAGCATTATTCTGACTGCAGTTTATAGAAAAAATGTAGTTTAAGAAAAAAAGCATCATATGAACTTAACAATACTGGGGCTGCTCTCAATGGAAGTACCATGAAATACAAAGGGCTACTCCAGTGACTTAATCTCAAGACATAAAATTAAAATTATTGAAGTCACTAATGGCCAACTTTCTTGAATATTGTTTTCTTGCTGTAGCAGAAATTACCCTCTTTTATGGTCATGGTTAAAGATTACATAAAAATGTACCTTAAATGTGCTTCTGTTGAACATATACAGTACCTATGACTTCCACAGAATGTGGGCTGAATATATGTTTTTTTCATTTTTTTTAATGTTGCATGAAAAATCTGAAGGTCTACACCACAAGCATTTAAAACCACTGAGTTAGTTTGAGGACTATACGTCTTAGGATTTTAAGACTATTGAGTTAAGGGTGTGTAACAAATCAACTTACTATACACGGTTCTGGAGTTAAAGGCTCTAGGATCAAAACAGTGAACATAGTGTTCATGGAGAGAAGTCTGGCATTACACGTGGCTGTGGAATTATCTGAAGGAACTGGCAAGTACAAAGGTATAAATGATGCCAGTGATACATGCATTTGGGAAAATCCTTCAGTAAGGTCTCTTAATGAAACAAAAAATGTCCTAGGATGGGCAGACAGGATTTCCTGAACCTGATTAAGGGCTACAAAACACAGAATAGAAATAAATGGTTAGTATTTTCAACTCAAGGAGGTTCCTTATGACCCCACAAAATCAGTGTTGGGACCAGTGGTGTAAAGATATTCTGGTGATCAGGAAGGCATTTTTGAATTTTTCAGAATGGCCAAAAATTAAGATAACGGTGGGGTATCCCACAAGATTTGGTGACAGAGTAATGCAATGTCAAATGAAATTTAATGTTGATAAATGCTAAGTGGGCACACAGGGGAACCATAAACCCAACTACCCTCACACGATAATTAATGCTATTTATACTATCACCACTCAGAAAAGGGATTGTGGTGGAGCAGAAAAAATTCTCTAGAGACTTAGCTCAATGGCATTCAAAAAAGCAAATACCATCGTGAACATTTAGGAGAGGAATGAAGAAAAAAAAATGACCAACTAATTAATAACATTGCATGACTACAAGATTTCTGCTCGTAGGTCTTGTCATCCCATTTCAAAAGAAGCATAGAAAAGAAGCAGAGTAGCAGGATGAGGATGCTCAGGGATATTAAATGGCTTCCCTCAGAAAGGAAACCATGCAAACCTAGTCCCATCAGCAAGAAGAGATGGAAAAAAACTTCTTGAAATATTGAGCAATAACAGGAATAAAAAATGGGAAACAACTCTGCATTTCTCCAAATAAAAACGCTAGGGAGCACTAAGTGAAATTAGCGGTAAAAAGAAACTTTTTTTTTTTTTTTTCCCCACAAATACACAATGAAATTATGGCACTTAGTGCCACAGGATGTTGTGGCACGAACACCATAAAAAGGGCTCCAAAAGGGCAGAAGCAAAGTAATGGAGAATTACGAAATGATGGGTATTAAACAGGCTGGACTGGGTGCAACACCTGGGTCAGGAAGCTGTTGAGGGCTGCAAACCATGACCTCGTAGGCAGAAAGTGCTCCCACACTCTTCCTATTGTTTTTCCCGAGCATCTGCCCCGGCCGCTACTTTAAGCCAGGACTGCAAGCCTGACCTTTGGTATGGCTTTTCTTATCACATTAAGTAAACTGTTAGCTTTCCTGAATTGCAAACGATTTCATTAAAGACTCAGTATGACTCAGTTAAAGTTGCTTTAGTGGTTAACCCTTTGAAATACGTCGCACCGCTTCTTTCTACGTTTTTCCTACAGCCTTCCTAAACTGCTCCGGATTTTCTGATACAACAAGGGCTAGAAGGATGAGTCCCCATTCTGCCGCTACAAGGCAGGGGCTGGCCCGGAGGAGTGTTCCTTCTTCTCACAGTTTCGCACCGGGTGCCCCATTTTTGCGCTGCCTCTTCCTTCGGTGCAGGTTTTGCCTTCACAGATGCGCTGAGATCTCTAGGGCTGCCTGACCGGCAGATACTCCGGAAATCTCGCAGCACTGAGAGAATTAAACAAAAAAAAAAAATAAAAATAATAAAAAAAAAAATGCGTGGGTGCTCGGCTCCCTCCCAACATTGACCCCACCGCAGACGGCCGGTCGTGGCACCGCTCTCCGACGGCGGAGCCTGAAGGAGCCGGGCTTCTCCCCCTTCAAGAAGCCGGGTTTCTTCCCTGAGGGAATCGGGCTTCTCCCCCTGAGGGAGCCGGGCTTCTCCCCCTGAGGGACGACCCCGAGCGCTGCCTTTTAGCGGAGGCACGATCCCCTCCCCGCCCCGGGAGCGCCAGCAGCCCTCGAAGCCGCGACACCCGAAGCCCCCTCCGGGCCCCCGGCCGCAGAGGCGGCCCCGGCCGGGATCGTTTCGCCCTCCCAGGGGCAGCGGCGGAGCGCCCCCGCCCGCTTTCCCCGCCTCCTGCCGGCTCCGCGGCGGGGCGGCCGGGTCCGTGCCTCGGCGGCGGCCGCCACTCGGTCTCTCGCCCCGCAGGTAGCCGGAGCGGGCGGGGCGGGCGCTGCTCGGAGCCGGGCGGGCGGGCGCCATGAAGCGCTCTCTGTGGCGGCTCTGCCAGTCTCGGGAGAAGGCGGCCGGGTCCAGCGCCTACCAGGGCGTCGTCTGCGAGGCGGATGCCGCCTCCGTCGCCTCGCAGGATGTCTTCAAGGTGCGTGGGGAGGGAAGCGGGGTGCTGCCCGGTGGGGTAGGATGGAGGTCCCCGGGGTGGAGGGTAGCGGGGGTAAAGCCCGATGGGGATACGATGTTGCCCATGGCAGGGACTTGGGGTGCAGCAAGTGGGCGAGGAGCATGAGGTGGACAAGATGGGAAGAAGGTGTCATGCTCCTGATACCCTTCCCTCCATGACACCTTTTCCATGGCCATGCCGAGGTGTCCCCGAAGAGCTGTGAGGGATGGAGGTGACGTGGTAGTGGTGGAAAGGCCAAAGTAGGGCAAAGGAGGGTGTGAGAAGCCGAAATGGGGCTGCCCCCCCCCCCCCCCCCCCCCATACCCCGGCATGGCTCTGTAGAGGGAGACCCCTCTTCTAGAGGTCTACAAAGTTGATGTGGGCATGAGTACACCCTCTAGCAAAAACATCCTAAACAAAAAGTTGAGTACTGGAGCTGTTACGGAGGGAAAGGGAGAATAGGACAAGAAGTGCATTCATGTTGCAAAGAGAGAAACCTCAACCAGATGCTAGAGAAGCCTTTTGTAACAGTCAGAATAATTAAGCAAAAGAAGAGGTTAATTAGATGCCAACCTGTTCTTAAAAATCTCCAAAGTTACCTAAACAAATATGCCAAAGTACGTGGATGGGTTTGATGTCATTTCCAACCTCAAGCCCCGTGTGCCAGCTCTAGTCCCAAGCAACACCTCCTCTGCGTTACATGAGTTGCTGCTCAGGTAGGTGATCTGTCCTTACGGAGCAAGTCAGGCAAAGCAGAAAGGAGTTGCTGTTGGTTAAAAACAGCAACTGTTTGATTGCTGTTTTTTGGTGTTTCTTTTCTTTTCTTTTCTTTTCTTTTCTTTTCTTTTCTTTTCTTTTCTTTTCTTTTCTTTTCTTTTCTTTTCTTTTCTTTTCTTTTCTTTTCTTTTCTTTTCTTTTCTTTTCTTTTCTTACTTTACTTTACTTTACTTTACTTTACTTTACTTTACTTTAAACCAAACAAAGTACAAAGAGGACCTAATTAATTTCTTGCTTTCCTGTTTTGTTACTGAAACACTGCAGTATTAGCTAAACAATCTAATTTTTGATGTAAGATTCTCATCATGAAGTATTTCAGCCACATTTTATCTTACATTGACAAAAAGTCCCAAGTTAGTGATGAAATGTGATTTAAATCAGTAAAACATTTTAACATTATTTACAATTAAAAATACATTATAATGTAAAGAAGAATAGAAGATACTCGATGCATATATATAGGGCTCTTGTAATAATTTCTTATATAGTCCTTCAGTATGTATAAAATGTGTAGATGTTTGCGTATGTAATTGACCTCTTATTTTTATGACTGTTGAGTCACCCTGAATACCCATTTCACAATGATATATTGCCTGTTTTCTATCAGCCCTCTCTGATCTCACTTTTGGAGCAGATGCTACCCCTGTGTTTGGCCCCAGTGTCCTAAATCTTTAAACACATTTGTAACAGCATTCACATGAGTAATCACACTGCTGTCAATGGGACTATTAAGCTGAAAGAAGTTAAACACATGCTTAAATGTTTGAATGAGCAGCCCCATTACATATATTTGCTTAATGACAGCAAAAAATGTTGAGTCTTTGTGGTTTGAGGGGTCTTGGAGAAGGAGTTTTTCTTTTCTTTTGCTGCAGAGGAAGGAACAATAATTTTTGGGATTTCCTTTTTTCTTGCTTCGCTTGCTTACTCATCTTTGAGGAAGTTTGCGTTACTTTTGGTATGCATTTTTCTCATTTTTTTCTCCTTTTTTTTAAAAAAAAATCCATTTCAATCTTTTTTAATAACTTGAATAACTTTAATTTTTTGCCCATTCTATTGCACTCATTTTTACTACCACCTTTCTTCATCTGCAAGTATGTTTTTTGAAATACTTTAACTTCCTAGAGGAAGAATCTGCAGGCTTTCCATACTGCGTTTAGGCTGCAAAGTGCAGTGCCAGAGATGTATAAAGATGTCAGAGGGCTGAGCTGTCAGAGGGTTTTTATTGTATTGAGTGTGATGATGCTCGGTTGGTTTGAGCTGAGGCCCATGGGATGCTTGTAGGATAGAGCTGTAAACTGAAGAATTTATTGGTTGCTCTGACATATAATCATAAATTATATATGCTCTGATTCTATAATCACAGAAACCCAAGGGCTGGAATCAAAAGCCCATATCATAATGTCAGTCTCTGTAGAAAAGTTCAGAAAGGTCAGAACAAGATTATCAGTTTTTCATCTCTCTTGAATTTGTTTGATTTGTCCACAGCTGCAGAGAGTATATAACAAAAAGTGATGACTTTTTTTTAGTTCGAGGTTTCCTGGGTTGGAGGGATGATCTTGATCTCACCGCAGAAGATGAAATAATATGTTCTAGATCATTTCCATTTCTGTTAATTTTTATTCTGTTCAGTAAAATCAGTTTCACTCTTGACTTGATCTGATCAGGATTTGTGTACTGCTCTATGAAAGTAAATGAGAAAATATATGTCCAAAATAGGTGATTTCAGATGGAAGTGCCTGTAGGCTGCGGAGCTTCATTAAGAAGAATCGTTCTGGACTTACCAAAGTGGATGAATTAAATGCCACCCCACTGCATCATGCTGCAGAAGGAGGTCAAATAGAATTAATGCAGTTGATTATAGATGATTCGTCCTGTGAAGGTAACACACATTTTATGAATTATTTTATCTAACAGGAGTAGAAAAAAAAAAAAAAAAGGTCAGTAATGAAAGTGTTTGTTACCCAACATAAGCAGAATCGGTATGTTTTCTATGTTTCTACATTCAAAAATAGTTGAAACTGTCACATTTTGCAGTGTCTTGCATATGATTTGGGACACCCTTATTGTCTTAGTATTATTTGCTCTATAATGTAGTGATTTGATGCATCTTACATCATTTGGAACTCAGTTTTACAGTCTTCAGATGTAAAACTTCAGTCTTCTTTCTTTCAAAAGAAAACTTCAAAGAAGTACAGCAGGCCTGACTATCTTCCTTATATGCATTATATATCATCTTTTATCACATTTAAAGCACTGGAAACAGAAAAGTGTTGTTTCTTGTACTTGTCATTCAAGTTGTTAACACATGTTAAATACTTCCAAGTCAATTTTGTTTTGATACATAATTGAATATTTTCTGATTGCACATAAGCACTTCAGACCCGTTTTAACAGAGTTCTGATATAATTCAATAAAAATGTCAGCTTAGGAGTAATACATTGAACATATAGTTCAATATAATATAGTAGAAACATACATTTGTTAAGCTGCAGATACATGGTTGGTACTAGCCAAGAGGCATGCAAATGACATTGGCACTAGCCAATGGCTGCAAAGTCAAAGAAGATAGGAAAGAGGAAAGGAAAGAGGTAAATCAAGTAACTCTGGGGGAGGGGGGGGGGGGGGGGGAAGGAAAAAAAAAGAGTGTACAATAATGTGCAGGAAATAGATGTTTCACCCTTCCTATCCCTTTGCTGTTATAATTTCTAAAGATCTAATAAAAAGCTTTATTGTTATTTCCTAACCTTATCAAACTTCCTCTCCGCTATTGTAATACACTAATACTTTAATAGAACATTTTCTCTCACCAATACAGTTTTCAGCACAATATTTAGTTAGTTTAACACAGCACATTGTGTGAAATGTGATCTTTTTCTCTGTAAAGAAGCACAGTAGCACAGACCTAAACCTTCACTGAAGACACTTTTTTTAGAAAACATGATTGTAACATATAATGATTTTGCTTTGTTTTTGGTTTTATTTGCTCTCCTTTGACCTAGTATTAAACGTGATGGATTCTTCTGGAAATACCCCACTGCACTGGGCCACAAAGAAAAACCAAGTTGAAAGTGTTAGTTTACTTCTCAGTAGAGGAGCCAATCCAAACATTCTCAACTCCAATATGATGGCACCTTTGCATATGGCTGTACAGTCCCTGCATAATGAAATTGTTAAGGTAAGTCTAAAGTCCACATAAATATACAGATTTGATAAGCAGCTCAGCAGCAGCTGTGTGCAGAACACCAAGACCTTGTTTATATATGCTGTATCCTGGATGTAGCTCCTCATATGCCTTCTTTGGCAAGCAGAATATACAGCCTACGATGCTTAAAGAAAGGTTTGGGTCTTCTCACAGCAGAAGGTTCTTTTTAACGCTATATTTTGTCATTTGACTAAGTATAATGAGAATGCTTTCATTCCATATATGGTATTTGGATATACTTTTATAATTTGTAAAGTCATTGAATTTACTAGGTCAATGAAAACACAACACTTTTTTTTTTTTTTCACTTTGAAGATGACTCTTCTTCTAGTTCATCTAAAGGAAAGAAAATCACATTCCTGTATTCAAGATTTAAAATCCTTTAGAGATTTTCATTGATAAAACATTTTATTGTACTCACATCTTTCACAAAATCAGTATTTATTATCAATTATGAATTATAAAACTATAAAATCTAAAATACAATGACACTTTAAAAATGGGCTTTGTATAAAGTTCTTGATTTGGCTTGTCTTGCAGCTCTGCCCTTGACTAAGTATATGCTCTATTTTTTTTCCCCACTCTGTTCTTTGTTCAATCAAATTCTCATGTGGTTTCTATCATCAAATTCCCTAAGAAAGATTAAAATGTGTCAGTTCATCCAGAACCAGAAAATTAAAAAGAAAAAGGGGGATTATTGAAGGAGAAATAAATAAATATATGGGTAGAGAAACAAAAATGTGGTACAGTATGGTCATGTTTTTTCCAGATCCTCTTCTCATAAGTATGTAGGAAGCAGTCATAGAGATACTGGCTAACACTGATAGCTCAGTGTTAGCTGTCAACAGGGACTGAAATAGGGATTCATGACTAGAACGGTTCCTGGTTTTCTTAAGTCTCATCTCCTTCGATCTTATATATAACTGTTCAATAAATGCCTAATTGACTAGAGTCTACAGCATTGCCACTTTGCAGGGATTACAGAATATCACCGTAATAACAAACTTCATTTGAAAATCCCTATCTGCAATATGCTACAGAAAAGGTTTTCTCCCAGTATTAGATAAATTGTTAAATAAAACTTTAAAATACATGTACTCTGGAGTCACTGCAGCGTTTATCTTAGGCAGCTGTCTGCCATACAGAATTTGATTTGTCTGTTCTCACCAACATTTTTCACCTGCATGTATTTACATTCTTCCTGATTTTGTCCCCAGTCTGCTTCAGCACTGTGAACTTTTGCATGCAAAAAGAGCAAGTCATAAGAGTGCTATGGCTGATAAGCAATGAAAGTAATAGAATAGGCCTTTGTTGTTTGTTTGTTTGTTTGTTTGTTTGTTTTACTTATGTGTGACTGCATGTTTTCTTAAATATCTAGATTTTAGTCCAGCATAGCAGTACAGATGTTAATTTGGAAGGTGAAGCAGGAAACACACCTATAATTGTAGCGTGTTACAAGGATAATCCTGAAGCGCTGACACTCCTGGTAGGTATAATTATCACATTTTTTGATGTGATTCTGTTTACGTTGATGCAGTGATATTTTATTCCTATGTTCTTTGCTTAATGGAGGAAGGATCATGGATACAATATTCAAGATATTGTGCCCATGTGTGCTACTTTTATGAGATGTTTATACTGCAAATAAATATTCAGTGGATGTCCTTACAGCATCCCCATATATTAAATAAAGACAACATCAGCTGGGGAAAAAATGGGATTTAAAATTCAAAACTAACTTTTTTTTTTGGGGGGGGGAGGGGGGGCTGGAATACTGTGTTTTATCTTCCCCTTTGTCAAATCTGTTTTATAGTTTTCATTTATATGTTTCTGAAGAAAACTGTTTATGAAATAGTTAGGAACTGTTTGAAAAGATGGTGGAACTAGTGCTTATATATGTTCTAAGATCCCTAAGCTATATATACTTTGGAAGAAATGAGACATTGTATTTCGTGATTTAGAAAACAGTAGAAAAAAATCAGGCATACCTGAGTTCCTTTACTTGTCTGTACTGTACGTTGTGTGAAAAAGTCTTGTCTGGTTTGTGGAAAAAAATAAAATAAAATGTTTATGAATCAAGTGATTGTCTTCAAGGCTACTAACAAACTTTAATTTTTTAAGACAGCCTGTAAGCATATTTGTGTGGCAAATAAACAAACAAACAAAAAACTACTAACCTTGAAGGTCATAAAAAAGAAAGAAAACAAAACAAAAAGAAACACATATATATATAAAAATATGGAGGTAACACATAGAAGATGTATACTAACTTCACAATGCATATGCAACATAAAAAAGGAGACAGCTGCAGAGGAGACTATATCTGCAACAATGTATTAATTAGTGGGAATTTTCTGTATGTCATTAAGCTATATCCAGACATTGTTTTTCAGATTGAAAATGGTGGGAAAATATGTAAACCAAATAAAACAGGATGTATGCCTATCCACGCTGCTGCATTTTCAGGTGCAAAAACATGTATGGAAATTCTTTTAAAAAAAGGTAAATACTTTGTTTAAAATTATTCTTCACAATGTATTATTTGTATTAACAATACCAATTTACAGCTTTACATCTCAAAGAACTGTAAACAAGCACTTAAAACTGTAATGGAGCTTAGAATAAGTTAATGCAATTATTCTTATGGGCAATTCATGTTAGTAACTTTTGTAGGATTACTGCAGAAGCTTCACTGCACTTCTAAATGTTTGCCCATCGATTGTTTAATGATAGGTTTGAAAAATGGGAGGGGGAGAATGTTATTCCATGGTTGTTCTAACTGTTATTAAAAAAAATATAAATAAAAATATCGTCTCTTATCTCATCTTTGCTTTCCAATTATTTTCATCTCTCAGGTGAAGAATTGGGTCACTCTGCTAAAACCCACATCAATTTTACCAATAATGGGAAGTGCAGTCCACTTCATTTGGCAGTTCAAAGTGGGGACTTAGAAATGATTAAAATGTGCATTGAATTTGGAGCCCAAATTGATCTAAAACAGGTAAAACTTGGAATATAGTGAAATATGGTTTTGATAAAGACTAGATATCTCTGAAACTCTGAGTAGTACAAAGAGAAGATGAACATTCATTGGTCATTGTGTTTTCCGATGCAATGCCTGGGGAGCAGCAAATGAAAACAAGTCTATAGCTCAAATCATGCAAAATCATATCATAGGACCACAGAATCACAGAATGGCTTGGGTTGGAAGGAAAACTTAAAGGGAACTTGAGTTGGAAGGAACATCTTGTCCCAACCCTGCTGCCATGGGCAGGGATGCCACCCAATAGATCAAGTTGCCCAGCCTACCCCAGAACACCTCCAGGAATGGGGCATCCACAGCAACTCTCGGCAACCTGTTCCAGTGCCTCACCACCCTCCGAGTGAAGAATTTCCTCCTAACATGTCATCTAAATCTCCCCTCTTTTAGTTTAAAACCATTCCTCTTTGTCTTGTTGTTACTGGCCCAAGTAAAAAGTTGCTCTCCATCTTTTTTATTAGCTCCCTTTAATTACTGAAAAGCTGCAGTGAGGTCTCCCTGGAGCCTTCTCTTCAGGATGAACAACCCCAGCTCTCTCTGCCTTTCTTCTTAGGAGAGGTGCTCCATCCCTCTGATCATCCTTGTGGTCCTCCTCTGGGCCCGCTCTAATGAATCCACATTCTTCTTGTACCGGGGTCCCCAGACCTGCATGCAGCACTCCAAGTGGGGCCTCGTGATGGCATGTTAGGGGCAGACAATCCCCTCCCTCAACCTGCTGACCACTCCTCTCTTGTTGAAGCCCAGGATGCAGATGGCCTTTTGGGCTGCAAGCACACACTGCTGATTCATGTTGAGCTTTCTTTCCACCAGAACTCCCAGGTCCTTCTCTGCAGGGCTGCTCTCAGTGCGTTCTTCTCCCAGTCTGTACTCATGTCTGGGATTCCTGACCCAGATGCAGCACCTTGCAGTTAGACTTGTTGAACCTCATTAGGTTCACATGGGCCCACTTATCTATCTTATCCAGGAGGATATCTAGGATGCCCTCCGGATGGCATCCCTTCTTTCTGTTGTATTGATTGCGCTACTCATCTTGGTGTCATCTGAAAACCTGCTGACAGTGCACTCAATCCCACTGTCTATGTCACTGATAAAGATATTAAATAGTAACAGTATCAAGACAGACCCTTGAGTGACACCACTGACCACCAGCCTCTACTTCGACACAGAGCCATTGACTACCACTCTGGGTGCAGCCTTCACATAATTCCTTTTCCACTGAATGGTCAAATCCACCCTTCAGATCCATATCTCTCTAATTTGGAGATCAGGATGTCACATGGTACTGTGTCAAAGGCCTTACAGAAGTCCAAGTAGATGACATCCATTAGTCTTCCATTCTTGACTGATGCAGTCACTCCATCATAAAAGGCTTCCAGCTTCGTGTTGAAAAAATATCTGACATTAATCAAATTGTTTGCAAGGCCGAAACCAGCTCAAGAGAGCAAAGATAAGAGTTTATCCTTCTTGTATTTGTTTGGTTCTTGGAACACACAGCTTTTGAATGAGATAGTTTGTGCTGAAGGTTTTGTGATGGATAAGAACCATTTTGATAATGTTCATGGCTTTCTGGAAAAAGCCCATCCCAATACATTTAATGAAATTTTCATGTTCTGAAATGGACAAAGACAAAACCCTCGGGCATATATCAAAGCTGATTTGTCCCATATACCTAAATGAAACTGTGTTTTGGCAAATCTTATTCCAATCATTTATTTATTGTTTAATAGTCGTTATGCTTGTTTAGATTATAATAGTTAATAACTTATTAGACCAAGTAGTTTTTAATGAAACCTGCTGAAAATTGTAATTAAGAAACACTTCTGAGGAAAATAAGGAAATCAAAGATATTCTTAAAAATACGTTTTCTGTATTACAGAAATCCGTTATGGAGGCAATTTTGTTTGCTTATTCATTTGTACCATTCTGCCTATGATTATCTGTGTTTTTCTTCTGCATCATCTTTTCTATTTAAGGCTGCTGTGTGTGCTTGTTTATTAATTCAAGTAGAAAATTGTTAAGACTCGTTATGGTACATTGTAAAGGCTTGGCATAGAATAATGATGAGTTTTGTAGTGATCCTTTAAAACTGTCTCTTTAATGGTTTTGGTCTTTAAGATCTCTTTAGAATTCCGCTATTTTAGTTAAAGACTAAAGTTTCTTCACATGCATAGGAATTCAGGCATTTAGGAATTATGAATCCCATTTAATACGATGGGGGCTAGGTTGGCTTTAAATGTGTTTTTTTTTGTTTGTTTGTTTGTTTTGTTTTGTTTTATTTTCCTATTTATAGAATGAAAAATGTACAGCACTTCATTTTGCTGCCACTCAAGGAGCAACTGAGATTGTGAAGTTAATGATGTCATCCTACGCTGGTGAGGAATCCATTATTGATGCTGTTGATGGGAATAAGGAAACATTGCTTCACAGGTAGGAGACTGCTCTGCCACACTTCACTGGCATGATATTCTTAGTTTTTACTGCATCCAGTAACACATTATAAAGTGCACTTGGGAACACCCTTCCAAATGTGTTGGAACTCTATGGGATGGGAGGTGGGTTTTGTACTATATGAAAGTGTCTGCGATTTGGTCAGAATGTTAAAGATTTTGGTGTTGATACCAAAATCAAAATAGTGTGGTCTAGTTACCTTGGTACCATGTCAAGGAATGGTTGCTAACAGTTTGTACTGAAAATTCACTCCAGTGAAGAATAAGGAAGTGAACAAGACTATGGATTTGTTAACAGCTTCTGAGGTTGTGGAACAAGTGTCCTAATCTAGTGTGGCTTATGTCCACATTTTTTCCTCAAAAAATATTTTATACCTTCTCAAGTACAAGTAGATGTTGGTACACTTCCCTATGATTGCAAAGTTGTAGATGGCGTTTTGGTACATAATAACCTTCTAGACTTACAGTCTTTCCCAGTCTATTTTAAACAAGAGCACCTAACTGTGGAAGATTTTCCTCAGTCATCTTCAGCAGAAAGGCACATATTTAAATGTGATGGCTACCAGCTCTGTGGAAGATAATATATTTCTCCATCTGCACATTTTTGCAGTTGCACTGTATTAAAGTAAAGCTTGATAATTTTACAGTATTGTTCTATGATGAGTTTTACAATATGAATTGGTAGAAAGTTGGAAGAAGTAGAATCACAGAATTAAAGGATGTCCTGAGTTAGAAGGGACCCACAAGGATCATCAAATTCGACTCCTGGCAACAGGACCACCCAAAAATCAGACCATGTGTCTGAGATCATTGTCCAAATGCCTCTTGAACTCCAGGAGATTCAGTGCTCCCTAAGGACATGACCATGTCCTTAGGGAGCCCACCCCAGTGACCAACCACCCTCTCAGTGAAGAACCTTTCCCTAACACCGAGCCTGACCCTACCGGGTCCCAGCTCCATGTCGTTCCCTTGGGTCCTGTCGCTGTCCCCAGAGAGGACAATATCTGCCTGCCCCTCTGCCCCCCTTGTGTGGAAGCTGTAGAGCATGATAGTAGAGATGATTGTTCTTTGGAACATGGTATAAAGTAAAATGATTCCAAGATAACTGAAGAAATTAAAAGGGGTGCGTGTTGTAAAGTTAAGATAAGGTTCGAATACATTTGGAAATGTAACTGCAATAGAATGTTACTGAAGACAAAGTGATGACAGCATGCCAAAGAAAATTGTGCAGACCCAATATAGCCTTACTACTTAATAGATAACTGGATCTCACATCCATAGAAGTGATTGTCCTGGAAAAAACTTTGGACCAAAAAGAATGACACATTTTTGCTCCCTGTGTCTGTGAAAGAAGAGAAAAATACAGTATCAAGAATCATTCGAAAGTAGAAAGTCACCCACATTTCTCTGAATATAAATAAACTGAATTAGAGCATTAACTTTTTGAGAAGTGAAGGAGCCATAAAGCATAGACCGGATGCGATCTATTCACATTCCTACTGTCATTTTCCATCTACATATTTTTATAAAATTTCACTCTCTGTTTGGGCACCTTGGAATTTGTTTTAAATGTGTGTGAAGCACTCAGTATTTATGCCTGGCTTGAGAGTTCTGCTATAGATAATAGAGGCATGTCGACTCATTTGGAACCATGATACCTACTTTCAAATATGTCTTTTGAGTAATTGGTTCTATTTATAGTACACTCTGTGTTATTAGCTCTTCTTAAGGGAAGTGTTATCTTTGAGATACAGTACAGCCTTGGAATCGTCCCTCTGTGTTGCTCACAGAGTAAAAATATTTCATAGAGGTCTGACTTCTGAAAGCATTTAGAATGTGTGTATTAACTGTTCTATACTTCCTGCTTTATTTATTTATTTATTTATTATTGAATAGCACATAATTCAGTATCATAGAATAAAACCCGAGAATGTTTCATGTATATAGGCAACTGTAATATATTTTGGTAATGTAACCACCATTTATGTCAGGTTTTGTATAACTTTTTTTTTTTTTTTTTCAAGTAGGCTTGCCTGCCATAGTTAGAATACATTTTAGCTGAGCCATTACAATTTTAACCACTGCTCCAGCATTTTTAAACTAAATAGCAAAAATTTTGAGGATCGAATGGATGGAATGAATTTCATGTTCTAGATCTGTTCATGTTCTAGAATGATTCAAATCCGAAGCATATGGAATTATATATTGATCTTGTGTGGGATAGAGAAAGATCTGGCATATGAAATTAAGCTGTTTCTGTTAAAAATCAGTAGCAAAATGCCCTTTCATCTACCAATGAGATGTTTGTTTCCCATAGTGTTTTCAGTGCATTAACTGAACTGTTAAAAAATGAAACCCAATGGCAAAAAAGCCATTGACACCTTTTTAAAATGAAATATGTAGTAAGGGTATTTTTGTCACTTTATTAAATATATATATATATATTTGAAAATATTAGCAAATAGAGCTAATAACAGTTTGAAAATTCATTGTCCATTCTAATGTTACTCTAATTTTGCATTTTTTTCTCCACAGGACGGCCTTGTTTGATCATTATGAACTGGCAGAGTATTTGATTTCGATGGTAAATATTTAATGAAGTAATATGTTTATAGAGATTATTGCTATCTGTTACTACAGGTCTGCATAGAGAAATTCATAAAGGAGAATGTTTTCTTAGCTATAGGTTTTATATATATATATTTCATAAAGCATA
The DNA here is from genome assembly GCF_963932015.1 of Anas acuta. NCBI lineage: Eukaryota > Metazoa > Chordata > Aves > Anseriformes > Anatidae > Anas > Anas acuta. The sequence goes on along the minus strand of NC_088980.1, from coordinate 124,915,244 downwards.
ATTGACAGTTAAAGTACAGTGGTAGTTAAGGCTCTGTTATAGTAATCCACAGTTACAGAGAATGAAAGCTTGCATTTTAATTTCTATTTTGCTTACTTAGAAAAGTTTCATAAACATCTTTTACCAGATATGACAGACTGGTTCAGGCATCTTCACTTTTATGATATGAAATACGAAATAAAAGCTAAACATGCATTAAATTTAATCTGATTTCTCCAGAAATAAATCATTGTCTAATATATGCACATACCATTCTTCTGGGATTATAAAGCCATGTATCGAAGCTTGTTCATGATCTAGAAATGCCTTTTACTCTGAGTAGCTTGGTTATATTTCTTCACAGAGTAACTACATGGGAGAATGAGGAAAAAAAGTAACTGGGGATGCTGCTGGCAGTGCTCCAAGTGTCCATTAATACAAATTAAGCTAAGGCTCATACAACCATTATATGCCGCACTCTGTTTGCTGAGGAAACTTTCAGAAGTCAGTAGACTTTCCCATTTTATGACTGCTAGGATTTTTTTACTTCGTTTCTTGGTAATTACATTAAGAGCAATTCTGCATATAGTTTTGCTTTTCCCAAGATTCTCTTAAAGGGATTTGATTTAGTTAGAAATAGATGTTGTGCTTATTTTCAATCCAGATGTGAAATGGTGAGGTTTGACTGCTGAAACCTGGCTGACAAAACAACCTGTCTACAGAGTTTATTACCTGAGAAATACCGGCACATGTTTTCACATTTGGCAGTTTGTGTGCACAAAGTATTAGAGGGAAAATCGTTCACACTGCTAAGAACACAAATTCGCTGAAAACAAAGTTAAATTCCTTGAGTGTCATTTTGACTATTTTAGCCTCTTATATGCTGAGGGTTTTTTTGGCTTTCCGTATAGAATATAACCATTTAGAAGCTTTAGGACTGTTTTAATTTGTCTTTCTGGAAATGAATCAAAATATTCTATTCAAGATTAGTAGGGTGCAGCACATGCAACCTGTGTTACCTGCTGATTGAACTCCTGGTGAGATCACTAATTTTCTCCTATGCTGTTTTATACATGAGAATAAAAAAGAAAAAGTGGAGTGATTTTTATTGCTCAGAAGGAATACCATGTTTCAGGTCAGAATGGCTTTCTGGTTTTAAGAAAGAACAAAGTTTATTTATTTTACGTATTAATTATCCATATTTGTTGGAAATTGACTTACGCTGCTTACTTTCTTTATCTTATTTTTGGTAATTTTTGTATTTGAAAATAAAAATCATTGTAAACTAAGTGTTAAATGTAGCTCTTCTAGGTAGAAAGGTTAAGATTATCTATACTAAGCAAAATTGTCCAGACACAATGGACAATTATACTGTTTTCATTTAAATTATACCAGTTTTATTTTGGAAGTTGTAGGTCAGTATTCTATGCAAAACTCAGAATCCAAATTGGTAGATATTTCTTCCACAGTCCTTTGTTATTTTGCATTTGGCTTCTACAAACCATAGCAACGAGTGAAAGATCGTGTTTCAGTGACCTGGTTTAGGTCACTGAAGACTCACTGCAGCCTCAGCAAAAGGGAAAGACAGAAACCTGTCAGCGTTCTAACATTTAAATATTACAAACTTTATAGCTTTACAAAATTGGTGCATAGAAATTTCTTTACAAATTAAGCCTTTTAAGCACAGTGACTTTGACTAATGTCAAAATGATCTTTGTCACATACATGTATGAAAATTAGATGCACAGTATCTGGTCAGTGCATGCACATGGCATGATTGTATTTGCAAGTTACGTACACAATTATAAAAAAGAATTAAGACATGAAAATCAGAAAGTTAGCCTTTTTTTTTTTTTTTTTTTTTTTTTTGCCTGTGTATTGCCTGTGCATTGTACAATTGAGCATTGAGATGTCTGTTGTTTCCTGAGTTTAATTCCTTTAAAGATTGTTTATTTTCATAGACTTTGTTGACATGTACTTAGTCAAAGTAAATGAGCAGTGCTGTTACTTTTTTTTTTTTGAACTTCCCTTTTCCCCCATTTTTAAAATCTTAATTTTCACCAAATGGAACATATTAAATTGCTGTAAATACTAAATGATATTCACAACTTTAAACGTAATATTTATATGTACGTTTCATTTCTGTTTAATTAATAGATATTAATTTACATGCCAGAGTAAAAGGAGTTCAGAAGCTAAATTTACAAGTTGTTAATTCAGCTGTATTGTAAATATGGTAAATATATGTGGTAGTATGTAAGTTACTCTGTATCATGATAAATACAGGATGAATGCTGCTGAACTTGTTTTGCTGAGAGCTGGACAATAGAGTGAAGGTGATTATAAGATTGTATTGTTGGCTGGAAGTTGGTGCCTCTGTATTCACTGAAATGAGCAAGCCATTTGGATAAACAGGTTTCTGTTTGTTCCTTTGATCAATAAGAACATTTTTCAGAGTTTGCCAGACCTTGTAGAAAGGTGACTGGTGAAAGGGTCCTGCACGTGTTACCCTCAAACATTTCATCAACATACATTGAAAGCTTCCTCTTCTCTCTTCGTAAAGTAAACATAGTGCATTTATTACACACTTCTTATTACTATATTACAGGTTTTACTATCCTAGAAATTAAATATTGATCATTATCATTATTAGTTCTCTGTCAAATTTGGACTGGACCCAAAGATTATTCATGTTAATATAAAAACTCCAATTGATTTTTTTTTTTTTCAGTGATCTTTGGATAACATCTGATATAGATTTTTTCTTTTTGCATGCTTTGTTCACTCCATCCAGTTTCACTTGCACTTGATATCTAGAAAAACTCTATCTACAGCATTATAAAATATATATCTCATTATTTCATTTACTTGTATCACCATGCTCCCTTGTTGGCAGGATTTTTTAGATAGACATGTTTATGCTCATAACATTGTACTGATATGACCATAGGTCACCATGGTGACCACACTTTCCTGCCATTATGCATCTTGTGCAAAAATAGATAACATCAACATTGTGCTTTTGCTGGAATATCTCATTCCAGTCCTTGAGCTTCACCCAAGGAAAAAGGTCATATCAAAAACCTTAAGTTTGGAGAATAAAAATGTGTCTGTTGTTGATACAGCTACTTCGGGTTTTAAAAAAATAACTTGGCTTACATAATTTATGATCAATAATAGAAAATGAAGGTAGATCAAGCTATACAGATCAAACTTTATATTCCTGGATGTATCACTTCTTGATTAGTATTCATCTAGTATAGTACAGTAGTTCAGAAGGCTGTTGTTCTGCTAATTGTTTGATAGGTAAAAGATCATCAAAAGGGATGCAATTTTTGTATTTTCCAAAGTTTTAAGTATTTTCAAGTTAGAAGTATATATTTTAAGTATTCATATGCATGGGAGGGTACCCTATTAAAAGATTATGTGGTGTTAGTGCAGTATACTTAGAAATAGGCATCTAAAGACAGATAGATGACTGTGTTGTGGCTGGTAGTTTAAAAACATTTTTTTAATATAAATACATAAAATGTTTATTGAATTTACTTATCTGGAACATGTATATTTACTAAGAATGCCTATAGTTCTGCTATGCTTCTAAAGAGTAACACAATTTTAAAATCATATTTATTCATTTTTCATGATAAACTTGAAAATTTTTATTGCAGGGAGCAAATATTGATAGTGTTGACATAGAAGGTCGATCCCCGCTTCTGTTGGCAACTTCTTGTGCATCATGGAAAATTGTGAATTTACTGCTCTCAAAAGGTACAAAAGAATATGTGTATATGACATACTTTCTTTGAGCAGGGTTCATACATATGAAATCTCTACATTCAACTTTTCTCTCAATTTTAATGCAATACTTCAGCATACAGTCCAGACGTATCTGAGTTAAACAGCTGCTCTGTGCTGGTGTTTCTGGAGGTAAAGGCAGAATTAGACATGGTTTCACTGTTTTTCATATAGAATGGATAGGCCATAGAAAAAAATGTGGGCTATGTTTCATGTTTCTCAAGGCAGAGGTGGCACTGGCACCCCATCCCTCTATTCCTTAGAAGTTCACAAAGTAATAAGAACCGTGCAATAAATACACCACTTACAAAAAATAGTGTTTCATATCAGAAATCAATCTTTAAGTGTTAAAGCTCATATTTAAAATACTACTTGTGACTTTATAGATTCATGGTTACCTTGACAATGTTTGAGCTATATTTTTCAATTGCTATACCTTTGGTGCAAGCTAATAATTGTTAGTGTATTTCTTCTTGTTAACGGTAACATAACTGTTAAGAAACCTTATAATAAAAGTTTTAAAGTTGTATCAAGGTCAAAAACTTTAATAAGACACTTTTTTTTTTTCTTTCTTTCATAACTGGGAAAGCTCCCATTTCCTGTTGCTTGCTTTATGTAGTATTTCTCTAGATTATTACTTAAATAGCTTTGCTAGATAAAATTACTGTAATTTTGAAAATAGTGAAACATGAAGACAGTATGATTACAATTGGAATGGACTGTAAAACCCATAGGAGAAGAGGTTGATCATCTGCATCTTTAAATTACCTCTTGATCTGTGGGTGCTCTGTATCTCTGAATATAAGGGCCTCATATAAATCTTAGTGCTTCAGTGAACTGCAAAATGCATATGCATTGAATAAATCTGAGTGTTACTAGTTGTGTTGGGGGGGGGGGAGGTATAAGTAAAATGATATAACGTTGACTTGAAATTATATTTGTTATTTTATGGATTTATTTTCAACATTTGTTCCTCTGTTGTAAACATAGTCAGTTAGTGCCAGGGACCAGCAGTTTTGAAGTTGCTGGTATTTATTTCCATATTTATCTAGGAGCAAATGTATCATTAAAAGATCATCTTGGTCGGAATTTCTTGCATTTGACGGTGTTACAGCCTGGAGGATTACAGCATCTGAATGAGAAATTTCTGCAGGTACAGTAAGCATCAATTTATGTCTATCTGTTACCCTTACTAGAAAATGTAAAGGAAGAACTACCTTTTTATTTTGGAATGTTGGTAAAAGTTTCTGGTGCTTTCTAAGTTGCCCAGTGTCACAGAAAATAGTTTGAACAGGTACATATCTCTCATGAAAACTTTTCAAAGCAATAATACAGTTTTCTTATTGCCAGGCAAAGGAATAACATAATCCCATAAATTATTTTGCTGTTGGGGGATTGAATAGCTCAAGAGGTAGGCAATAAAATATAGAACTTTTCACTTCTACTTTCCCAGTTTGCATGCAGTAAAACTAGAGGACATGCTCATATTCAGTCAAGCTCTAGGACTTAAATAGCTTACCTTCTATTCTTCAGGATTTTTCTGTGGACTGGACTGTAATGAAGTCTTGTATTTCCTTTTAAAATGATTTAAAATACAGATTTGTATTTGGCTATGCTGAGATGAACTCATATTGATAGAACCCAAGCTTGTTTGAAAGAGTTAAAGTTGTTAGCCTTCAAAGTTCTAGAAACAACCTTTTAAATGTGAATCACATATAACTGATCTTATGTTGGCTGGACTCTGTAAACAATTTTGATTAGTAGTGCAGAATGGATTTATTCTCCTTTTTCAGCAAATTTTGGGAATCAACTTTAAAGAGTGGTAAATCTTGCTTGTCTACATTGACTTTCTAATTATTGATCATACAAACAGTGGAGCAGACTGAGGGAGGAGATTCTTGGTTTCTTTAAGAAAGGATATACATAGAGTAGTGTTAGACAAGATATAGAGAAAAACAGGGAACGAAGATGAGGAAAAAGAAATTGGGGTAAAAAATTATACCACAAAACAGTGAACTGGTAGTTCCTGACATCCAGAAGTTTTGCTGCTGAATAAAGACTATAGACTACCCTTGCTTTCTGTACAATCCTTCTATTAACATCAGTGAGTTGTTAATCATTGTGGTTGAATGGCAGCAAAGAATCTCCTGTGTTACACTTGTTCTATGGATGGATTGCAGTGAGGGCACAGTTTGGCAAGTTGCTGTGTTCTCCAAAGAGTAATTGTTTTTAAAAATGATGACCCACTAATCAGCAGATATTAAGTGCTCATTATTACTACACTTATTTATTTTTTGTTTTTAGATACTGCTTTAAAATTATTAATGCAATTGTTAGGAACTGTTAGAAGCTGAAGCAACATTGATATAAATGTAATTCTGTGCTTTTGTTCTTTTGGGGGTAACAGATGGAACATATTAAAAATCTTGTAGTGGATGAAGATAATGAAGGATGCACTCCATTGCATTATGCATGCAGACAAGGTGTGGCCCTCTCTGTAAATAATTTACTCAGCCTGAATGTTTCCATTTATTCTAAGAGCAGGGACAAGAAGTCACCCTTACACTTTGCTGCCAGGTTAGTAGTACAGTCTCGGCTGTGCAATCAATGCCATTTTCCCATCCATATTTCTTTGACAATAATTTATATGTTTATCTTTCAAAGCTATGGACGCATCAATACATGTCAACGACTTATAAGAGATATGAAAGATACAAGACTTTTGAATGAAGGTGATAAGAAGGGAATGACTCCCCTTCATTTGGCAGCCCAGAATGGTCATGAGAAGGTAGTTCAGTTTCTTCTGAAGAGAGGGGCCCTTTTCCTCTGGTAAGTGTTCAGATTTCTGTTCATTAAGGTAAAGAACTATCACCTTACATTTTATTTCCAGTAACTGGGAAGCTAATACAATATAAATACAATATATAATAATAAATAGTATATACAAATCCATACATATATATTAAATAAAGTAAATTTATATAATATTTATAAAAATAAGCTGATTGTACCTCCCTCCTGCCTCATGCATAGAACCAGGACTACTAATGCTGACAAAACTGAGATTTCTCTAAATCCAACTGAGAGAAAAATACTGTATTTTTTTATGGAAAAAATACTGTTTTAGAAATAAAATAATCATGTCAGCTTCACTGATATTCCCTTTATATTTGCTTACAGGTTTGGGTATGGGTTCTCAGAGTGGGTATTTCTCGGGCAACTTGCCTTTCACTCTCAGTCGCAATTTCAGGTCAAAGATTTTCAAAGCAGCTCCACATCCTGACAGGATTTTCAAAGTTCCCTGCAAAACCTGGTGTGAGCCAAACCTAGTGAAAGTTTAAAATCTTTAGACTCCTGTTTACATGGTACATTCTAGAGCTTTAATTTTCAAATGCTATGTTTCCAAATCCTTGACAATCTGTACTGCATCTGCACCTTGGAGCTAGGGATCTAGGTGTTCTGAAGAGATCCTATACCAAACAGACCTGTCATACATTCAGTATTTATGACTGTGGAGGACCAACTAAGTGGACTGCTGTCAGGCTCTTTATTTCATGTTTTCTTAGCTGGACTAGACCACCTAGCTAGGATAGGGATGATGATTGATATATAATATGTGTGTGCACAAGTTAGTATTTATGTATGTATTTAGGCTTTATTTAGATTTAAAATTAGCATTTTTTGATGAAGTGACCTGATAAGTTCTATGTGATTAAAGGCTTAATTTTGTTAAACTACAATGAAATAATATTAATTGGAATAAATTTGTGTGCTTACAATGATTTTTATGTTACTGCCTTTAAACACATAATTCTATAACGCGGTCATGATCTATGCCATCTCTGTTGCAGGTATTAGTAACAGAATATTGTAAATATTTGACTAATTTTCAAGGGACACCTAAGAAAATGGGTGCAATCCCCATTTATATATGAATAGAGAGATGAAAGGAGAGAGGGGGACCAAAATACTTTTATTGTCTTGAACCTTTTACTTCAGAGTGATGCATTTTTATCACATAATAGTTTATAGAAGGCATGCACATTTCTATGGTAGTCATGCCAAAACAAAGATGTTTGAGTCAAAGAACAAGGCAATTACATTTATTTGAAATTTATGGAAGGCTTTTCTGTTTCTAATTAGTATTTTTTGTATCTGCTATATGTAAGTGATTATAAAGGCTGGACAGCCCTGCACCATGCTGCCTTTGGAGGATACACTCGCACAATGCAGATAATTTTGGATACTAATGTGAAGTGTACTGACAGAGTGGATGAAGAAGGGGTATGTGTTCACATAATGTTATTTGTTTGTCATCTGTTACTTCTAGAGCAAATATTGGTGGTATACTGTTAGTAGATTGCATTTCACTGTGTATTGCGTCTATAATATTCAATTTTTTTAAGTCAGTTTATATTTAATTGTTGTTAAAGTTTATCACTTAGATTAGCATAATTAATGAAATTATTTTATATTAATACATATATTATAATTATTATTATGGGATACAAAATAAACAAAATATCAAAAAGTAATGTGCTGAGTATGTTGGACTTGTCTCTCTTGCCCCCTTTACAGCTCAACAGTATTTTAATAATATAATACAAGCACTGGTAATTTAATTTTTAAAAACCCATACAGATTAAAAGAAATCCAACATCAAATAATACTCATCAACATACAGTATGAAATCCACCTGTTCTGAACAGCCATATCAAACAAATGCATCTTCTGTCTTGTTCTGAAGTTTTGAATAAAGACAGAACATAGTTCCTGGATTGAAGATTTCTTGTATGAACATGCCTAACAGTTTTTCATCAGAAAACACAGGGAGATCATTTTAAAGAACTGTTCAGTTGTCAACACAGAAGATGTTGCTAATTTCTCAGAGAAATGATGATGAAGACATTCAGAACTAGTAGTTTAGGAAAAACTGTTGCCTAGAAATCAATCAGAAGCCAATGTTTAGTTTCTAAGTTTCCTCAGGAAAATATGGGTCACTTGGGAAGGCTTTCAAATGTCAATTTCAGTGTCACTTGATTCCTATACCACTCATTGCCCTACTTTTATGAACATAATAAAGAAAAAAAAAAAAAAAAAAAAAAGGTTTCTCCTAAAAAGATCTGCCTACAGATTTGTTTGTATGAGTACATCTGGATTGAATGCTTCTTTTCCTGATCGTCAAATGCAGGCTTTTTGCATCTGGCAACACTGTCATTTTTACCTATCTGTGACTCACTATTTGTTAGCTACAAAACTAAAAGATATTGACAAATTGGCCTTTCTTACCTACAGTTGAGTTTCCTCTTCAAATGGAATGAACTATTCTGACCGTAGATGTAGAATGAAGAATTTGTCTACAATTTCTCTGTGACAAGATTCTACTTGTTCATATTGCCTGTAAAAGGATTTAGGTCTTGTAACTGAGAGTGTCATGTGGTTTTCAGTGTGGGAAAGGCAGTTTATTTTTTTGAGTCTCATTTGCATTTCCGTCCTACTTTTCTGTACAGAACACAGCTTTGCACCTAGCTGCAAAAGAAGGACATGCAAAAGCAGTAAGGTTACTTCTTGACTACGGTGCAAAAATTCTGTTGAACAAAGCAGTAGCTTCTTTTTTCCATGAAGCAATACACAATAGGAGGAAAGATGTAGTATCAGCTGTAATCTTGCACAAAAGGTAAAGTACACAGAAAATGCTTTTGTGTTTTATTTTCCTTTTTTTTTTTTTTTTTTTAAATTAAGATTGATTAAGTTTTGAAAACCTGTGGTTTAATAAGTAGGACTGAGTTCTTATATTAAATTTCTAGAGATTGCGTTGTGATCTAGTGATAAAATAGGATAACTGTAATGAACATCAGGTATGTGACATGTTTTATTCATATTAGACTGTGTATTCAGATTCTGGAAAACAAAACAAAACAAAAACAAGAAAACAACAACAACAAAAGCCAAATGTAGAAACCATGAAAAATAAGTAATCCTTCCCATGTCATCTCTCTACGTATATACATAATTTTGTCCTTTCACAATATGTTTCAATACCTACAGACTTTTAATAAAAATATAAGCATATATAAAAAAAATATATAAAATAATACCATTCAAGGGAATTAATTTTAAATTGTTCTTTTAAATATGTTTCAAAATTTTAAATATGTGTCAATTGAACTGCAATTTAGAATATTTTATATTAAAATATAACCAAGTTCCACTTCAGGAGCAAAAGTATTGCACCACTGCTAGATGAGTGCATTTTTTGGTAAGAGTTGCAGGAGCACTGCCAGTATTTAACTGTATTTATCTTACTCATCTAATCTTGCAACCTGAGATTTCAGCTTTAGTTTGTTTCCTGTGGAATAGGAAGTATCCTTTGGAAGGATACTTATTCTTGAGAACGTTTTAACACAGTTGAAACATTTCTGCTTAACTGCTAACAGAACTAGATATGATGGAAGCATCCAAAATGTTACTCAATTACATCTGATTTTCCATGTGATGGTATGTAAACTTACTACATATTGTGATTTGCAAGATAATATCTAAAATAAAACTCAAATAATCTAAAACTAGTTTAATTTAAAAGAGAAGTAACTCTTCCTTTTTGATTATTTCAATTTATTTTTACAGATGGGAAGAAGCTGTTCTAACATTCTCTCACTATTCTAATGCCAATAAGTGTCCTTTGCTGGAAATGGTTGAGTATCTTCCTGATTCTTTTAAAGTAAGTCCACTGCAAATATTAAAAACGTAACTGCACCAAAAAGCCCCTTTGGTTACATTGCATCATTTGCCTTTGTTTTTATAATGCCATCCTCACTAACATGGATTATTATAAAATAGGAACAACATGAATTCATACATTGATTTAATTTTATTATCCTACATGTAAACTCTGGAGTTTTATGTATTCATAACATAAAATATATATTTACCATATAACCTGACTGAATGAGCACTCCCATGAGATGACTGCCATATTTGAATGTCTTTTTCTTTAGCTACAAATGTTTTCTGTTCATTCTGATAAACATTATCTGTATCACCTTCATTCACTTTTCTGTTCATCTTCAAAGCTGGTTTTGGACAACTGCATAATTGAGTCTTCAGAGGAAAAGACAAGTCGAGACTTCTATGTAAGTGGACAAAAAAATTTATGAAGACAGTACATTTTATGGTCTTAGAATGGAATATGTCATAATGTCCCTGGCAATAACACCAGTGCATTATCTGGGTAATAGTTAACTTAGAAAATCATCAGCTTGCCTTTTAGCCACTAATATTAATAATCTTACATATTTTCTGTAGTTACATAAGTGTCCTGATATAAATTCAAATTGACTAATATTTTAACTTCATTCATGAATAATTCCATAGTTACCAATAATTAAATTTGGATTTATGCTTTTAATATGTATTTGTTAAAAAATTGTCAGTATTGGGAAGACTTTTTAAAGTCACTTCATCAGACACTAGCAATCTTCAACCATTAGTCTTTGTCTTTATTGCAAAGACAGTAATTCTATTTATTGTATGTTTGTATGTAAAAATAATAATAACAAAAAAAATCTTAAAAAAAAAATCTTAACAGAAAACATTGGTGACTGATCTTATTTTATCCTTTGGGCTGCAAATGGCTTTGAAGTTCAGTTTCTGTAACCTTCATGCTTATGCATTTTAGCAAGTATAACATAAAACCTGGGCAAACTATTGACTTTAACCTTGCTGTGTAAATTCTTACAGTCAAGCTGAGTGTCAGAGGTTATGGATATTGCAAAAGAACAGTGACAGAAATATTAATATCTATTAATGTATATGAAATGCATGCCTGTCATAAGAAATACTGTTGTCATAAATAATTCCAAGTTGAATACATTTTTTTTTTTTGTAAATTCTTGTCCAACATTTTAAGCAGTAAATTGCTTCCACAATGCTGAAGAGGCATGAATGTTCTACAGTTATGTTATCTTTAAAACCATATTGAAAAAAAATATTATGATTTACTACATTAACAGAAAACTTGAGAATTTTCTGCTACTAAACATTTTCTTTATATTGTATTACCAATGCCATATAACTTTAAAATACAATATTTTCTTTGAAGTCAACATAAAAAATGAATTATAGATACGAGAATGACCTTTTTAAACTATAATATTTTAAGAATAAATGTCCCTTTTTTTTTTAACAATGTTTAAAATGACTGAGTTTAAAATGACTATTCTTACAATCTTACATCTTGCAATCATACATTGTATTTTGATGACATGTGTTCACGCTGTTTGTGACTAATAATTAGTGAACATCAGTGTTCTAATTACTCTGACACAATATTTTTTTTCTCTCTAAAGGATTAGTATTTTAAAATTTAGCACATTATCTCAGTCTTAGACTATGAGTTTTATCATATTCAAGTGCTGATGTATGTCTGTTATTCAGATTGAATATAACTTCAGATATCTTCAGTGTCCTCTGACACTTAACAAGAAATTAAAGGATAGTGAAGATATTTTCTATGAACCACTTGCCATTTTAAATGTAAGTTGTTTTTTTTGTTGTTGTTTTTGTTTGTTTGTTTGTTTAATTGACATAATTCCATGCTGTCTTGTTTGAGATAAAATCAAGTGTTTTATATTTTTATCATAATATTTCTTCTCCTAAGGTCCTAACTGTATATTTAAAGTACATTGTAATAAAGTATGAGCTAAACTTCACAGAATCACAGAATTTCTAGGTTGGAAGTGACCTCAAGATCATCGAGTCCAATCTCTGACCTAACACTAACAGTTCCCACTAAACCATATCCCTAAGCTCTACATCTAAACGTCTTTTGAATACTTCCAGGGATGGTGACTCCACCACTTCCCTGGGCAGCCTGTTCCAATGTCTAACAACCCTTTCGGTAAAGAAGTTCTTCCTAAGATCCAACCTAAATCTCCCCTGGTGCAACTTATGCCCATTCCCCCTCGTCCTGTCACCAGGCACGTGGGAGAACAGACCAACCCACACCTCGCTACAGCCTCCTTTAAGGTATCTGTAAAGAGCAATAAGGTCGCCCCTGAGCCTCCTCTTCTCCAGGCTGAACAAGCCCAGCTCCCTCAGCTGCTCCTCGTAGGACTTGTTCTCCAGGCCCCTCACCAGCTTTGTCGCCCTTCTCTGGACTCGCTCAAGCACCTCGATGTCCTTCTTGTAGTGAGGGGCCCAAAACTGAACACAGTACTCGAGGTGCGGCCTCACCAGAGCTGAGTACAGGGGGACGATCACTTCCCTAGCCCTGCTGGCCACACTGCTTCTTATACAAGCCAGGATGCCATTGGCCTTCTTGGACACCTGAGCACACTGCTGGCTCATATTCAGCCAGCTATCAACCAGGTCCTTCTCCGCCAGGCAGATTTCCAACCATTCCTCTCCCAGCCTGTAGCTCTGCTTGGGGTTGTTGTGCCCCAGGTGCAGGACCTGGCACTTGGCCTTGTTGAACTTCATAGAGTTGACCTCAGCCCATCGGTGCAGCCTATCCAGATCCTCCTGCAGAGCCTTCCTACCCTCAAGCAGATCAACACATGCACCTAACTTGGTGTCATCTGCGAACTTACTGAGGGTGCACTCCATTCCCTCATCCAGATCATTGATGAAGATTTTAAAGAGGAGCAGCACCGAGCCCTGGGGAAGGGCCTTCATATAGTCTAAATAATAAATAACAAGTCTTTCAGGATTAGGTATAAATTCTTGGTTTATTTAAACAGTTACGTTGGTTTCAAGAGAATATGCTGTAAATACAGGTAGTACATCAAGGAAAACTGTTCTCCAGTCCCTGTAGTGACCATGTTCAGGAACATAAGATATTGAAAAACCTGACAAAGATGACTTTTTAATATGCTAACTGAAAAAATAATCTGTGCTTAAAGCAAATTTTACTGTTCTCACAAACCGCCAATCTGTTCTTGCTGTCTTTGGCAGAAAACATTTACAGAACAATATTGCAGGTTATATTTGATTACTTTTTGAACTTACTGTTGGCAACTAGATTTGATATAGTTTTTAAGAATAAATTATTTTCTAATTAAACGCAACTAGAAAATCATGGTCATTTCACATCTACATTTTCACATTTCACATCACATTTTTTTTTTTTTTTTTTTTTTTTTTAAAGCTTGAAATAGACCTGTTATTCTAACAAGCTACAGGAGAGAACAGAATGGCTGGGTAGTCTCTTCTCATATATAAGAAGAATTCTAATAGCTTTGGACAAAAGTGAATAATCAAAAGAACTTTGCAATATTTTACAAACAATGTGGTTTTCACTAGGCTAATATTCAGGCTAAGAAGGTGGTCAAACTTGTTTTTAAGTGCTTTACTCATCTAGAAGAAACAAATTGGATCCTTGCACTTTCTCGTTTTGTAGGCCATGGTACGTCACAATCGCATGGAGCTACTTAGCCATCCTGTGTGCAAAGAATATTTGCTTATGAAATGGTAGGTGTATTTTTATAGATACAATTTATAGATACAATATTGCATGTCAGGATGAAGGCTATTGTACCTGAGAGCTGTTTAGTAAAGTACACATACTACTATGATGTTACTAAAGCAAATGTATTTGCACAACACATCATAAGCATACTTAGATTATGCTAATGTGGTTTAGTACTTAGTAGTGATTCTTTGATGGATACAAAAAAAAATGCTGTCTTTTTTTTTTTTTTTTTGATATTTCACTTATCACTGAGCTAAAAAGAAAAGGAACAATATTTCAGAATGACTGATATACTTTTTTCCTCACAAAGCTCATCCTGAAAGGATGTTTGAAAAATGCTTGTTTCCTCATCGTGAGAACATTGTTGGCTATTAAATTTAAATGCAGGCTCTTATAAATTTGTAAAGTGTTGTAACTGTGAACATTTTTACTTTCAAGGATGGCCTATGGGTTTCGAGCACATCTGATGAATCTAGGCATATATTCTCTGGGTCTCATCCCATTGACTCTTCTGGTCACCCACATACAGCCAGGAAGACCTTTGAATGGAACAGAAATCTATGAAGCAAGACCATTAGAATATGAGGTACTGAGTTTTCATACTATTTAGAATATGTTTAGGAGTTTTATAGCAAGAAGATGTGATTGTTTATGTATTTCCTACAGTTACTTATTATTTAGCAACTCTGAATAGAATCGTTTATTTTTAAACATTGAGCAACAACTTCTGTGGACAAATTTCAATTTCCATATCTTATTTTCAAAGTCTTTTCTGAAAAGTTCGTGTCTGCTACATGGCTATATCAGCCTCTTCCCTGAAGTCAACATTTCTTTAACACTGAAGAAAAAGGATTAACATGTATTTAATCATGAAAAAACTGCAAATAGTGGATTTTTTTAGAATTTTTTATCCTTTTAATTTTCAGCAAAAATAATTGGGTATTGCTCATTTTAAGTTTAAGACATAGAAATAGTTGTCAATAATAGTGTTTCTGAATGTTCAAATACAGTTTTCTTTGCCTGTGTTATGCATTACTTCTCCTTGCTGGCCCAGTATTTCTTCAGTAGGCTCATAAACTGTGTGGCTAAGACAAAACAGTTTTTTCTAGTCTGTATATAGCTACTTTATGTACAACAGTAGTAAAAAATGTAACAGCAGAATTCAGCATACATGAATGAAAAACTCTCAAAAAAAAAAAAAAAACAACTTTCAAATGTATTGGCTCATTTCTTGTGTATAAACATTAAAAAAAAATAATCATGTTGTGCAAAAATGTGAATGACATACCCTTGTTTTGGAATTATGATATCTCAAAAGGAAAAACATAGCTAGGTAACAATGTAAATGCATATCATGTTGACTTCTGAATATTTATCTGCAAGTCAAAACTACAGTAGATGTGAGGATACTCTAATAATTTGTGAATATTGATCTTGTTCATGATATGCATTGGGTGAAAATGCTGCTTTAGGTGGGGCTGTAAGGAAAACAGGCCAGGATGAACTCTGTCTTGGGATAAACCTGTCCTCTAGAGGTACTTTGGGGTTGTTAGGAGACAGAAATGAACTTTTTTCAGAAGCTGGAACTGCAATAAGTAGGACCTGAAGTGACCTGAAGAAGTTAGATTTGCCCAATCCAAAATGACATTTTAGAAAAGACAGACATTGGTGTGACTGGTTGATGTCTTTGTAAGTGTTTCCCTCCTGCAGTTAAAACTAAGCAGTATTCTGTCCCTTAGGAAGGCTGTGTTGTCCCAAAGCTGAACATTGTACTAGACTTTCAAAGAAGAAATTGCAAATACTGTTTTTTGCTGAACCTGTGAATACAGCTTATGCATAATGTTATACTCCTGTGTTCACCCGAAGAGCAGGAGAGTCCCAGAGCTCTGTCTCAAGCTGTGGCATACTTGCATTAATGGACAGAAGTTATTGTTGTGCAGTGAAATCTTCAAATTAATCAATTTAAAATGGTGATTTTTATCACTAAAAACAAGGATTTTGAAGAAAATAGACAAGAAAAATATTTTATATGTCATTCCAGGGGAGAAAAAGAAAAGAAACAAAAAAAAGGAACTCAAAAAAAGATATGCTAGTAGAAATATGAAATAATGTAAACTCAAGGAATATAAAAGGTCCATGAGGATATCCTGATGCATGAAAAAGTCTTGAGAACCACACACCCAGGCCAGTGCATGCAAGTTTCTCAAAAATTCAAAAGCCAAGACTAGAACTGGAATAATTCATGCTCAAATTAACTAATCTTCCTGATGGAAGATAGGAGAAGGACAGAAGCAGACAGAGGAAAGGTTCTGATTGCCCCAGGTCCTTGAGACATCAGAAAGAAATGTATCTGGACGAGTGAGTTCTATCCTTCAGTGAGGAATGATGCCAACTGGTGGAGAAGCAGTGTACTGATGAGGAGCTGTGAAGTTGCTGCCTGAGAGACTAAAGCAACACCAGCATATGTCATGCAGTGGGGGAGTCAGCGTCGTAGTGATTCTGTAATGGGAATGAAACTAGGAATACCAGATCCTGAGGGGAGCACAGCATTAGAGAACATGGTACTGTTCTCTGAATCCAGGTTAAAGAGGGCACAATGGGGCAAATGCTGATATGTATTGCAGCAACACCTCTGGTGGCAAATTGGCTTTACAATTTATTTATTAAAGATAAAATTCCCTGTTGTTATCTATGCCAGTATAAGGCATTTCACAATAAAGTTGGCTTTGCTGATACTAATTGTAAAGAGAGATGTCAAAGAGAGCAGCCACATAAGGATGCCAGGACTCCAAATTGTGCATCTTCCAAAGACTTCTGTTGTTATTCCTGACACTACAATATGATAGTGAAGTTATGGACCATAGAATTTATCTTTATGTTCATGTAGTAGCAAAACACACCAAAAAAAAACGTGGCATAAATACTGCAATTTCAGTTCCCAATCTTGAACAGTAGTAACAAGGAAGCTGCACAGCAATGGTTTATCATTGGAATGTGCAAATTTTAATATATTTGGTTTGCATTAAACATGATATATATTACATGAATTTCACAATAAACATTAGTAAAATAGAATTTAGTCTGTTTGCTTGCTTCAGATAAGCTTATTACTATCCTAACTTGGCAATATAATGTATATATAGTAGGTAGAGCAAAAATAAACATTTAACAATTTCTGATTTGTTTTGTGCTGTTTTTTTTTTTTCAGAACTCATACTTCACAAGGGTGTGTATGTGTTTAGTTTTAATTATGAGTTTACTGGGAATCTGCAAAGAAATATTTCAGCTCATTCAGCAGGTAAGTTCATAAGGAAATATATGCATAACATCAATCACAATCATGTGCATAGCAGTTTGTATTATATTGAAATATATATGATTTTTCTCTAATTGTAAGGGAAAGAGAATTTATTCCTATATATGAGATTATAAGTGAGAAAAGGATTTAAAACCTGTTATTCAATTCAGTCCTTTAATGATGCATGACTTGTAAATATGCATCTCTCTCTTAAATCCTAGAAATTGAAATATTTGTTGGATTACTCCAATCTACTGGACTGGACAATTTATACTACAAGCATAATTTTTGTGTCTTCTTTATTTATTAATACACCAGCTCATTTGCAGTGGGAATGTGGAGCAATTGCTGTATACTTGTCTTGGATGAACTTCTTGCTTTACCTTCAACGGTAAAAATTATTTACAAACTTTACAATAAATACTTTCAATGTTTTACAAATTCTAGAGTGTAACTTATCATGTGATAATCCTATTTTTAATTTATGTATTTATTTTAAACTATACAAGTTTCCAGATTAGGATCATAGGATTTTTTTAAAGTATTTTTATTTTTTTAACTTATGAACTGTGAAGTAGTTTTTTGTGCTCTTCATGTATGGAATCACAGTGTGTAATGGAAACATAAGAAATAACAAAACTTATTTTAATGCTAAGTGAGCAAAGTCACTGGATAAGTCTTTTAAAAAAGTGTTTTATTATACTATATAGACTTCAACTTGAAGAACAAGCAAACAAACAAAACAAAACAAACAAAAAAAAAACACAACCCAAAATAAAAATACATACCATCACAAAAAAAGAATGCAAATTACAGGAGGCAAAAGGACAACAATCTGTTGTTACAACACCTGAGGGAGGGTAATATCTTCCATCATTTTACAGAGTGAATGGCACACCCCACTTTTTTACACCATGATGTCCTGTAAAAGAATTCCAATGGGTGAAATTATTTCTTTAGTTGACATTAAGTCTATTTATTGCCATAAATGACCCCAATCATACGGGTAATACAGTGGTGTCTGAGAGTCAGGAACTTAAGGAGAGTTATGAAGATGGAAAAATAGGGTGGATGTACTGCTTAATATTAATAAAACATGTTTGTACCTGAGCAGGAGTGTCTTGCATAAAGATGACATATGGCTGAACAGGAAAAAAAAAAAAAAAAAGTGTTTTGAGCTGCTAAAGAATCTAAGTGATAACCCGGCATAAATGCTTTTCAGATTCTTATTCCATGTGGTTTGACAGATAGACAAACATGCATTTGCTAATTAATTTTAACAGCATTTTACTGTAGTTGGGATGTTTGAGGACAAGGTTTGTCAACAGAGGAAATATCATAAAGATATTGCCTCTTTATGATATTGCCTCTGTTGACAAACCTTGCCTTGCATGTGTCTGGCCTTAGATGACTAGTGAATGGGCTTATCCTCTCTTCTTGGCTGTGTTCAATGGGCAAAATGAGTATGGAACCTAAACAGTAAAAAGTACCCAACCTTACCTCTTTTGTGAGATTAAATGCTTCCCTTCCCTGCTTATGTCGGTAGAACTTTACAGGTACTCTACAAGACATTTCTGTAACTGAGTCGGGCCATCTCTTCTCAAAGCAAGTAGTTCTGTTGACTTCAGTGGTGTTGTATCTAATAAATACAAATTTATTTTTATTAAGATTAGGTTTGCTTTACTTCCAGTTTGATGTTTTCAGACTTGCAAATAAGACTGGGGGGAAGAGGGAGGAGGAGGAACCCCATGAAGGGATTTCCTCAGTTGCTATTTTCATAGCATTAAAAAGTTATCTGGTCCCTGAATCTGCTTTTTGGGGAAAACAGTTCATGTTCTGAGAATTGGTTTTCATGTAAACCAGGAATGGAAGGGGCTTGCCAGCGTACAGACTCTTGTTAGAAACACAGGTGACTTAAAATAGTGCTACTCACCTTCTCTTACTGAGCAATATTTTTTTCTGCTCATTTGTTTTCCATGACTTCTAGTGTCATAAAAAGAAAAATCTTTTAAAATCAGGTGTATGACTACTAGATGTATAATGGTGTCAGTTGTCCTTTGTTCTAATTGCTAATTTGCCTCACAAAAAAGCAAAAAAAAAAAAAACACAAACGATTTCCTAATATTTAGAGAACAAATTGTACAGTATAGTACTTTCAGTGACTATGGACAGAGTAAAAGTTGTCGATGAAAAATAATTATCTTGAAATGCAGCTCTAGTGCATTAAGCATAAGATTCTGTAATTTAATCTTGCCATAAATAAGAACATTCTTTTGCATGTGAAAATACAAAATATTTAGACCATCTCAGAATGTCCAGAGGAGAAATGTTTCTTATCACACATAGAAAGTAGGATAACTGATTTCATATTTAATTGTATTGCATATAAGAGACTGTAACTGTAATGTAACTGTAAGAGACTGTAACTTCAGTATTTAATTTTGCTTATCTTTTTCTGTTTACTTATTGCCCAGGTTTGAAAATTATGGCATTTATGTTGTGATGTTCTGGGAAATTCTGAGGACTTTGATTAGGATTGCTGTTGTTTTCTTTTTCCTGATATTGGCCTTTGGACTGAGTTTCTTTGTCCTTTTGGGTTCACAGGTTAGTTGAATGGCACAGTTAATTTTTTATCATTATAAATATTATCTTTGAATAAAGAATTTCAAGAGATTACTTAGAAATTTCATAGTTTTGTGGTATTTTCTTGATTTTTTTTTCTTCTTTTTGCAGCAAACATACAGCACGCCACTGCTTTCTGTAATGAAAACATTTGCAATGATGCTAGGAGACATAAATTATCATGATGCATTTCTTGATCCATTACTGAGCAGTGAATTGCCGTATCCATTCCTGAGCTACACAGTTCTCATTATATTTACCTTGCTTATTCCAATACTTCTTATGAACTTGCTAGTAAGTAAACTACTTCTCAATATACAGAAGTGATTATGCATATATTTATACACAGTTTTGGCATATAGCATTACTTTAGTGCTGACTTGTGACATTCATTCGTTATTTAACAAATAGACGTTCTTAGTAATATATTAAAAAGTTGCCTTTCCCTTGACTCACATTTCCTCCAGTTACTGTACAGTTAATTGTTGTAGAGTTATCTTGTATCAGGTAGTAACTGTATGGAATTTGCTGAGCTTCAAGAAAGTCTTCCCCATTTCCTGGGTTCAACTTTAGAATAGGCAGGAGCACTATTAGAAGCACTTTAGAATAGGAAAAGCACTATTTTTATTCTTTGCTGAGGTCCCTCTGGTCTCTGCTACATTTCTCTGACTTTGTACTGACAGTGGAAAAAATGTAAGAATTAAGGCTTAGTGCTCTGGGGTGATTCTGGACCAACATTCACACATTTTGGTCTAACTTCATGTTGTAGAGAGTAAAGTAAGTAAACAAAATGAAGTAAACAAAATGAACTGGAAAACCTATACGTAGTGCGAAAGGGCTAAAATAAAATGCATGTATAATAATAATAGTTAATAATAATAATAGTTAAATCCTTTTCAGCCATATTCCATTGAACATCAGTTATTGTATTTAGTAAATCAGGGTTTTACAAGAGATGAGCATTAATGATCAATTTTTTTTTCTTAGATTACTTATTGTCACAGTGATAGTATTCAATCAGTGGTCAACATGTATTTTTCTCTTAACATAAAAGCAATCATGGATTACAGAAGAAGGGATTTTATCCTTGACAAATCTTTTACATTGTTTTTATTAGTTGTAGACAGTTGACCTTAAAAAAGCTTACTACATTTCTTGAGATGTGTTTTTCAAGTATGCACAAAGGAGTTGTGTTTCCAGATTCAAGTAAGCAAATTTAACTTTCAAGTTATCTGGACTTAAAAGTGAGTGAGAAATACAACAATAAAAACACAATAAAATGTTTCTTTGGTCCTGTGATTTATTTTTAGATTGGTTTGGCTGTTGGGGACATAGCTGAAGTGCAAAAATATGCTGCACTCAAAAGGATTGCAATGCAGGTGAGTAGCATACCATAGAAGCAACAATTATAGGAAGTAGATAGCATAACCAGAACACTATCAAGATAATTAACTAATTTATCATCAACATCCCTAACTAACATTGCAACATCTCTATAAAGCAAATTGTTGAACATGGGCATCCTAACTTAACCTTATTTTCAATCATGGGAGTCACTGTCAAAAAGGCATATGTAAGCAAGTGCATTTTTAAGCAAATTAGAAGAGCCAGATCAATTAATTTTGAGGTATTTCAATAACAGAATGTCAAAGTGAATAACTGCACTGTTTGAAATTGGAGTGTTGCCTGTTAAGGTGAGTCAAAAGAGGGTCAAAGTACACGAGAATCAAAAGGAAGCCAAATGCATTGCAGTGTACTGAATGCTCATGGTGGTTTGTGGACAAAGAAGATACTCTGCGATGCCAGGTATAACGAAGGAGCTTAGGGTCACATTTACAAGTGTATTTAGATACCTTAAGATGTATGTAGACATCTAACAGAATTTGCATTAAAAGCAGAAGAGTTTAGTAATTTATATGCCTTTTTACATTTATTTTAAGAAACACAAAATTTGTCATATATTTTTTTCCTTGTGAACTGCATATCAAGCTTGATTTTTCACAAGTGGAAATATGCTAAGTATACACCTGTCAACTAAAGAGTAAATATTGCTTCTCACAATGTGTTCATAGAAACTGGCTATTCATATGCTGCAGAGAGAAGTGTCTTTGCTCATGTTCCCTGCTGGCTCTGCTTTTTCTAGAAAGTTTCAGAGCCTACATAGTGCTTATAAAAGGAGAGATGTGTGCACAGACAGAATATCCAAAGACAAGAACAGCTCAGAAGTTACTTCTGCTGGTAGTTACATAACTTACAATTGTGTGCTGTACTGGCTTAGTTCAAGCATATTTGAAGAAATATGTAACATTTCCTTCCAAGAGTTATAAAAATGACTGAAGTAAAGGTATAAGGGCAGTTAATGTTTTTCATCTGTTTAAGTATTTTGTTGCCAACAGAATGCTCAGGAATGGTGGTGTCTTGCCACTTTAGACAGTGCTGTGAAATCTTTATTAAGCATGTAACATTTAGTATGTTTGATAGGATTATGATTGTCTGCTTAAAGGCTTATGCTGTATGTCCTTTTCTTTTAGATACGTATGCTTAGTATTTCTGTAGCAATGTGAGAATGAATGGAAAGGTGACATCTGCTGAAAAGGCCACTTACATATTCATTTTACCTTTGGGAATACTTTACTCACAGGCATTCTACTGGCCTCCTAATCTATACTGGCTCTGCCAGAACCTAATAAAAGGATATAGCACAGTTAAAGAGAGAAAGATCGCCCTCATTATTTGGTTTCAAAATCTGTTGCTATGATAAGTATTCTGTCTTTGAACTTTTTTACTCTGTAATTCCATACTGTAACCCTCAAGGTAAAAAAGATGTTCAATTCATTTCACAAGAATTAACTCAGTTTTTTTTTTTTTTAAAAAAAAAAAACAAACACATTTTAATTGTAAGAGTGCATAACTGTGGAATACTTAACTCTGCTAAAAAATCTCAATACTGTTATGAATAGTGTCTAGTTATTAATAATTATTATTATCTAGTTATTATTAATTATTATTATTATCTAGTTATCTGTTATTACCTAGTGTCTCAACTACACAGATCAAATATTATACTATGGTGTGCAGTGTAGATATCCTCTAGGACTTGATATCTAGTAATAGTGATTTGAATGTAATGACATAATTGTTATTTTCATATTGTAATGTGTCGTTATCTTAAGAGAATATATCTTACTCTAAATGCAAAATAATGTTTAGGTTAATCTTCACACAAACTTAGAGAAGAAGCTGCCATTTTGGTTCCTAAGTCGGGTGGACCAGGAGTCAATCACTGTGTATCCTAACAGACCAAGATACTGTGGATTTATGGTAAGATGTTGAATCTTAGACTAAAGATTTCATATTTATATGTGTTATGATTGACTTAATTTGTACACAGATTGCTGGCAATGTTGTATTAATAAGACTTGATCATTATTTGATATCACTAGAAGCATGTTTAAACCTTGATTGTCTTCACTAAAAATGAACAGTCGAGTCTTCAGTTTGAGTGCAGCCCAATTTATTCAAATATAATTAGTGTTTGAGTTCCTAGTGATCTGTGACATTATGAGATGAGACGAGCTACAGAAGTCGTTCAGAGTGAAAATGTAATTACTCCCTTTTGGCATTTCTTCTTTTATTTGTTTACTTTTAATTTCAACTGTTGTTGGTAGAATGAATTTTCTGATTAAACACATTTTGCAAAACAAATGTTTGATATACTAAAAA
Organism: Anas acuta; assembly: GCF_963932015.1. Taxonomy (NCBI): domain Eukaryota; kingdom Metazoa; phylum Chordata; class Aves; order Anseriformes; family Anatidae; genus Anas; species Anas acuta. The sequence goes on along the minus strand of NC_088980.1, from coordinate 124,891,356 downwards.
TAACTTTATAACTGAAATTGTTTTCAACTTTTAACAGTGTGTTGAAACTGTTACCATTTGCCCTTTTGGGATTTTTAATCTGTTTTCAGACTATAAAATCTGGTTTCATTTTGGTACTTTGTTTTGTTTAGAGTGTGTTCCAGTATTGCTTTGGGTGTGAGGACTCTACCACAGATGCACAGAGCACTGATACAACCTTAGAACTGGAAGTTCTGAAGCAGAAATACAGGTATTCATTGTGTTACTTTATTACAGTAAGCACAGTGAAATTACAAATATATTATTTAAATGTAGTGTTCTAAAACTCAACGCTACACCTGAAAAGTAAAATCCAGTGTATCTTTTGTCCTTAAATAAGCTCAATCACTATGGCAACTTAGTATTTTATTTTATATTCTGTAATGTATTTACTTTCAAAATACTTGAGGGTTAGAGAAATATTTTTATCCCATGGCAGCAAAGGAGGTGGAGGTCGATTGTACATTAAACTGAACTAAACTAATGAGGAAAATGAACTTTCATTTCAAAATCAGAGGTTTGGATATGGAGGTTTTCCAGAGTTACACTAAAATTAAAATTAAAGTAATTCCAGTTGGTTTGCAGATACACACAATCTGTAACTGACATTGCAGTGGTCAGATGGTAAATCTTCTTCATTTTTTTTTCCCAAAAAATTGATTGTTGTCCTGGTTCTCCTTCAGACAAATCATCTGTTTCCTAAAACCTTGGAAAGAATTCTCTGTATTGTACTTTTCTTACTTATCTTACCAATGTCCAGTGTTATCCATAGGAATGGTTTCAGAAAAGCCTTCCATGAATGTACTGCTATAAAAATCTATTTTTTTCTCTCTCTCTCTCTCCCCCCCCATCAATGCCTCCCCTGCCTCCATACCCAAGCTCGTTCTGTCTCTCCTTTTAATCTACTGATTTTTTTTTGCCCTGCACATAATCTGAAGAAATATGTAGGACTGAAGTATGTAGGACAGAGCAAGAATTGAGGGGCTGTGGATACACCCTACAGATGTTGGCAAGCCATGGAACTTAACAAGTCTTTCTTCAAGTCTATGCCACATCAGCGTATTATGAAACAGCATAGAACATACTCTTTGTTTTTCTACAAAGAAGGAATAAAAATAATATTTTCTATAATTATAGAATTATTTGGAATGGAATAACTTGTGGCCACTTCACTATGGAAAATTCTGCTCCAAAAATATGTCACAAATATTCGTTTTACTGTGTTGCCAACATGTTTTTGTTGTCAGAGTTCGAAACAGCATTCAGTTCCTGCTGAAGCTAGTGGCAATCAGCACCGAGTATTTACACTCTTCGTTTTGTTTTGTTTCATTTTGTTTTCATTAATGCTAGCTAATTGTTACACTACTTTAATTCTTATGGTACTTGATTGATAGCCACATGAAAACAACAGTAACTAAAGAAAACCCAAAGTGTTCTTCAAAGAGTCTTTTCAGTCACTCTCTACATGACTTTGTGCTGTAATTTTGTGAATTTTAAAAAGTAGAATTTTAAAAATCCTGCTTCACGCTTTCATAAAGACAGTTTCTACACACATTTACTATTTATTCCATTGTTCCTTAAAAGTTAACAGATAATGTGTTCTGTATGTGTGATGCTAAATGATGTTTTTTATTTGTATTGATTGAACTTTGGATAGCACTTTTAAAGAAATTAGTATGTGTCTCATCAGTTTGACACGTGCTGTTAAAGTAGCTGTGAAGTCCACCAGGTGTCTGAATGCTTATTTGCTGTTGCACACCTGGTCTTTTTTTCCTTGCCATATTAATTGAGTCAGAACTATGGAAGAAAGTTCAGAATTTTACTTTATTTGAGAGTGAGACTGCTCTTACATTAAATATATGTCACTTATCTCAAGATCCATAAACTTGTTAATATAATTTCTTGGAACCTGGAAAAGTACCACAGCTTAAAAAATCAAATGTACTCCAGAGATAATTAGCAGAAGGGTGAAATTGAGGACTGACAGATCTTTTGTATCTGTCCTTTGAAACCAAATGGCAAAGCCCCTTTTATGCATTTTTTTTTCTCTCTCTCTCTTTTTTTTTTTTTAATCTTCTTTTAGGCTCAAAGATCTATCAACCCTGTTGGAAAAGCAACACGACCTCATTAAACTGATTATACAAAAAATGGAGATAGTATCAGAGGCTGAGGATGAAGACAGCAATGATTTATTTCAGCACAAGTTTAGGAAAAGGCAGTTAGAACATAAGAATAGTAAATGGGATACAGTGTTAAAAGCTGTTAAAACAAATGTGCCTAACCCAAGCACAGAAAAGAACAATAGCTTCTTCTAGATATTTCTGTGATAGTATGGTGTATTAATATTTTGCTTTTCTTTGGGGTCAGTTATCTTAATGTCTGTGCATAATGTCAATGTGACACATTATTTATTCAAGTATAAAAATGAATTCAGATCCAAACAAGGATGTAGGTGCTTAAAACAGTATTTAAGGAGACTAAAGATGTCTACATCCAAAACTGTGATCCTGAAAGTAGCTGACTAATCAGGAAAGTGCCTAACTCACCAGATGCCAGCCTTGCTGTCCTGACAGTTCCCAAGGCTTCTTTCTAGGTCTATTCCTGAATTTGGCCCTAATGCTGTTAGTTATATACTTAACTACAATGCTTTCTGTTACAACTATTTTTAGAATTTCAGAATTTTTAGAAGTTCAAATTCCAATTCATCTAGTGTTCAGATGTTTTGAGAGAGCCAATGGGCTTTATGTAGACTAACAAAAAGTAAGAAACTAACCTGGCAGATTCTTTGGAAGCTTTGCTGAGTAAGGACTGCAGGATCAGGCCTGAAAGGTAAGAAATAAAAAAGATTACAAAAATGTAATCTAAGGCAAGGACCGTTTTCTTTTGTGGATAACTATATGCAACTCTCAGAGGAATCATTTGGACTAGTATGCCTATAGCAATGATAGAATGACATGCTAAATACTAGTAATTTACAACTTAATGTCCTTATACTGCTAGTGTGATTTTGGCCTTCCTGATATCCTGAAAACTGACCTTGCTGCTTTTATCTGCACACTGGTTTTGTTATTTACTAGATATTCAATGAATTATGTAATATACGGTAATATACCAGATGTGGAAATAAACATGAATTAAACTGTGTTTAAGTACCTGAGTATATTTGTTGCAAAAATAGTGCTAATAAACTAATTGTGCCTATATGTGGTTGCAGTCTTCTGTGGTATGCTTTTGAATTTAGACTATTTGTTTAAGAGCTTACTATGCATTAATTCTTCATGTAAGGAACAATTACTGTTCCTGTTTATTTAAAACCAAGGTAGACACCAGAAAATTAATTCTCACTGTACAGAACTTGTCCAGTCCTCAAAAACCACAGAATAGCACTACTAATCGGGGAGACTTGTACCTTAAAATTACCATGGGCAATGCTCTGTTCAGTAGGGAGAGTGCTTTCTCATCCAACTGCTTTATGCCAGTTTTGAGACTTTTAATCCTTGCCTGGTAAATAGAAAAAGGAGGAGGTTATCACTTTTTTTTTTTTTTTTTTCCTTCCTGTTATGCTGTACTTATTAAGGTGAACAACAGCTTAATATCTAATGGTAATGGTAATGACTTCTGAAGAGATTCAGGAAGCCCTTGGTGTTCGTTTCTTTTCACTCACCAGATTCACTGATGCCTTTGAATTCTGTAGCATAAATCCACAGTAGCTATCACTGAAAATGTTTGCTGTTAAGACTGAAGCTCTGTTCTGCTTTTGCCTCCCAAAATCTGAACAGGCATTTGGTATGTAAGTGTGACTCGATAAAATTAATCCCAAATAGCCTGAGGCAAAGCATAAGTACTTGGCTGCAGCATTCAGGCAATTAAATGGGGCATGGACATATGCATTGCTGTATGAATGTGTCCACAGTCATTCTCCTTGGTGCTCCACCACTTGTTGAGTCTGCCTCTGGACCAATTGTTTGTACCACCACTCTTACCTGTCCATGTGGAATGTAGTTTTGTACATGGAAAGAGAATCATAGCACATAGCAGTGGCTTTTTTTTTTTTTTTTTAACACATGACAGTGTGAAACAGGGAGAGTAAGCAGACAGAGTAAAGAAGGTAAAAACAAAGGTAACTGTAGTCAAATATATTTCTTTAAATAAACTATTCAGATTTTCTGAGTTACTGTTCATCTATGGCTCCCTCTGGCAGCTGAAACAGGAATGTCCAGATTCTTGGTTCAGGGCAAACTTGAAAAAAACGAAGATTTTTAATTCTTAAAGCCAGAAAAGTTATTTCAAATTGGTGACAATCTGTACCATCAACACTAGATGGCAGTAAGTGATAACATTTTTGAATAAATAAATTGGGCCTAAATGCATAGCTTTAAGTGAAAGGGAACAGCAACATGGTTACAGCAGAAGCAAAGTAGTCATTACATACTTTTGAAGTTTGAGCCTTTCAAGCAGAAGTCTGATACACTTACACACAACAGCCTCTTAGGACAGGGATTTAATCTTTTTTGAATTGTTAAATTTCTATTGGAGATTTTATTTATTTATTTTATTTTCTCAGGCTTTGCTGCTTTCATTCATTTAGCAGCTGTTATTACAACGGAAAATATGGATAACCATATCCATCCTTCTCATGGAGGCATCCAAACCTGATATGAAAGCCACTGCATAGTTTGTTTGCATAGAGGAAAATTTGATGGTGGGAGATAAGAAAATTCCAGATCTCCAAGTGGTTTTGTTTTATTTTATTTACCGTGAGTTAGCCGTAGCAGGCTTGCAGCCTGTTAAAATTCATAGCATCTGCTTATCCACAAAACAGTGACCTACTAGTCACTAGTCTAGTGTGGGTCTAAATCCCAATATTGGTTCATGGTTAGGATGCCAACGCATATCATGGCATATAGAAGTGATTTTATTTAATGACAAGCTTCTGAAAAACTGTAGAGATGTAGAGTGTGTCATAATACATTTTAAAAAGAAAAATGCATTCATATAATCAACAAGCCATTATAAAGTAGACTGGTAATATTTTAAACCATCTGGATTTAAGGAAAAACTATGATATATACATTGTTTACTGGAGAGTTTATATACAAATAGGTAGTTGAGTAGATATTGGGATCTATAAATATATTGTTATAGGTAGTTTCTCCTGGTTTTAGTATGCACTCTCAGGCCGTGAGGGTAGAGTGGCAGAAGAGTAGTCATTTCCATTTTGGTGATAGTAGGGCTATACAAACCAAGGGAAAAAGTAAAAAAGCTTACAGAAGTTGGGATACGTAGAGCCTAGATTTTAAGCTTAATGACGGAGCAGTTCTCAGCAGGTACAACAGTGGATAGAAAACAGTTTAACCACCTTTATGTTAATTAATATTCAAACAAAAATCATTTTTGTCAAAGGTTTTTATATGGAAAAACAAGGTATTTTGTAACTATCTAATATCACAACATTGAATTAGATATTTAACTCTGTATGGAAATCATCAGACTATGATTATTTGATTGTCTCGTGATAGAAATATCTAACAGTCTCAGTGGTCACGGCACCGAGCCTGCTGGAGTTCAAGGCATTTGGACAGCGCTCTCAGACACATGGTATGATTTTTGTGTGGTCCTGTGCAGTGCCAGGAGTTGGACTTGATGAATCTTGTGGTCTCTTCCAACTTGGGATATCCTATGACTCTATGATAAGTTTCAAGCTTACAAAACTTAGTACACATATTATCAATCAGAAGACAAATCACACATGTTTAAGAAGAATTGTGTAGGCTGAGGTGAAGATAGTGGGTTATTTCAGCCATCTCTATATCCAACAATCCTGTTGGATACATCCATATATATTAAATGAAAGTGTTAAAGCGTGAATTTTTCCACATAGGAATTATCTAACTATAGGTACATTCAACTGGAATTGGTTATTTGTCTGTGGATGTATCCACAACCTGTAAATGGTGTTTATCTGCATCTGATCTTCATCACCCACTTCCATTTAACAAGTAGCTCAGGGCTAACGGATCTCTAGAATGTGCTTACATGTGTGTGTAATTCAACCTTTACTTCACTATTTTATTTCAAATTATTCTTCATGCTCACCATTAAATGTCCTAGTAGTCTTTCCTAAAATATCCAAATGCCAGAAGCATTATGATGATTTCACTGTGGGTAACTGAAGAGAAAGTTAAACCATGAAGAACGCCATTGGCGTTGTAACTGTTAATCTATGTGGAAATGCTTCCTGCTCTTTATTCAGGGTGTAGAGGGTACTGCAGGCACATAAAGGTACCATTTCTCTCTCTCATGATCTTACATCAAGTATTTCTGATAGTGAGGGTAAGTATTCCAGCTCATTTCCTTCTGCTCAGCAGCACTCCTTAAGTGAGCAAAGAGAGCAACAGTGTGGGCAAGGCAATGGCATAAAGTTCTATCAAAACCAGGGCGAGGACATTCTGGGACATCCCCAATAGCTCTAGGAAGGTCACAAGTTGGGCCAAGAAGCGCTTGCTGCTGCAGTGTGATTTGTCAGTCTGAAACAAATCAGCAGGGCTGTGCAACATGAGTGGCAGTGTGGTGGCTGCGGAACCCAGAGGTCCAGAGGCCTGGATTTCTACTGAATGCATCAGACTGTTGTTAAAATGGTAATAATGCTGTGTCCACATGAACTGAAATCTGTTGGAGCGATGAAATACATCCTTACAAGCAAACCTGAAGTAAGCAACTTGGAAGTGGACTACAGTGAGGTTATTTTAGAATGACAAAACCCAGTAGGTAGGTTATAACCCGCTTCAAACTCTGCAGTGTGCATATTTGTGTCTTTTGTGTGATGTTATGCTACTGAAACAAAGACAAAGCTGCACTATAAACCGACATTATATTATGGCTCTCATTTTGTCTCCAAAGAAATAACCTTGCATTCTCCTTTCTTTACTGTATGATGCCATGTTCTTACCTGCAACATCTTGAAGATGTGGCTGTGAAAAACACTTCAGAGCCAAGCGTAGCCATATCAGATCTCTAGGCAATACCTGCTGTGTGGTAAAATGTGTTGTAGAGGATGGGTAGAGGAGAAAACCCCCACTGAAATCAGCCAATAAGGTTTTAAAAGCCCTGGGGGCTACATCTATTGATGAAGAATAGAAATCTGTATAATCAAAGAGATGGTCATCCTAACTGCTTAGGATTTTGTTTTGTAAACTTTATGCCCATAAGTAGAACATGCAACTAGAGGAGAAAAAAAAGAAAAAAAAAAAAGAAAAAAAAAAAAAGGAGGTGAGAGAACACCCTTAGTTGGAGGACCCTAGAGAAGAAACCAGAGCAAAATTTTCCTTTAGATTGATTCCCTTTTGCACCACTTCCTCTGTGAGTGTAATGAAAGTTGCAACATAGTATTAAGCAATTTGAATTTATCTTTATATCAATCGTCTGATGGCAGGTGTGGCCAGAAATTAGACCCAAGGCATCAGTAGTAAATGGAGAAAGTGTAAGAATGTATGAACCCCCACCCTAGAGTTACTGACAGAAAGAGAGTGGAGTTTGATCTCTTTTTGAAATTAAGGGAAAGCTATTATGGATGGCACAGAATGTGAGAAAATCTTTGATTCAAACTGTAAGAGTGCTACATGAAGGCAGCATCTTCTGAGCTGTACAAAGATAGATGGTGGTACCAAGCTGTACCCCAGCTCATGAGGTGACAGAATGCTCCTGTGCATCTCCATGCCATATATGTAGTTATGTAGTCTGTGCAGGGGCAACTTGAGAATGTCTGAGCCTGTTGCATAAAGATGTTGGCATCCATCTAGTTTAGAAAGGAAAGAATTGGGAAATGCAGGAAATATCACAATTGTCAAGAGAGAAAGTGCTTCAGACACTTAACTCCTTTGCAAAGGAGTTTCTGTGCTTGCAGGGATACGTTGCATTAGTTTTGTGGCAATGCAATTTAGTTTTGGAAGTTGTCTCGCCCTTTTCTCCATCTGTAGCCTCCTTCCTGCATCCAGAGGAGAAGCTGTGAAGCTTGACGTTACAAATCTCTTATGCAGAATATAAACCCCACAAAGTTAAGGTAGTTGTTCATCTTGGACGGGGTACGTTTGAATCCAAAACTCATCTTTAGGATAGAAGCAAGGTATTAAGCTCTTTCTGTTAATAGGAACGTGAGTCTTTCTGCCTGAAGCACAATTCAACAGAGCAGTCAACCATTTCTTTAGCTTTGAAGATGCTGAAATGGACCCTGTGTTAAAAAGAACCGGTTCCCAGCCTGCCTCGAAAGGTAGTTGTTTAGTGCTAAAATGTGAGTTTCCTTTCTGGTACGTGAACATCCTAGCCTTAAGATTTTCAGTACTCAGTGGCGGTCCCCAGACTCTCGTGTTTTGAGAGGGATTGTACTCCCCTTACCTAATGTGGGAATCCCGCTTTTGTGCCTCAAGGGTCAATGGTGTAAGGCACTTAGAAATCACTGCGGATTGTGGTTGTTGTCAATTGCCATGGAAATTAAGGCCATGCAAGTACCTTCTACTCCTTCTTCTTCCCTTTCATTTGTTGTCCGATTACTACTCACTATTACACATTTGGTGAGATGTCCTAAAAAAAGCATTACATCCTAATGTTAACAACTCTTGGTTTTTCTTTCTCTAGGTCTGCCAGTAGCTGACAAGGTAGAAAGATGACCTCTTCTCTTTCATTCTTGTGAAGTTAGAGGCAGTGCCCGTTTAAACTGTGGCTGAGGCTCTGCGATGGTGCAAGTCTATCTTACTCCTTCAAATTCAGTGATGCTGCTGGAGTTTTCAGTAATGAACTTTGAAGGATTCAACCCCTCTAAAGCTTTTGGACAGTGGCAATTATCTGAAAATATTCCTACAGGTTTATCTTCTTCGTCTACGTTTGTTTGCTCTCTCCATCTCATTCAAAGAAGTCAGGACTGGTTTGCTTCCCCCTGCTCTGGAAATTTGCACTAGGAACCATTGTTAGAATCAGAATCCTGATCTGAGAGCACGATGAAAAATGTTGCACTCCAACTTGGACATTGGAGAGGAAAATGTTCATGTAGACGTCAGTATGGTACTCAAACAGCTGCTTACACCTTTTAACTTTTAAACCTGAGAAACAACAGGTAGTTTCTACGTTGCCCCCGGGGATAGTGTACTCTTCTGTACTTTGCTTCTATACAAACAGCTCAAAATTTTAAAGTCATGTTGTCGCTCATACCACCAAACAACCTTGCACGGCACTACATATTCCCCCCCAGATAGAGCTTGCCCTGAATGCGAGACCAGACAAGGAAATAATGCCAGCACGTAAAAACTAACTCGTAAATACATCTCTTTTTGGCTTTTTTTGTTTTGTTTTGTTTTGATGCTTTGTGGGGCTTAGCTGTACTTCACTGAGAAGAATGTCTTCTGGTGTGAACTGAAATTATACCTCTATGCCACAATGTCCCTCTGTTTTGGGGGAGGGGAGAGGAGGCTCTTGATAATTCCTTGTGGACACCTGAAGGAGTTGCAAAATAATAAACTTTAGGTGAAGGAAAAGTTCCTTCTCTTAATTTTTGTCATTGTTGTTTTTCTTTTCCATCTGGTCATAAAACGAAGGTCCCATTTTCTGGCTTTTGGCAGAGTGCAAGCGTGCTGAAACCATTCACGTTACGTAGACTGTATTTGTCTGAAATGATAATATCATACCTATAGTCTGCTGCAGGCTCAAAAGCAGCCTATGCCTCCTGGACTGTTTTATGCCTTTGCTTTTGTTACTACGTCCTTGTAAGTCTTCAACAGGGAAACGAAATTACCCTATACAGAAGAAACACCATCCAGAAGAAACTTCAGGTGCTAGGGCCTGAATTTTCACTGAAACCAAAGGCAGGTATCTTACTGATGTGAAGAAAGGGGCTTTAATCTATCCTGGTTTGTTTACTAATGAAGGAGCGTGAAAGAGATGCATGTCCTTGTCTCTGAAGAGGAGGTGAAGGAACAACTAGTGCAAGGAACACAAAATTCAGTTATGCCGAACTAACAGGTGGTTGTATCCCAGCTTGGAGACCGCAACACAGAATCACCTAGGTTGGAAGAGACCTCCAAGATCACGTAGTCCAACCTCTGACGTAACACTAACAAGTCCTCTACTAAACCGTATCCCTAAGCTCCACACCTAAACATCTTTTAAAGACCTCCAGGGATGGTGACTCGACCACTCCCCTGGGCAGCCCGTTCCAATGCCTAACGACCCTTTTGGTGAAGAAGTTCTTCCTAAGATCCAGCCTACACCTCCCCTAGTGCAACTTTAGCTCATTCCCCCTCGTCCTATCACCATGCACATGGGAGAACAGACCAACCCCCACCTTGCTACAGCTTCCTTTAAGGTATCTGTAGAGTGCAATAAGGTCGCCCCTGAGCCTCCTCTTCTCCAGACCGAACAATCCCAGCTCCCTCAGCCGCTCCTCATAAGACTTGTTCTCCAGACCCCTCACCAGCTTTGTTGCCCTTCCCTGGACTCACTGGAGCCCCCCAATATCCTTCTTGTAGCGAGGGGCCCAGAACTGAACATAGTACTTGGGGTGCGGCCTCACCAGAGCCAAGTACAGGGGCACAATGGCTTCCTTAGTCGTGCTGGCCACGCCGTTTCTTGTACGAGCCAGGATGCTGTTGGCCTTCTTGGCCACCTGAGCACACTGCTGGCTCATATTCAGTCGACTAGCAACCAGTACTCCCAGGTCCTTCTCTGCCAGGCAGCTTTCTACCCACTCAGATGGCTTTTCCAACCATCTTCAAACTTCCAGATCTAGAGGAACGCTTTGGCTGCAGCCTAAAAGCCACGTGCACGTAAGCTGCTGCAAGCCAGCCAACCTCCTTCCCATGACCTGCCAGGAAACGGCAATGTAGGCATGTAACCAAATTAAAGACAAAACTTGCAGCCCAGTCCTTGACCTGAAGAGTGAGTGAGGATCCAGAGCCTGGCATTTATGCGTGATAGCTTCTACGCAGCCGAAGTAAATACACCCCGGGTGCCCTGAGCTGGAGGACCACGATGGTGGGAATGATCAACTCCCAACCGACCCTGAATGTGTGCGGGATTTGCTGCTCCACCTGGATCTATACAAGTCCATGGGACCGGGTGGGATTCATCCCAGGGTGCTTAAGGAGCTGGCTGGCGCCATCGTGGGACCTCTCTCAATTATTTTTTAATGATCTTGTGAATCTGGAGAGGTCCAGTGGACTGGAAGCTGGGAAATGTCGTACCAATTTTCAAGAAGGTCAAGAAAATAGACCATGGCAACTACAGGCCTGTCAGTCTCACATCAGCGCCTGGTAAAATCCTGGAGAAGATGATCCTTGAAGTTCTTGAAGCGCACCTGGGAGACAATGCAGTCATTGGTCCCAGCCAACATGGGTTCATGAGGGGTAGGTCCTGCCTAACAAATCTGAATTCCTTTTATGATAAGATCACCCATCTAGTTGATCAAGGGAAACCAGCTGACGTGATCTTTTTGGACTTGAGCAAAGCTTTTGACACGGTTTCCCGTGGGATCCTACTGGACAAAATGTCCAGCATACAACTTAACAAGCACATCATACGGTGGGTGAGCAATTGGCTGACAGGCAGGGCTCAAGGGCTTGTGGTAAATGGGGCCACATCAGGCTGGCACACGGTCACTAGTGGGGTCCCTCAAGGCTCCATTTTAGGGCCGGTCCTCTTCAATGTTTTTATAAATGATTTAGATGTAGGACTAGAAGGTGTTTTGAGCAAATTTGCTGATGGCACCAAACTTGGAGGAGTTGTAGACTCAGATGAGGGTGGAAAGGCCTTGCAGAGAGATTTGGGCAGATTGGAGAGCTGGGCGATCACCAGCCGCATGAAGATTAACAAGAGCAAGTGCCGGGTCCTGCAACTGGGACGGGGCAACTCTGGCTATACGTACCAACTGGGTGACAACATGCTGGAGAGCAGCCCCGCAGAGAGGGATCCGGGGGCGGTGGTTGACAGCAAGCTGAACATGAGCCAGCAGTGTACCCTGGCAGCCAGGAGGGCCAACCATATCCTGGGGTGCATCAAACACGGCATTGCTGGTCGATCGAGGGAAGTGATTGTCCCGCTCTACTCTGCGCTGGTGTGGCCTCACTTCGAGTACTGCATGAAGTTCTGGGCACCACAGTACAAGAAGGACATTAAACTGCTGGAGAGTGTCGAGAGGAGGGAGACAAAGATGGTGAAGGGCCTAGAGGGGAAGCCGTATGAGGAGTGGGTGAGGTCACTGGGCCTCTTCAGCCTGGGAAAGGGGAGGCTGAGGGGGGACCTCATTGCAGCGTACAACTTCCTTGTGTGGAGTGCAGAGGCAGGTGCTGACCTGTTCTCCGTAATCACCAGTGATAGGACCCACAGGAACGGTGTTAAGCTGAGGCAGGGAAGGTTTAGGCTGGACGTCAACAAGAGGTTCTTCACCGAGGGTGGTCACACACTGGAACAGGCTCCCCAGGGAACTAGTCACTGCACCAAGCCTGTCAGAATTTAAGAAGCGATTGGACTGTGCACTTAGTCACGTGGTCTAAACTTTTGGGTAGACCTGTGCGGTGCCAGGAGTTGGACTTGATGATCCTTACGGGTCCCTTCCAGCTCAGGATATTCTATGATTCTATAAATAGTGTAGTCAGAGGTCATGGGGCTAGATTTAGAAAAGTCCTGCATAAAGAAGGGATCTCAGAGAAGAAAATGTAAATAACATTAATATCAAGAAAAGGAATTCTGATTGCTAAATTCTTTATCTGTCATGACTAGACAGATGAAAATCTATGGCGGCAAGTTTGCCTTTAAGGTCATTTTCTTTTTTATTCATTTCTTTTATTTATTTGTATTTATTTTTTTAACAGGCTCTGTACTAATTTTGCTCACAGAATGGCTAACAGAAATATGACCCTTGTGCACCTTTTGTAGTTAATGCATTAGGTCAATTGTAACCAGTAAGCCCCTTGTCAGGTTATTTCTACTAGTGATAAGGAGCAATAGACCTTAAAACTTTGAAGCCAGGTAGACGAGCTTATTCCACAAGGTCTCTTGGCTCCACCCTTGTTAAGTGAAACCTGCCAGGTGTGGGTCATTTGACCTTTGCTATATAGGAAGCCTGAGGACTTGTGGAGGAATTGCCTCCCCAGGAGAGACTGAGGCTTGGGTAGCCAAGGGTGTTTTTCTCTCGTGGTGAATTGGGCTCAATGTTCCCTACTAGGCTGCTTTTCCTTCATGTTTTCTGCCCTCTCTGTGAAATAGTTTTAGAGGCTCTATGAGCTAGTTACATTGGTGGTGCCTTCTTCAGAAAAACCCTGGTGGTACTATTTCACTGTGAAGCACTTTGGAAGTGACTCGAGTTCAGAAGACCACAGGTAAGTGTTCCTGGGTTCTGTGGTTGTTACTGTTGAGGAGTTTGAGTACTTCCTTCACCTTGTCTGTTTTCTGTGAAATTACTTAGGTGCATTCTAAGCTCCCTTCCAAGCACTGGAGGAAAAAAAAAAAAGGCCTCAGAAGACCAAGTGCACACAGGTCAGCCTGACGTTGAAGAAGGTTCTTAAGCATTTGGCAGATTGAAAAATGGGCTGTGTGAAAAAGGTACCTTAATGTGAATGCAGATTTTGCCTTGTGGTAAGTAGAAGCAGGTTGGGATGGATACTGGTGGAAAGGTTGCTACTTTGACTAAGTGGAAATCGTGAGAATGTGCTGTTGTTCATAAAAGAAATACTGTTTTCACAATATGCAGGTCAACAGCAGTATGAAGAAAGTCTTCCCTTCACGCCTGAGTCTCAGCTGGGGACTGCTTCCTGAACAGGTCCAGCAACTTGAAGAGAATTGAACTTCCTCCCAAGCTCTATGAACCAGAGTCTCAGCTGTCAGGAGTAAACATCTTTCTGTGCAAGAAAGACAACATGGTGCAGAATTGAGGCAAGCTCAGAAGGGGAGAAATCTCAGCAATGTTAAGAGTTTAGAAATCAAGACAGGAAATAATGCAAGTGATGAGAAGCAAGGTACTTTGTATTGTCTGGAGATTGGGAATCATAGGTTATAAAGCAGAGAAAGATTTAAAGCTATTCATGTCAGAAATAAGTAATAGTATTCTTAATATCTATTTATCCAGAGAGGTGACAGTCTAAAATTGATCAATAGCAGGAAACCGGGGACTGACAAAAAGTGTAAATGGGCCAGAAAAAAATGAAGGGAGAGAAACTGGGAGTGACATGGACAGCAGTGTAATCATTCTAGGAAAGAATGAAAGCCCCAAGATGCCACTTGCCCAATCTGAGTGCAACGGTGGTGCTCCAAGGACCATCTGATTCAGCTGCATTCAGCCATGTGAGATCGAGGACAAGGAGAGCTAAGATCATTTAAACTTTTAAAGCCAGGAAGCGTGCTTTGCAACTCAGTCCTAATGACAATGCTTGGAGCTGGCAATGTCCACTGGAACAATTTGGCAAGGAAGCATGGAAGCGATGCTGTGATAGATAGGCATAATGGACTGCAGAATAATTTCTCATCACTGAGGTGACTCACTTCCTGCCAACCCACATTTTAACATTTATTGGCATCTTTTCCCCATGGCTGTGATAATTACCTTTGCATTAAATGGCTGCAAGCAATCATGGTAAAAGTTACTACTGGTGCTGTTACTTTCCCATGGGGAAAGGAGCATCTATTTCAAAGGATTTGGTCTACTGTATTTCATCTGGAAGGTGGGATCCACATCTTTGCATGAAGAAGTAAAGGGTGGTGGCTTGTGAAGGTATTGTTGGGGCAAGAGACAGCTGCACTTTCTCAGACTGAAACAGTTTATGTTGCATTAGCACTGATCAGCCTTCAAGTACTCTTTTGACACTAGGAACATGCTCCCTCAGAAGCATTTGTTGCTCTGCCTTCTGCTTTGTATATTAAACCTCTTCTCTCACTGCATCTGCTGCTGGAATGCCACCTCCAGCCATCTTCAGTGGCCACCAGGCCTCTGCTAGGCTATGAGAACAGAAATGATAACCACAGCTGAGTGGGTCCTTTCAGCACCTAAACTTACCAACAAAATTCCAAGTTATCAAAACTGAAGAAATTCCCTGTGAGGGGACAGGCAGAATTGGATTCACATTTTCAGCTTGGGTAGAGTACTCGGCCAAGGCACTGACACCTTCATTTAATTATCCTAAGAACAAGGTATCTGTAGGTAACAGGTTTGTATGCATGCATTATATTTTAGATAAAAGCTGGGAAGCAGAGAGATCTTATCCTCTAGAACCCCAGACCCCAGTTTGCTCCAGTAGGATATGCTCTCATCTGTAATGATGACAAGACTACAGTATTTCAGGTCTTTAATATGACTGCTCCTCTTCATTGACAGGAGCAGGAGAGAAACAGTTTTGCTTTGGGGAAATTTCAGCATCTCTTCAGGTCTGTGCCACTGCAGAAGCATGACATCCAGGGTGTTATACATAATATCTATTTTCCTCCGTAAACAAAACAGATTCCTCTATAAAACAAACAAATAGAAGTAAATTAAGTGCTTTCAAGTTTAAGACAAATCTTGCTGGGAGCATGATGAAGAGACAAAAAAAGAAATATTTGTTCTAGACAAAAGAATCGTTATTCTTCAGAACAGGCTCATTTCTCACATTTAGCATGGCACATGGGATGCAAATCACTTACAGAAGAAGAAAAAATATGGGAATGCTGTTCCTTCATCCTAACAAGCTAAGACTAAAAGTCACTGCCTCCTAAATGTGCTGTTATCCCAGAGCTGTTTTGGTCACTGTTATGATGAGTTTCTGCCAGAAGTCAAGCATTAATGAACTACATTCATTGCACACCAGCACATGAACGTGTAATACCGTTACTAATTGTTGATAGGAAATTTAACTTTTAACGTAGAAAGAGAAATGTAATGAGGTTTCAGTGTGGCCTAGACTGTCTGCAAGGACACTTTATTTACAGTGAGGCCTCACATTGTTTATTGCCAAGTTAAGGACTGTGCTAGTAGTTTTGTCTGTTGTCTGGCCAGAAGTTGGTTTTGTCTAGCCTTGACCACAAGACCTCAGCTTTTCTGAAAAAAAAAAAAAAAAAAAAAAAAAAACTTTTCTCTGGGAAAAGCAATGAATCAGCCCCTTTAAATATGGAGTATGTGAAGTAAAAGAAACCCATGGTGGACAGTTCATCAAATGAAATGGTTTTTGACAAAATGCATACCTGAAAGCAAATATGTCCTAAGGGCAATACTCTATCCATCAGAAGCAACATCTTGGTTCAACAGAGTTGCCTAAGGGTTGGATCCTTGCTCTGGCACTGTGCAAGCATCTAGTTTTCAAGGAGTTGCCTCTGCTTCATTCAGGAAAAAAAAGCAAACTAGCTTACTGTCTGGAAAAAACAGAGGCAACTTCTTTGAGCTAAGCAAAAGGATGTGTAAATGTGCATTTATGTCTGAACATCTGATTAGCAATGCTCCACATACTTATATTGAAATAATTAATGTCTTTATTTTTTGCCCATATACAAATACATATAATATAGCATTATTTTAACTATTATATATATGATGATGCATTATATATGAAATAAATGGTTGGTATTTCACACCAGTGATAGTGGCAATCCATGCACAGGGTCAGAGTGTGGCCCCCATCTCCAAGTGGAGGATGGGGGGGCATACTACAGCCAAGAGTAGGGGATAGGGGACTGCCTGCACAAAGAGGTATTCAGTAGGCAGAGGAGCACCTCTTCTCTGAGATGTGTGGGATGGGCTGGATCTGGTCCTCAAGGGCCAAAATGCTTCCATTATCAAATTTTAGCTGGCTTGTTAAAAATGATTTATTTATTTGTTTATTACTGCATGCAAAAGAAAAGTTGAGAGCTTGACTCTCAGCCTTCTCTAGTAATTTTGTAGGAGGTGTTCTGAGTAGGTGTACATTGTTTCATTTTGAGAAAAGTCTGACATGCTTGCCTAGGATTAGTGTTTCAAATTTTAATTCTTGGAAATCTGGTCCAAGTTTGGGCATTGACTATCTCTCCCTTAAGAAAGCTAGCTGATATTCCTGTAGAACATGCACTGCTTTGTGAAGAAGTTTCACATACAAAGAAAAAGACAGGGAGTTGTACATTACCTCAGCCTTTAACTTCAACCCACCAAGCTTTGCTAGTTAATAGACATGGGCTGATTTTATTTCATTACAACTTGTTCCTTGGCAAGTTATATTAAGTCTTTCTTTCTGAGCATGAAAAAACTTTAATGGTTCTTAATTAACATATTAAACTAGTCAAAAGATTTTGGTACTTTTTTTCATTCCTTCATCTGAAGTAAATAAGTGATATTTTGTTTTGAAACCTCTGTTATTCTGTAAAATAAATAAAAAAAGTTTTAGGTATGTAAAAATATATGCTACATTATGTTCGATGACAAAGAGAGAAATGACTGTGATCAGAACCCTGCACTTCCAACCTCCTATCCTCCAGGCATGATTGGTCTTGTGGAAGGGCTGAAGGCAATCCAAAGGTTTTGCTGTCACAACCTAGGAAAATCATTTGGAGAAGTGAAAGAAACAGTTTCCCACAAGCTGTTACAAGAAGGCAAGGAAGAAATGCGTGTTTCTGAACACAGTAACAGGATGTTAGAAAGTGAAGGTGATGGGCAGAACTCATCAGCTGTGGCCTGCATTAGGGAAACCTCTCATGACCTGGTGGTTCCCTGTGTCCATTCCTCCCTTATACCCTCCCTTATACCAAACCTGAATGTTGCTTTGCAGCATCTGAGGTGGATCTGGGAATCTTCTCTTCCTGAGTCCAGTCATACAACTGGTATCACTCCTGGGAGAGATCAGGCATAGGGTGTGCTACCCCCTCAATACCCTTTCCTGTCCAGGGCACGCAGAATCACGTGGGCAGGAACACCTCCCACTAGACCAGGTTGCTCAATGCCTCATCCAACCTGGCCTTGGACACTTTCAGGGATGGGGCATCCACAGCTTCTCTATGCCAGTGCCTCACCACCCTCTGAGTGAAGAATTTCTTCCTTATATCTGTTCTAAACCCACCCTCTTTTAGTTTAATGCCATTCCCCTTTGTCACTCCCTGACAAAAAGTCCCTCCCCAGATTTCCTGTAGACCCTCTTTAGGTACTGGAAGGATACTGTAAGGCTCCTTGGAGCCTTCTCTTCTCCAGACTGAACATCCTCTATTCCCTCAGCCTGTCTTCATGGGAGGGGTGCTCCAGCCTCCGATCATCTTTGTGGCCTTGAAGCCTCAGGCACACCCAAGGCTTCCCCTGAGGTATGTAAGATGGGTTTCTCCAGAGTGAATATGCATTGTTAAAATTACTATTTTCTCAACTGTGTAACCTATAGATGTGGCCAAAGAGCCTAAGAAAGATCAATGTGGTGTCAGTGACAGAAGACAAGGAGAAGGAGATATTTAATCACAAAAAGTCCAATGCACATAAGAAGCTTAGCTGACCCAACCTGGGGCTGTAGACAACTATGGCAGAACTTAAAGAAGACAGCATGAAATGCGTTGTAGGACAGATAGCTTAGAGGACACTGGTCATGTCAGGGTTTGGTATAACAATGTTTTCAATGATATAAAGCTCTTCAAGTTTCACTGGTGAAAGAAAAAGCAAGGGGTACTGAGGGAATTAAGGCTGGAGCCAATAGTCCGCAACAAGGAATGTGAGTCACCAAGGAGCTTTGTTTATTTTCCAGCAGAATCATAAAAGCATCATCCACTTATCTAAATAAACACAACAATGCACAAATTATTCCTGAGAAACTCATAAAACATGTATAAATGACTCCAGAGATAAACAGTAGAATTCTATCTCTAGCATGCATATTTTCTGATTTAAAAGTCTAATTTTTAATCTTCTCCCTATAATCCTACTTTACAAAAAAAAAAAAAAAAAGACCAAATAATTGGTAAGGAACTTGCTCTTGAATTATAAAATCAAGTAATAATACTTGACTAGGTCGCGGTTTTCTTTCCTCTTAGGCTTTAGAAACAGTTAAAATGTCTAACTAGAGAGGAATGAGAGGGACTGAAAAAAAATATAAAAATAAACATCACTTAAGCTTGGATATTTGGTTTACTTTATGATGTATCTAAATACTTAGGGTCATGAAAGGCGAAATGCTTCAGTAAGACTAAAGAACATGTAAAGCAGGGATGGTCATTCCTAGATTCAGCATCTGCAATCTTTATCTGTCCTCATAGCTCTTGGTACATCCCAGTGTATGCATGTGAATAGTACTGCATTAGACAACAGCAGATAAAGGTGGGAATTATTTATTCTGGTTATTCTGCCCCCCATGACAAATCCACGATCGATTTCCTTGAGAACTCTTTTTCTTTCAAGCAATTGCTCCTTTGAGGATCTCTCCTGTGGGGGTTCATTCTCGTACAGCTGCACCTTATGCCATACTGTCCCGTGATCGCTTTCCTGAGTCCTGACCCAGACCAGGTGTTCTTCTTTGAACCTTTGGAGTTCACCTGTATCTCCACCAAGTGGCCTATGGCTATATTGATGCTCTGTTGTTTTATTCAAATGAAATGAGATAGCCTTAGGGTAATTTATTTCAGGTAGTCCACTTCTGAGTTATTAGGGCTGTTTTTCACAGTGAATCTTCTGTACTTCTCTGCACGTTCATCTTCATGTTGCCTAGGAACTTAGAAAATGCTTGAAGTGCCTACAGACTGCAGGTGACTACCCCAGTCCATGTCTGGAAACACAGATGTATGTCCTAGCCTGACAAAACTTTGGAAATAGCTGGTAGATTCATGCAAACCTTCTAGCAAATTATGCTGGTTTTCAGAATAAAGTGGGATGTCTGAGCACATCCATGGGAGAATTACCAGTGACATTTTGCACTGTTACAGAACTCCGCACTGAGCACATTCTTAAATGAAAAAGCAGCAAAACTTTGTGTCTTACAGCACTTGAGCGGAAAGTACGGTCCCTTTACTGTTCAAAATATAGCTCTGTTTTTTGTTTGTTTGTTTTTGTTGTTTTGTTTTGTTTGATTGATTTTGGTTTGGTTTATTACTATTTTATTTATTTATCCATTTTCCATGTTGGCCGGTGCCAGAACCTCTGTGCTAGCACAATACTTATTTCTTGGTTTCTATCACCAGTTTTCCAGGGAAGCAAGATACAATGAACCATGGTTGTGACAACATTACTGAAATCATTAAGGGCATCCATTTCACACTAGCACCCTGCTGTCTATAATCTAAGTTGTCTGGGTTCCTTCTGAGGGTAGCTGGGGGATTTGCTCGGTTTTTGCCAGCAGTGCCAGCTATTCTCATGGCTAAATAATTTGGTGGCAGCTAAAAGTCTCCATAGTCCACAAGCACATCCTTCACCCACAGCAGCGGCAAGTGGGTCAAATGTAGGGTTGACCCAAGTGGTTGCCCCAGTCAGTTGCAGAAATTTTTGACTTGCTGCAGAAACTGGACTTTTACCAACTTCTTTGTTTTTTGCTGGTTAAGTGGCCTGTGTTCTTCCTGTAATACAGCCTCAGTATGTTTATAAGGAGAAGCATATGTATTACTGTGGTGGTGTTATCAAAATAGGAGGGTTTTCAAGATCACCTTCTACACCAGAATCAGCAAAGCAAAGCAAAGTGGTGACTGGCAAAAATGTGTAACAGGTGGCACAAGCACTGCAATGTGTGTGGTCTTTCACAAATTGAAGCCATATGAGGTTTTCTGAAAGGCTTTTGGAGTCACAGAGCCTCGTGGATGCCCAGTCTGTAATGTCTTGTGCTAGCACTTTGCAGCATTTGTAGCACAGTTTGCAGCCATGGGAGTGGAAGGATGGTGCAACTGCCCTCGAAGCCATCAATGGCTGTTCATCCACACCTTGTATTTTTTCTGTTAGGCTAATTAAGAGCTGCATAGAAACTACAACAACATAACCATGGCTGCAAGTCTCTTAGGTCATTGAAAGGAAAGGAAAGGAAAGATTTGTTTTACTTCAGAGAGCTTGAGTTTATCTTCCAAGTGTGTCTTTATGCAGGAAGCAACTTGAAGATGACTCAGGCACAGTCAGTATAATGGATAGACCAAAAGAAAGTAGTTCCAAGAAGGACGGAAGGTTGGAAAACGACAGCCTGTTCTTCAAAACCCATAAATTAATTCGTCTGTTGGTACAGATGGAGGACTGCTTGAATTTCTATTCTGATGCCTGTATTTGGCCTCCTTTGTGCTAGCTGAGAGCACTTGCACTCATAGTAAACTTTGCAACATCCTTAATTTACCGATGACTTGGATGATCTAACTTTAAAATATCCTGTCAAGGTTGTTCCTTTGGTTTGGCATAAGGAGTCTGAAGAAAAGGTTTACGATTCCCTCCTCATCCGGTGAAGGCCTAATCTTATAAAAGGATTTCACTAAATACAATAAAAGAGACCTCTATTACAATACATGTAAGACAATACCGCTGGCCCTGGGAAGCTGTTCTCCCCATCTCAATATACAGTAGAAACATAAGATCTGTATTAGGAAAGAATAGATTCTTCCCTCCTAGTAGAAACAATAAAGATCCGAGTTTCAATTATGATACATATATTATATTCTTAATTATAGTATGTCACTTCAGGAGCCTGAAAGAAGCTTTTAGATAGGAATTACCATTCTTCTGTTTTCTCTTCACAACAAAGCAAAAACAAACAAACAAATATCATACCTTAAATAAAGCTTTCCATTTCTATAACACCAAAGAAGCTAAGGTGCTTTATAAATACTTCATGACATCTTCATTAGGTTGCTGCTTTTAGAAAGGAAACAATAGCACATGGTCATTGGATTGTTTTTTTTTTGTTTTGTTTTTGTTTGTTTTTTTTTTTGTTTGTTTTTTTAAAAAAAACTTTAAAGAAAGTTTTTTTCATCAGAAAATACCAATTGTTGAAAATATAAATCATACACAAGAAAAGCAACATTTAAAAAAATGACATATTGTGAAAACACCCTATTTGGTTATTTTTTTTTTTTTTTAAGTTAGAAGGTGTTATTATTATTTAATTTTAATTTTGACATTTGAGATTATTGAGTAAATAAAAAAGAAAAGATAAATACTGAAGCTATATCACAATGATAGGTATCAGAATTCACTATACCATGGTTTTATTTATTTATTTGTTAAATAGCTATCAGCTTTATGGATTTTATTTTGGATTAAGATTTGTAATTCACTGTCTTGATTTGGCCCATGAAATATATTTTTTAAACCTGCACAAAGTCATAGGAAGGCACAGCTGTCTCTATCTGCAGACCTGTCTGGGTGCTCCCAATTTTCCCATCATACAGATGGCTGTGGCCAGGACCTCTGGAGCTGAAAATACTGCTTTCCTTGTTCAGCCCCTGGAGGCAGAGTTGTGCTAGCCCCTCTGGATGGCCTGTGGAAGGTGGAGTAACTCTCCTGCTCAAAAATCTGCAAGAAGATCTGAAGATAGGGCACAAGCCCAGATCTCTGGAACACTGTCTTAAGTCTTTGCTCCTCCAGCAAATGGTTTAGGAAGATAGTATCAAGGAATACAGATAGAGAAAACTCTTTTTTGTTCTTCCTGCCAGCTCTCCGTTAACCTCCAAGCCCTTTGGATTAGGAATACAGTGAATATGTATGTTTTGTACATTGTTTGTTGACTTCCAAATCACTCTGTAATGCTTCTTTCTGGGAAAGTGAGCAGTGAGGACTGACTTTAGGGGAATTGTAGTTTGATGGATGTGGGAGGTTTTCATTTGGAAAAAAAAAAAAAAAAAAGTTCCAATTTTCTTGTGATTACTTTTTTGTACACATGCCCAGAGATGTGGCTATGGGCCCACTTAGAGCTAATTAGTAAATACATTCAAGGCTTTGGGTGTTTTTAAGGCAAATTTAACCCCCTCTATCATTCACTACATGAACAGTAGTGGCGAGTGGCTCACTGGTCAGACACATTTTGTACTGAAGGCAACATACAGGAGATGCAATTGTCCCTCTGTTACCAGCTCCAAGCCCTGCCACTGATGTTAATTTCAGGTGCAGAGGAGAGTGACAATATCATCAAATCCATCACTAAGTGTTCATCAGTGGCTTTGCTTTTCACCCGTTCCTCTCTTTCCTTTGGGTCTTTTCCAGATACGATGCTTACCCACATCTGCACACTGCTTATGCCCTGAGCATCGTGTCCCTGGCAGGGACAAGGCTGCTCTCTTCTCTTCTTCCTGCCCCAGAGGCAACCACCCTGAGGTGTGACACTCTACCCTCTCTTGCCTTCCTCAGAGAGCCCTGGGAGCTATTAAAGTACTGTTATAAATCACGGTTATTAGCCAGCTGACTCATCTTACAGCACCGAGAAGGAATCTCTGATCTCCTGAGTGCACCGTGTCTCGCACAGAAAGCACTGGGGTGTTGATAAATCGTTGTGGAGGCCTTATCTTGCATTTCTAACAGCAAAACTCGACCTATGTTTCACTCGTGCTGTTTATATATCTAATCAAAGTGGGTCAGGAAACGTGGAAGACAGCACCAGGGCTGCCTGAGAAACATAATATTTGTCAGAGAGCATTAACTCAGCCGCTCTCTTTCAAGGAATGATAGATGAAGTGTGCCTGAAACTCTGTTTAGATTATGTGAAGTAATGCACTGGTGGTTACATTCATCCTAAGCAAATCATTTTCACTCACACGAGCTGCCTTACAAAATTTTCCAATAACACTCCAGGCAGCCTAAAACAAAATGAAGTCTTCACAGGTCCTTCACGTGGGAGTTCCTTTTGGAGCCCACTTGTACAAAGACAGGCAGATTAAGGAGGCTCTCTGTACATAAAATAGAGGTGGGCACCAGGCCAAAGCTTGGATCAGCATTGGGATCAAAGTTTGGGAGGTGCCAGGGTAAAAGCCCATGTCCACTGCACAGTATTTAAGCTGCTCCCAGAGTGCTGGACACCAAAGGAACCCCAATAACCCTTTGTGAAATGGTAGAGTGGCCTTCACAGAGGATCTGAGAAGCTTCTGTATCCCCACAGCCACCCACTGGGGAAGGAGATGTGGGCACCTCAGCTCTTGCTGGGGACTGCTCCCTCACCCTGCTGGCTTCACCTCCAGACAATGGTCAGCCTGGAGGCATCTCTTGGGCCCCTTGGCTTAAGAAATGGAGTCCACCAACTCCTTGAGCTCTTGAGAAAGAGAAATAAACCCATATGCTGCACCTCTTATTCCCAAGGTGAGTGCAGCACAAGAAGCCTGCCCAAGGCCATTCACCAGCAAAACAGGCTCTGGACCAATGCAAGCCATGCTGCTTCATGAAGTGTAAATGGAAGGGTTGCTCTGACAAAGAAGACTTTAATTTAAGCACATCTCTGCTGAAGTCCAGGGACAATCACTAGGGATAATTATGGTTTGCTCAGTTTCATACTTACACAGTGATATGTCTCATCTGCACTTGTTGCTGATTCTATGCTAATCTTGATGTATTTAATCAAGTTGAATATTTTATTTTTTTTTAGGGAGGGGTGCTATAATTTTCAGGGGAGGAATGCAATTAGATGAAGCCCAACAAATTTTCTGCTAGCCAGCATATTTTTAAAGAGCATTGACTTTATCTTTTTTTTTTTTTTTTTTTAAACAAACCTTTGTTGACATCAGCTCCTGCCTTCACATGTGGTGTGGCTGCAGCAATTAGGAGTTCTGGGGATTAAGTAAAAGTCCCCTTTATAACTTTTCAGAAAATACTTTGAACAAGAGAGGAAAACACTTAAGTCAGCTGCTTCTGTGCATGTCTTTTTGTGCTATGAAATATGACTTCAAAGAAAACCCTTCTGTTTCCATTTCAAGGTCTTTTTGTAAGGAAAGAAAGATAGGCAACCAGCACAGGAATGTTGCCTCCAGGAGATTTATTGGAAGTCTTGAAGGGCTCAGTAGACTGGGAAGGTAATTTTTGTATCCTACTGCACTCAAGACTGATTTAATTTTGTGTCAGTTCTGGAACTGCAACCAGAATATGAGCTGTGAGTTTATAAATTGCTCCTCCGAGTGCCTGGCCTTGCAGGGGGGTGGAAACTAGAAGGAATTGGAAGATAAAGAGATCTTGCACAGCCGAATAGATGCATTTCTGTGGGGCAGTGGACGACTCACTTGTTCTTCATTTCACCCTCAAGTGCTCCCACTCCGACGGGATGCTGACATTCTCATCAGTGCTCCTGCTGCACACGTGCCATTGTCCACCAGGATAAGTCTGAAATTTTGATCCTGTTCTTCTGAATGGAGGACACAGTTACTGGGATGATACCCATATCACCAGCACAGGAGCTGGAACATGAATTAAGAGAAATCATGTGGCATTTTAAAAAGTTTTGTGTATGACAATTATTACTAGGTATATATATATGTATATATATATATATATATATATTAATTTTAATACTGTCATACATGAAAACCTTGAACTAAAATGGAAGTTCAGAGAAAATATTTATGGGCAGCAATTTTCATTCAAATAGCAGGAAAAATATATTAATCACTTGATTAGATTTGGGAATATACTCTGAAGGGGAATGCCAGAAGTACTATCATATGAGTCACTTAAATATACATTAGAGAAAGCTCTTGGGAAAGCATTTCAAAAAGTAGTTTGATTTTGGCAAAATTTAAAGAGAAAATGAGCTAATAACTGTAGGATTTTTCATTGTTCAGTTCCAACTCAAAAATCTATGATTCAAGTCCTGAAATGTGTGTAATCTATGAAGTCCCATTAGAACTTACGTTTCATTTCTAAAGAAAATTTGATTAGAATAAGTTCTACTTTCTCAACATTAAATCATTCCTATGCATAAAATATGAGATATAGGGTGACTGCCCTTAAAAGTCATTTCAATTACCTGAGATTAATATAAATGTAATGCTGTTGTTGCAATGAGGTGGGTTTTTTTGTTTGTTTGTTTGTTTGTTTTTCAATAGATCTTCTCAGTAACAATCACAGAGCAATTTAAACAGCACTGCACAAATCCAAATAATATTGTCTGATTGTGAGGACAATAAACACCACCATGCAGCAGATTCTCCATGTGGTGAATGTATAGTAAAGGACAGGCACTGCCAAATGGCAGCCCTGATCTGTGGTGGGCTAGCTAGTCACATTCTGCTGAATCTTATCCTTGTTTCCATTTAATATTTTTGCTAAAAGAAAGCTAAATTATTCCATAAATGTTGCCCCAATATCATCTTACCATGTAAGCACTCATTGCTGCACCAGGAATGCTATGCAATCAGTAGTGGAAAGCGAAGTGATCCATGAAATATGCCGGTAAAACAGAAAACCTGAAATCCCCCTGCTACATATCATATCAACAAAGCCTTACTGTATTATATGCAGTTCATTAATAAATGTCATGTGTGATTAGCATTGGTAGAGCTGCTAGGAGTATTATATGTTTTACCTTCATATTTGCTACATTGTCCATTTCAGTGGTCATTTCACAGTTTTATCTTTTGAAGGAGATATCTCAAGGAGGAGTGGGAGAGATACCATGTATTACCTCCTCATTCACCTTTTTCTTGTTCATTTACCACTGTGCACTGGACTCATGGAAGGACTGGGAAAGAGTTTTCTTGAGAGTAATATTTCCCAGCATTGGGATATTTCAATTAAATTGGGAATAACCTTAGAGAATCAATAGAAAATGCAGTAAACCCCATATATTCTACATCTTAATGGACAAATAAGACATTGCACATTTTTTATTATAGAAATATGCTGGTCTGACATTCTTTCCCTTCCACTCTCCATTTTGTCCGACTTCGGCTATCCCTTATTCTCTCCTCACTTTTGGGATTTTGGGGTGTGGGGGGCAAAGGATTATTCTTTGTAGCTGACCCATTACAGCACTACTGCAATAGTCTGTTGTTTAGACCACGGTGAAATGTACCCAATGTGAAAATCCCATGTGAGACAGCCTATCAGATACCATCTTGGAAGCCTTTGACTTTATTTACTTTATTCCTACTTGCACTGGGGAGTTCACTTTTTAGTGTGTATCTTGATATGTCCTGTAAAAAAAAAAAAAAAGAAAAAAAAAAGAAAAATTGCAAAATGGTGGTTGGTTGGACTCAGCTGTAACTAGCAGTGGAAATCTCCAAGGGAACTTGCACATCATTTTATCTTAAATGGGGTTGGTTGCCTTCCTTGCTCACGTAAGTGTTGTCATTGTACTCTGTGCCTGATGTGGTGACATTTTCTTTTTTAGATATCATTTAGTGTACAGAAAACTGTAGAAACAAGTAGATCAGCAGTTGTCTCAGTGAGATTTAAACCTTTAAATTCGAAATCCATCACTCAAATGCTCAGTAGGAGCAAACAACACCCTAACTGAAGAAGCAAATACTCCTAGCTGGAAAGCACAAGGAAAGTTCTCATTTTGTGTGTTTTTGTTAGCTAAACAAGTGTGATATCCTAGCTAGGAACTGAACAGATAGGGGCTGGAACAGACTTGACTGGAAGGACCAGTCAAAAGGAAATGACAAAAGGTTAGAGCTGCATTGTTACAGTTGAAGTATCAATCCCTTAATTTTAGCTAGAGACTAATTTCCTTCTTGACACACAAGCTAAACTGCTTGTCATCTAACCATAGAGGACTGAGACGCAGTCCAATCTGGAATCCAGTATTCTGTTTACATGACAAGTATTTAAGTCCAGAAGAGGACTTCACAGATGTCTTCTTATTAGAGAAGATTGAGTAGTCAGATTAAAACATTTGTGGGCACTCATGTGGTATTTCACCCCCTACTCCATCTTGTTTTGCACCAACCAAAAGGGGCCAAGAGTTGGAAGCAGCTCTGAAAACCTCCCTCTGTCCAGGCAAAGGGGATACCTTGGTTAATGCACTTTCAAAGAAAGCTATAAGTCACTTTCAGAGGACACCATGGGGCTGTACGGGCAGCACACTCTAGAGGCTGGGAGCTACATCTCCAGGGCTTCAGATATTGGCAATAGGTATGAGAGATTTGAGATACGCCCAAAACCCAAACCATGGCCTTGTGCCTTTGAAAGAAAGCTGAGGGGCAGAGAAGGAAGAGAAAAACTGTCAAGTTTACCCTTCACACACAACAGGGTTTATCAAGATGTGAGAAAATCGTCAACTGGATTTTGAAGCTCTTGCTTTACAACAGCTGTTTTAAAAACCTTTATGTTGACCCTGGGTATTTATATATAAATATAATATAATATAATATAATATAATATAATATAATATAATATAATATAATATAATATAATATAATATAATATATATAATATATATTTTGTTGACCCTAAGTGTCACTAGAAAAAGTCTGTTGCATCTGCAACTTGAGCTGGGCTAACCATACTAAACCTAAAAATACAAGAGCTTTGGCCATGCCCACTGAAACCATCATTGTGTCACTGCATTATAGAGTCGTTATTGTTGTTGCTAACATGGAATAAGTTTTATGCTTAAAAACATCACTTGGAGACAAAGCAGGCTAGGTGTTATTTCTAACAATTTTAGTTTTGAGTCTTAATAACTGAATTAATGCTTCCACTAATATTTAGACTTTTTATGTTCTAGAGAACATGCTGAGCTAACATGCCTTTTTTCTTTTTTTTTTTTAGTAAGATTAAAAAAGATGGTGTTTAAACTGTGATGTAGCTTGATGTTAAGCATCACCTCCTGTTACAATTTTCTGGCAAAAAAAAAACTCAGTAGAGCTTTAATAGAAATGGCTCTGGTGGATACAATTAGGCATTGGCTGGCACTGATTTTACTCATCTTCCATACATGCTTTTTATTTTCTGATATGTTTGCAGAAGATATATAGTTCTTAGAGTGTTTTATGTCCTCTGCACTGAGAACAGATCTACATAGTGAAAACTCACTGAGGCTTATGTGGACCTTGGGGGTCACAGACTGGAAGATCTTTTTCATTTTTATTCTTTATTTCCCAGTGTGATTCATGCATTGTTTTGACTACATAAGTAACTCACAATATGGAGTTCTGCACACAAAGCAAAAGAAACCTGTTTCACAACTCTTTATGAAAGAACCACCCAGACTGTCCTGTTGTTATCACAGTTTTCCCAATTAAGCAGGTACTTAGACAGCATTTCCCTTCTACATTTTATTGTAATTTCTTGGGTGTAATCTGGGGTGTTTTACAATAAAAGTTTGTTCTGGCAAAAAATACAGTCTGTAAAGTCCTTAAAAAATTTTTCATTTGGCTCTGTGGTATTACTGTTTCAGTATTCGTGTATATATTTTTCTTCCCAAAACGAGCAAAAGTACTACGTGACATTCTGGTCATTTTTCCTTCTTTGGCAGCACTGTTCATTATATGAAACTTTCCCAAGTGGTTCTGATAAGTAGTAAGTATTTTTGTTAAAATGAATCATGTCAGCTACCTAAAGCACAAAAAAAATCAAACTTAAATAAATATTTTGGGTGAAGGAGGAGAAACATTCTAAAAATTCTCTATGTATTTTCCTGGGATCTGATCTTCTGCAATTTATCTGTGAACATGCTAAAAGACTTTTAACTGTTCCTGAATGAATACTGCATTTCTTTAGAACTCTTCCATGTTATTTATTCAAAAATATAGGGGATCCTTGGATAATTTGCTATACCATGATTCAGTTAGGGAATGAAAAGTCTGAGGAATGTCAAGGGATTATTATAACAGTATAATTAGCTTGCAGACAGCTCTGTTCTCAACAGCTTTCAAAAGCTCTTCTATCCATCTCAGTTACCCAAGTAATTAATTAAACACAGCTGCAGACTAGAACAACCACTGAAAAAAAAAAAAAAAAAAAAAAGTGTTGCTATTTGCTTTTCCTGCTCACTTCTAGTCAGTAGGAGAAGAGGAAGTCACGTAGGAGCAGTTACGACAGCTAAGGACTGTCTGCTTCGCCCAGTGGCCTGAGATCCTGCTGAGTTAAGTAGGAGAGAGGGGCAAAATCATCTGTGCTGCACAACACCTTCTAAAACCAATCCATGCCTGCAGCAGGGGTGAATCTTTTAAAATCGTTGCTGGTCTCATGTGACTATGTCCTGGAAATGACCTAAGGAGGAAAAGCCCTAAGGATCCTTGCCAAAACTCCTGTGTCATGTCTTTTTTACGCGGTGTTAGAAATAAAGTACATAAGTGGGAAAAATGGAATAACTGAAGCAGTCTGATTTTGGAAGGGAACTGGCACAAAACTGGAGCAGGTGACTTAAATACTTTCAAATGTTCCTGGAAGCAAACGGTGCTGAAAAATAAAAATTAAAAAAAAATACTGGAAATGGTGCCGTCTTCTCAACTGCTAGATGTGGCAGGCTCAAAGGTGCTAGGGACTTGCAATAAATTCCTTTGGGAAAATTAGAAGGAAAGCAAACTGCTCAGTGAAATCACCAAAATGTTCATGAATATCATGATCCATGGAAGAAAGTGGGTTTGGAAAGGTACATTTTCTTCTAAGAAGCCAGCTATCAGGCCAGAAAACCAAGCATTATATGGCAGAGTTACATAATGAAGGTATCGTTAAATGCAAAGCATTAAGGCATGGACAAGCTGAGCAATGCTGGGCAGCCATGTTATTCTTTCCTTTTAATGGCCTGTACCAGCCAAACATAGCAAAGTCTGCAGAAAGAGAGTAACCACACTGCTCACCATAGCCAGTGTTGCTTTGCGCCCTAGGAGCATGAAGTAAGTAACTGTAGAGGTAGAGAAGAGTGAATCATGCTGTGTCTTTGTTGTCTTTCCACATATCCACCAATTTCCCAGCAGAAAACGTGGAGAAGCAGTGGTTAGACTTTTCAAAGGGTGTCTGGAGATGCACGTTTGCTGCCACAGTGTTCCCTGTTCCACAGTTACAAATGGCCTGTTACAGTACAAAATATTTTATGAACTGTGTGATTGCTTTTCCACAAAATGCCAACACTGTCAAGGAGCAAGGAAGCTCTCTACCTGGGTTGTTTGATTTTATTTTATTTTTTCTTCAATGTGTTCAATGGCAGGGATTCTGATTTGAAAAGAAATGTGGATTTTGTCCTGGAAGGGGAAACCATTTATCCTTACAAGGCACAGGTTGTGTAATCAGTGAAATGTCATCGCTCATGTCCCATCCAGCTTTCTTCACTCTCTACGTGATGATGGAGGTCTTACCTGCTTGTCCTGCATGAGTCAAGGACCATAATGAGGTTTCCAGAGGCACGGCTGGAGCCTATGCCTCTTTCCAGACACTTCCAATGATATTTTAAGGGCAACCTAGACACATATACTTGTCACGAGCTCCTGTGCAGACTTGAAGCTTTACACTTTTTTCAGTTTTCAACTTCAACTTTTGAAAGCAGAAGTATAGACTGTAAGCTGATGCTTGAAAGGCCTTTGCACCTTCTTGTATATGTGAGGTGATGTGGGCTGGAGATTTGTATCTTATCGTGACTGGTAAATAGGAATATGAGAAAGCACAGCCTTGTTCCCTGGTGAAGAAGATGTTTGGGATGTAGTACTCAAAACAAACTGTAGGGCTCTAGCTGCCCATATATTACATATATTATCTACTATGTATGGTACTGAGATATTTTGTCTTAGAAGGAAGGCCCAGAGAACACAATTAACTAATAAAGAGAAACATAAAACAGCAAAATAGGTCAAAAAAGCAGTGATGGCTCTTGGCAAGATTCTTCAGGAAAGAAGGCACTCTTACAGATAGATATATGTATCTCAATAGGTAGCCAGTATTCAAATTATGCAGTGTTGGATTCTTCTCAGTATTGTATGGTCAGCAGGAGGGCAGAGTGCCAGCTGCAACAAGCCATCACCTTGTACCTTCCCTGAGATCCTGAAGACGTATAGCTAGCAGGAAGAAAATACTTTTTGTTGTTGTTTTTTGTTTGCTTCTTTGTTTTTGTTTTATTTTGTTTTGTTTTTGTTTTTTGTTTTTCTTTTTTTCTTTCCAGACCTTGAGATACTATGAGATCTGGCAAAAGTGGGGGAAGAACAGTTTCCATGTTTTTCAGAACATATATTTTTCAGGCCTTTCTTTAGGCAGTGTGGGTGGGTTGTGCTATTCCTTCTTACTCAAAGTTAAAAAGAAAGCTATATCTGAAGGCTATATATTTGGTGTTGTTCACTGTTACAATGTCATTCATGGATTCTATATAGATTTTAAGGTGCACATTGACTTCCTTGCAGGACATGGTAATAGAGCCCTAGATATTTTTTTATAGTGTTTCTCTTCAGGCTAGTTAGTAAAGCCTTATCCTGGAAGCTTATGGGAGTACTCCCACTTCTCTTTATTCAGTATTCATCATGATACTCTTTCATTTGTATTTAACTGCATCATGTTTTAAATAAAGGATCTTATTAATTTTGTTTATCTTTCAAAGTCTGTAGGTTTGATCAGTAGCCAGTTTCTGTAATTCATTTTCCAGTGTCTTGTACATGCTTCTTGGTTGACAGTGTCTCTGCCAGATACTCGTATTGCACCTTCATGATGCACCAGTGGCTTGTTCACCATAGCACTCATTGCAATTCTCATCACATTTCTCATCACATGGCAAGGAAATCTTGATTCCCACTTCAGGCCAGGCTGTGTTGGTCTGCAGCCCACAAAATCTCCCACCTCTGTGTTTTGTCCTGGGTCAGGCTGAGTAAGGTGATGGAAAATTATCAGAAATCACAATATAGAGCTGTGATACACCTGATCTTGCATCTTCTGTGAAGAAAGATCAGACTGAGCACCATCTCACTGCTCAATTATCTCTACCACCAGAGAGAAAACAAAGACAAGGCAAAGGACCTAAAGGACATTTCTGCCAGACATTTCCCACTATAAAAGGTGATGAACATGTCACTGCTCATGTTTTTCCAGTTTCTACTACATAAATCAGATAATTAGCTTGTTTGAACAGTTTGAAGAGAATCTTCATATATATATTTTAAAGACATAAATACATGTTCTCTTTGTCACATCTGGGCTTTCTCACTTTTTTTTTGTGTGTGTGTGTGTGTTTATGTGTTTTTTTTTTTTGTTTTGTTTTTTATTTTTCCCAAGTTTCTTGTTCTGAGGTCAAGAGATGGACTCTTTTTGTGCACCACTCAATACATGAGACTCACAAAGATGTCATTCTTGACTGTTTCTGACTCAGGTATTGTGTGAGTCTGGGAAAGGTTTGATTTTCTTTATACAGTTCCATACTCCAGCTGATCTGAGACATTCCAGGCCATACTCAACCAGGACTCTCTGCAGATCTGGAGTTGCTTTAAAAGGCTTCTTTGAACAACAGTACACTTTTTAGATGTAAATATAAGGAAATCCTTTCTAAAACACCAAATATTCTAGTTTTAAGCAAACTTGAGAGACATTTATGCATTTATATTAAATTATCACTATAGAAGGATCTGGTAAGGCTTTTATTACTGAAATACTTCTATGCTAGGTTTCGGTACTGATTTTGGCTGGGATACAGATAATTTTCTTCATAGTAGATGGTATTGTTCTGTGTTTTAGATTTTGGAGGAAAATGTTGATAACACTCTGACATTTCAGTTGTTCCAGAGCAGTGTTTACACAAAGCCAAGGTTTCTTCAGCTTCTTGTGCTGCCCTGCCAGTGAGGATTCTGGGGGTGCACCAGGAGCTGGGAGGAGACAGGACCAGCACAAGTGGCCCAGTGACCGAAGGGATGTCTCATACCACGTGGCATCGTGCTCAACAGTAAAACTGGAGGGGTTGGCAAGGGTTGGGACACTACTTGGGAACATGATTGGCATCAGTCAGCAGGTGGTTAAGCAATTACATTGTGCATCACTGTTTTGTTTTAATTTTAGGGTGATTTCCTTCCTTCCTTCCTTCCTTCCTTCCTTCCTTCCTTCCTTCCTTCCTTCCTTCCTTCCTTCCTTCCTTCCTTCCTTCCTTCCTTCCTTCCTTCCTTCCTTCCTTCCTTCCTTCCTTCCTTCCTTCCTTCCTTCCTTCCTGCCCTCCTGCCCTTCCCTGCCCTTCCCTGCCCTTCCCTTCCCAACCCATGACTTCTCCCATTTACATTTTTTGGATTCTCTCCCCTACCCCACTGGGGGGGAGGAATGAGCATGTGGTGCTCTTATTTCCCACAGTAAACCTTCAGAGATCTCACTGATTTTGCAGCCATATTAACAGTGGGCACATGCTGGATTTGAGCTGCCTGCCGAGGCTGACAGCTAAAATAAAGGTTATAGGAGGTTTTCTGAGCATCCACTGTGCCCGTGTGGGCTACAAAATGGCTATAGCTATTAGCAGCTCTTGACTTTGATTGAACTGAAAATCAAAGAAAGGAAAAGGCATAAGCAGGGTACCATCATACCAGGATCTCTACTTTCACTTCATGCACATTCAGAAAACAAAAAATTAATGAATTCTAAAATATTATCTGTGAATTATCTGCAGGAGGTTCAGAAAGGATAAGAAAAAAACAAAACAAAACAAAACAAAAAAAAAAAAACAGGAGGTGTACTATTCAAAAAAATAAAAATGTGGAGCAGAAAAACAGGGAGATGAGACACCTGTCTGATATCACCCAGGAAGTGTGGCAGAGTCAGAAATTAAATCCAGATTGACCCCATTCAAATCCAGAAGAATGTCAGCAGCTGGCTACCGTAGCGTATACCATAGAATATAAGATTTTATTGAGATGACCTCTCCAAATGTTGCTTTTGTCCCAGATAACAGTTTCTGTAAGGTGTACTCACTTCAAAGAAAAGTTTAGCATCCTTCCTCTATATATTCTAGAAGAAATCAATTAACCAGACTTTATTTCAATCAAGAGCTTGCTGCTGTTCACAAAACAGCTTAGGCTGTCCCCTTGTAGTTTATGATGTCAATAGGCCCCATGATTGAAATACAGCCTCAAAATCCACCTCTTTCTTCCAGACTCCAGTATATATTATTCCTGTAGTTTTTAAAGACAGCTGTGTGAATTAATGAACTGATCTGAGAATCGAGGTTGGCCAAGAGCGTCATTTAAAAGTCATGTAGATGACCTCATAAAAACTGCAAAGAATGCTTACAGCTTGCTTGTAAAACAAATCTATTCCTTAATAATTCAAAATGCCCACATAATTCAGTACACATTTTAACCCAAGTGATTGCTTCATAAGAGAAGATGAAAATTTCCCATGAAAAAGACATTTAACCGGTACAGGCAACTATAAACTTTAATTGATATTTCACAGTATGTACAAGTTTGCTCTCCAGGGAGTGTAGAATATCATTTTTGCACCTGCACTCTAACTGCAGTCTTATAGTATTTCAGCCATTAAACATTTTTCATTAAAGCACTTCATACAGAATTAGTATAATCTGATTTTAACAAAAGCATTCTATATATAGGTTTTTCACACCATATTAATGCAGAACTGTTAGAACTGGAGAAGCAGTATTAGTCAGCCAAACCCCAGGTTTCAGCCCACTGGCAGTAATAGGGGTGGTCTGTGCTCAGAACACTATTTGTAAAACATATTTATGGTAATGTACTTGACTGTATCTGAGGTATTTCTTATAAATTAGTTTTTTTCCACATAAATTGCTTTTTTGCGCTAGATTTCCCCAAAGAAATTGGGGAATCTAGTGAAATAGCAGTTTACAGTATAGCACAATGATATCACATTCTTTACAACTTCCATCCTCGGCAGTCATAAAATCTAACAGTAGAAAGGGTGTTTGCATATTGGGCAGCAGAGGGAATATTTTTGGATGGTTATAACTTAGCAAATCTGCAGAAATATTTGTCTTATGGTTTGTATTTTATAGCTGTTATCTAGCTGGCAATCAGAGATGAACAGCTGTGCAGTTTTAAGATGTATGATTTTAAAACAATGAACTGGAGGCCTTGCTAAATGGTTTAAATTAGATGTGGGTAGTAGCAAACATCACAGGACTTTTCACCTTGTGTTTGAGGAAGAGGTTGTAGTTAAAAGTGCTCTACAGACTCAGTGAAGGCAGCACCTCCTTAGTCATTTGTAAGAGACCCTCGAGAATATATGCAGCATGGAGCTAAAGTTTCCTTGAAAATGTTTTCTGGGATTCTGTGAATCTTCTGCGTGCAGTATTTCCCTCAATTAGGCCCTACA
This sequence comes from Anas acuta, assembly GCF_963932015.1. Taxonomy (NCBI): domain Eukaryota; kingdom Metazoa; phylum Chordata; class Aves; order Anseriformes; family Anatidae; genus Anas; species Anas acuta. The sequence goes on along the minus strand of NC_088980.1, from coordinate 124,855,274 downwards.
GGCACTCATTCCCAAAAGTCTTTCCACTTCAGAAGAACCAACCTTCATGGGCATTACTCTCCATATATCTGACGATTATTTCAGTGGTTGAGCAAGGGGGTGTGCAGACAGCTTAGCTGAAAAATAGAGAAAATCAGATATGTAGAATCCTGAAAGGAAATACAGCTCAGTTTCACAAAAGCCAGTAAATGACAGTGTTTCCAGCACAATTTGTGATTTGTATAGGCAGAGAATGGGGGTTTGTTTACGCCTATAAGAGTCACAATTTGTGTTTATTAGAGGTACAGGGAGATAAAGTTGTTTTGTATAAAAATAACTCTTTCCATACTCCACAGACTTACAGAGGCAGTGTGTGAAGGTGTGACTGATTGACTTCGTGATAGCCAGTTTCAGACCACACACAGGAATGGCTGTAGGCAAGGATTTTTGCCTATAACACAAACATAAAATATAGTTTAGAATTCATAACAGTCCAGCAAACAGTATGCAAACACTACATCAAAAACATTTAGGAGGATAGTGTGGTACAATTTCCCATCTGAACATTTCTGTCATCGCTTTGTTCTGAGAACACCACCTGGCTCCTAATGGGGAATTGGTCAGATCCATGCTTTCAGCACTAAACACAGACAAGTAATTAAGGTATTCTCCCTTTCATTGTCCTGAAAAGGAAGGTTTTTACTTTCACAGCTACAGAGACAGTGAATGAGCTTGTATTTTACTCTGGATTTAGCACTAGATAAACTGCTTAAACTTTACAACTTTCAGGTGATTTTCCAAAACACATTGAGTCAAAGATTTCTAATGCAGTGAAAAATGTGCAGAAATAGTCTGTGAGACTGCATGACTGAGCACTACTTGTGCTCTTAATGTCAGAATTTTGTTCCTGGGCTTGTCCTACTCATGTGAATATTAATCAGTCCTCAGTCTCCTTTTTCCTTACAAGTCTCCTCTTAACGCTTGACCAAAATGATGTTTTCGTTTGTTTGTTTGCTTTAAACATCTTCTGACTAGCTACTTGTTCTTCAGGGCCACTTTTTCCAGACCACCTATCACGTTAGCTTTTTATTAAAAACTGTCACTTTTAGGCAAGTTTTTAACTGGTGAGTCAAACAGTGACATTGTTAGGAACAGGAATGGTCTATTTAACATGGTAGACTGGCAGAGTTTAGGAAACTACTCATCTGACTTAGCAACCAGAGATTTTTTTTTTCTTATATCGTCCCATGTTCTCCTCAACAGGACAAGGTGAGGTTAACATTCCCAATATAACCTCAAGCAATTCTAAGAGTCATCCAAACAAGAAGTCTGTATTTGAAAAGTGATGAGCTTGCAGCTACCAGCTACTCAGGAAGGAGAATGAAATGGGCAAACAGTATTTTAGGGTGCCTGTCAGGGTCCCATGACAATGCAACTGTCAGGCTGCAGCCAGAAGAAGGTATGCAGTGCCACAATCAGGCTCTTCTCCACCCAAACCACAGTCTGGCTAAACAGCTGAAGTGGTGACATGGTTGGTTACAGTTCAGAAGAGAGGGTATTACTACGTAGATAACTACTAAGGCTGATTGCCGAGTGCTACTTATCCTATAATATATTTGAAAATAATTGGAAGCAATTCCTTGTTACTGGCTAACTTTTCTAAGTACATCTCAGGGAATCACCTGGTAAATAGAAAAGATGGGAGCAGGACCAAGATGGGACTACCAGCACTGATGAAGTTGTTTAATGGGAAGTATTCCTGATTATCTTCCTGATTTCACTTGTGGTAGGGGATTATACTGTACATGAATAGAAGAGCTAGATAGTTTTATCTTATATCTTTTTTCAATCTTAAATTCCTTTTTTAGACTAATGTGTTGTTTTTTACTATTATTGTGGTTTGGTTTTAAATACAATAAGGCCTATGTAAATGAACAGTTGAAAATATTTTCTGGTGGAAGGCACGATGCAGTGGTGGAGAAAGACTGATGGGGGGGAGGAAGCACCACAGAACAGCCCCCCTTGCTCTCCTCAATGTGCTGAGAGTCCAGCCCCTCAGAGGTGTGCTCAGAGACACTCACCATGGAGTGATAACACCTACCTCTCTGGGTGCAGCTTAAAGAGTACATTTTACAGGCAAACTCACATGTGGACCAAAACAATATGAGAGCCATGGCAGCAAACTGGGATAGGGAATACTTGGCTGTATTGCATGACCTTCAGCAAATCACTGTCCTGTCTCTGTTGCCATGCTATCCTCAATCTGCTTTGCCCAGGTAGATGGTAATATCTCCAAGGCTGGGATGGTCTCTCACTATATCGGGTTTGTATAGCAGGTAGAGCACAGACAGATTCTGATTTGTGCTAGCACATCTCAACATTACTGTTGTGTAAATGCCAAGTAATGCCTTATGTGGAAGATCTTAATTCTCCGAAGTTGACAGCTGATGGCTAAACTCCCCTTGACTTTGGCAGAGTCAAGATTTTAATCCTGAGTTTTAGAGAAAAGGGTGAAAAAGAAACTTGCCTTCTTTTTAATGTAGGTTAAATTTTACATCATGCTCCAAAACAGATGTTAATGTGTACAAGTCAGACTGGCTCTTGCTGGTGGCATTTATGCCTCAGACAACCATGCTATTATTTGGATACTATCATAACAACAGAGAACAGCAGACTCTTCTCACTGCTAATGCTCACATATTGTCTAGGACTTCATTTGCTAGGGCTAATATTTACTAGAGATGTAATGGTGAATCCCTAAGATAGGATGATTTGTCCAATGGTAGAAAGAAAACAAAAAGCTAAGGATAAAATAATATATTCAGAACAAATCATTTTTCTATCTACTTGGGATTCCCTTTTAATTGCACTTCTCACATATCTAGAACAACTTCATTACTATGCTTGAAACTGAATTGATTCTGTACTTATTCCCATATTTCAAATGTTAATTTTTCTTGATTATGTGTAAAATGAGTTTATCTATGCAGTAATCAATCGGTTCTGTCCATTTGTACAGTTCACATCTGTGATGGTAGCCACTTTTATAAATAAGACACAGTAAATTCCATAATCTGTGAAATAATTTTAGCCCAAATGAGCATTTTGTGCCCTTCTTTCATGGAGATTGTTTAAAACAAGGCACACATGTTTCAATAGTAACTGTACCCTTACTGAGAGAGGGAAGTTTTGCATACTGTCTTAAATCAATCATTCTTGCATATTTGAATAGGGCTGGGTAGAATGAGCTAAGCAGATAATTTAAGGCCAGCTATGTCTTTTCTCAGGACTGGGAACTTATATTTTCCCCTTTACCTGACTGGCTTTCTTTTTTTTTTTTTTTTTTTTGACACAACTTCCTGCATCACTCCTTACAGAAATGCAGCTGCTATCTATTGAAATATAAGTCATTGTTCATGGATAATATTTATAATCCACCCTACCGGTGAGATGCATAATTGTATTTGCCATATGCGAAAGCAATTACAATAGTTCGTACAGAAGAAATGCCCTCAAGTGACTGCTTGGCTAACTAAGCCTAATCAGGTTTATATATTTGGGAACAAAGCTGAATTCTCTTTAAGGCAGCTATTGATTCCTGCTAATGGGCCATTACTGAGAATTTTACACATGCATACAAAAAAAATAAAACAAAACCAAACAACAACAACGAGAAAAAAAAAAAAACAAAAAAAAAACAAAACAAAACAAAACAAAACAAAAAAACAGGCTTTTTGCCATCCTGGTCTTCTTACAGTTATGTTTGTAGATATCAATTTCTATCATGGTGTAATATATATCATTCTATCATTCTTAAGCAAACAAACAAAAAAAAATCCTTATTTATTTTCAATACAAATTAAGTGTCACCCTCTGATCTCATTTTCTCATGGAATTTCTTAATCTGTAGATTTATTCATAGGCTTTCCCATGAGTAGATACATTTTAAATACATTTTAAATTATCACCTAACATTAATAATAATAATAATACATTGAAAAGATCTCTTTCTGTGTTAACAAAAATACCTTTCTGCAGTCCTATTTCAAAATAATTGGGACTGTTCTTATGTTCATGTAACACTTGTCCTATTCAATGGAAGAGGTTTGGTCCTCTAGGCTTGCCTGTTTTTTGAAAGTAGATATTCCGTAATAACACTTCTAGGGATCTTTTGCTTGGTGCTGTGTAAATCACCTTAATTTTTTTTTTTAATCACATAACTTAATACCAGAAAACAGCTCTCCTCTCTTAAATGTGAGCATGCCAAGGGTTTACATTTTAATATGTCCTTTATGCTTATTCTGATCTTCTGCTGTAATGATATAGGCCATTACTATATCATGTTGCCACCTAAACAAGTATATGAGAACAGATTTGTGGGGCTGATGTTTTGTATTATTCCATGAATCAACCTAAAAAGGAATGCCATGGACACTCCCAGAATACCCAAGGGTGACTGGGGTAGTCTTTAAACTTTAACCTGCAGAATATCAAGGAAGTTAGAAATTCAATGGGAGCCCATGGTTTACCAGAACTTATCAAAATGAGGCTTTTCATCTACTTCTGTAGCAGAGGTGTTTGCCAGATTTGGTACTGAGGGGTTTCAGGATTCCATCTGCTATCACTTCAGTTTTCTAATCAGATTGAACAGTAATGAAGCAGAGCACTTCCTTACTGCAGGCAAAGTATTGCAAGAAGGAAATACTTCTTAATTACAATGCTAATATATATTAAACAGGATAATAAGGATAAAAGGTAAATCACAAAGTTATTGTGTATATTCTCAAGAAAAGCCCCTACTAAAATAGGGTATTCTGATTAGCAATTCTGTAGGCAAACATACACATTTCTGTGGAAAAGCTATGTCTCAGGGTATGTATGACCTACTCTGGGCTAAAGAAACTTTACAATTTCTAAATCTGAGTGCCAAAAAATTCTCTGTGTCTCTCTTTGGAAAAGCATGCTCTGTAAAGCAAGTAAACTGCAACTCCCTAACCATTTCTCATTGGGTTACTTTAGGAGAAAGAGAATGAGGAGAATGAAAGATATGTTTCTCATATAAAGCTAAATAATACTGAATCATCATTTCACTGGTAACATTCTCACCTTTGCTTAGTTTCCATGCCAAATCATTATGTATGCACCTGCAAAGGCAGACAGTTTGCAAAACTGGCTGCCCAAGTCAGTGACGTAGCTTTTCATTTTTTTCCCAACAAATAACATCTGCTAGAGATCACTGAAGGTATCAGAGTATCACCGATCTCACTGTTCTAAGGCACAGCACTTAATTTTCCCTTGGGTAAACAAAGCCAATAATGGATAAATACTGTAGGATCAAATGTCTTCAAACTATCAGAGTTGTGACTGCAGACTTTAATCCACATCAGAAGTAAAAAGAAAGTAGAGATAAAAATGCTGCAAAAGATTTTTAATTGTTGGAGGGCTGGCAATTTTATATTAACTGCACTGCTGGTACAGCAGCTTGGATGGACTTTTTGAGTAGAAATACTGAAACCTGAAAGCCTGGCTTTAAGTATTTAAAGTCAGAGTTATTCAAATAATTGTTTAATGAGTCTGTGTCATTTTATAACTATATTGAAAGTCTTTGGGGGTCTACAATTTCATTACGAGTGTAGTAGTTCCTTTTTCTTGACTATAACAACACACTGGGCATACGTGCAAAAGCTTGGTGCTATGTTGCAATAAAAGGCAAAGTCTGGTGTACAAATGAACTTGTGGCACTGCTGCCATTTTAGTGAGTGGCTGCTGCGGTATCTGCAGAGCAGATTCCTTGGTGAAACAAACTGACTTAGTTTATCTTTAAATTTAGGGTGTTGAGTTCTCTGGGGATGGATATTCTAAATTAAGGCTGAGGAGACCACATGACTGTTTGCATAACAGTAAATAATTTTTAAATAGGCAATACTTTAAAGCCTAACCAACCAAATTTTCTAAAAAAAAAAAATGGGGGGGGGGCTTTTAAGTAAAAAAAAAAAAAAAAAGTGTCAAAAATATTCACAAATCTCTTTTAAATAATGATATGCATCCTTTACAAAGTCACATTTGTTATTTTTAGATGTTGGTACAGTGAGGGTGGAAAAAATTATGGGGAGCATGGACTTAACAGAACAGTCTGTTCAATATGTCTGCAGTCTCCAGTAACCACATCTTCAAAAAGATAGAGAAAAGAAGAAATAAAGGAAAAAAAGAAAAAGCACCAAAAATCAAATGAAATATTTAAAGTGAATTCTCAGCTATAAAATGAATTTTCCTTTCCTTTCCTTTCCTTTCCTTTCCTTTCCTTTCCTTTCCTTTCCTTTCCTTTCCTTTCCTTTCCTTTCCTTTCCTTTCCTTTCCTTTCCTTTCCTTTCCTTTCCTTTCCTTTCCTTTCCTTTCCTTTCCTTTCCTTTCCTTTCCTTTCCTTTCCTTTCCTTTCCTTTCCTTTCCTTTCCTTTCCTTTCCTTTCCTTTCCTTTCCTTTCCTTTCCTTTCCTTTCCTTTCCTTTCCTTTCCTGTTTGAAATAAAGCTGCTTACTTCATTTTCTAACTACATGCACACACAGAATGTTATTTTAAAGTTAATGCCTTTCTTCAGAAGTTGTTTTTGTACCGGAATGACTTGCAGTGGTTTGAATGCTGGCAATGCAGTTTTGGCCATAGATAGCTCAGAGTAAGGAATGTGTGTGCTGTCTCGTTCAGAAAATGCTAACAGAAAATTAAAAGAGGATAGGCAGTCTCATATTAATAGTCATCTGGGATGTGAAATGTGGGACACGTAGATAGTTTCTTTCCTGATCTTCATGTTTTGTTCTACATGTAGGCACTGTCTGACAAAAGCCAACAGTATGTTAGAAAGGGAACTGTGACTGATGAAGAAAGCCTGGCCTGAATATCATCATTCTTCTCCTGCACTAAGGACCTGTGAGCCCCACTGAGCAGGGCACAATGTACAAGGCAGCATTTGAAAGATCGACTCTTCCACATCTACAGACTTTGCCTGGAGCTTTTACTCTCACTTGCAGCCTCTTGTCTGCACAGTCCCAGACAAAAACGAACCCAAAGTAGTGAACAACAAGAGGTGGCTTGCTATTTATTCATCGTGAGAAGATGGTAGACCAAACACAGATGCATAACAGCTCTCCTGGATGCAAAGCTCCTCCATCAGTAGGAGCTGGACCCCAAAACCCTTTTTCTTTTGCACACTGGTAGCAAATTTTCTAAACCATTAGTCTACTCAGTTGTGGCTGCTGTGAGGACTGATCCCCAAATCAAAGTGAATTTATGGTATGAGGCAGTTCTGCTGTTTCTCTTGAATAGTGTCAGGCTGCTTCACACCAACCAGCCAAAGACCATGGCAGCTTTAAGTAGAAAGAAATTTACTAGGCATAAAAGGTTAATCTGGCTCATTAAAGGCTTTAGTGTGCAAGAGGACCCCTGAGTGGCTATAAAACATCTCTTTAAAGGACCAAATGAGATGAACTGTTGGGACTTCTCTGAATAAATATGAAGGTATATCAAGAATGGGTTGCTGCATCCAGACAGCTATACCGATGTCCTTGGAATAGGCTGTTGGAAGAGCACAAGGGAAGTGAAGTTGAACTTTACTGTATGCTGATCCTTACCTTAAGCTCTACTTTACCTAAGTATTTTATTATTATTATTATTGTTATTGGTGACCATCTTAGGCAAATCTGAATTTTTAGAGGCTCTTGACTGTATTTTCCAGTTTGCTGAAGGTAAAAAACAACCAAAAACAATCTAGAATTTCATTATTTTTTTTTTTTAGATCTTGGATGTTATCTTTAATCAGTATCTTAGAATATCTTTCTTGTAAACATGTTTCCTTATAGACCAATATTCATGTGCTCTAAAAGGAGCATTAGAGAAAAGAATCTGCTGGAGCTCCACCCCAACGCTCTGCCCAGCACATTCATTCCCCTAAGTTTAAGCAAAACTTTACTGGTGTTTTGCTTCATGCTTATCTGGTAAACAGGAGTGACTTTGTATCTGCAAAGATAGTCTACTTGTTTTGCATAAAATAATATGAGGTGGATGGAAAATTGAGCCATTCTCCCCATTATAATTATATGTGGGATGCTGATACTAAATTGCAGACAATAGCCTGCCTTTGTAAATTTCCGCAGGGAGTCTTTTCCTGGCATGAAAATCATTTGTAATGGCAATGACACAATTAAAATTGGTCTTCCAGATCTTCCTTGCTCTGGTAGATCTTCTGCTTTTTTTGAAGTAAAAGGGAACTTTACCACTGACTTCAACGAGGGCCTGGATACTTTTAAAAATGCTCCTTTTTCATGGCCTCACTTGCTCCATCTAAAACTGCAAAAGAACTCAGCTGTATGGAGCCTCTTGCACTAAGCAGTCTTTTCCTCCATGCCTATTAAAAGAATAAAGATGTTTTCTTTGGCTAAGAAATTCTTGTTTTTACTTCTGTGCTTTCATATACTTTCGAGGTCAGTTGGGGCTGGCTTGTCTGAGCTTATAAGAAGTTTTTGATTAATTAGCAGAACCTCATTTCAAGATGTTGCTAGTAATTGGTAAGGCTGGGTTGAATCTTTTAAAGGAAAAATCACTGCTCAGCTAAAAATAGAGAAACATTTACCTTAGTTCACTGCAAGATAAATCTAGACACATAAACAAAGCAAAGAAAGGAACAGTGCTCATTTATTTTAGCTTACGAATCTAAAAGATCAAAGAACTTACAAATGATTAGAAAAAAAATATCTCTGCAGCACTTTGGTTTTAGCTGTTGTTTCTATTATTCTAGTGTTTCAGCCACTGTGAAATATTAGAGTAACTTTAATTACAATGCCAATTAGATTTTGAATGGATTCTGATAAGAAATGGGTAAACTTCTAAACTTCCTGTGTTGTGGAGGAATTTTGATTTGATTGTTCAGATCTATTTCCCACTCTAACTTAAATAGTTATGCTAACTTATGCTGACACAGCTATAACTTCTCAAGATCAGCTCTTCACGTTCAGTCCAACTTAACTGGAGCTTAGAATTTATTTGCTAAACTCAAAAATACCTATGATTTTTATAAAGGGGAAAAAAATGAAAATGAACTGAGATAGTTTTGGTCCTAACTCTTTTCAAACCTTTTGAAATTTCTGTATTTTTAAGAGATTTATTTTCTGAGATGCTATAAAATATAGCTGTGGTTATATAAACTTAATAGATTTGGTATGTATAAGACAATTAATGATCACATGTTGAAGTTTGCAATCCGAGGGAAGCCTGTTTTACTGTTTCTTCCTCTGCCATCAATGTCAAGAACTCTATGTTAATGTGAATATGAATAATGGATTACAAATTGGAAATGATGAAAAATCTACACATTGTTTCTCAACATTGCAGTATGGAGGCAGCCTGCAAAAAAAATATCTGTGAATCCTTGGGACTAATGAGCTATTGTGCTCTAACAACATTCTTGGAAATATTGCCATCCAAACAGGGTGCTTCTGGCACTCACATGCAGGCTGGGAAGATGACAACTGGAAGGAATGAGGCCCCAGAAACATCTGCCCTTGCAGCAGTAGGAAACTGATCTTGTAGGATATACATTTGTGATCCCATGTGATAGATACTACAACTGTGCAAGTCTCCGACTCTGTCCCCTTGCTGCTCGGGGAGGATGGACAATCTTCCCAAACTTACCTTCTGCTACCATAGCACGTGGTCCTGGGGGCCCCAACCAAGTTGCACAGGCTTGCCCATGCCAAGCAGCAATTTACTTCAAGTGTGGTCCTATTAATCATGAGTAAATTTTTTAGGATCCTACTAATTCTGTGAGAATTATGACCCTATAGCACCAATGTGTACTTCCAGTCCTGCAGCTTATTTCCAGACATTCTTCTGGGAACAAGCAGGAAAGCAACATGACACAGAGATGTCCAAGATAGGCAGTTTATGGGAAAAGAGCAATTTTATTAATAACTCAAGATATTCCCTTATATGAATGAGATTTCTGAAAGCTAGTTTAGCCTACCCACACAGAGTTTACATGCGATACTTCATTTCAAAGCAGATTTACCCTGGCTGTGTATGTGCTTATAAAGATAGAAATCTGTGTTCTCCTAAGGTCTTAGTCTCACTACACAGAAAATGCCGCATAAATTGACTCCAGCAGAAAGCCATTTCCCTACTCTGCTGCTTTATCCCCTTACAGGATGTGATCTGGTTTATAGTTGTAAGATGAATTTAGCTGAGATGAACAGAATGATTTGCACAGTAATTCATATCATATAACGCATCGATTTTGTTTATATCTATAACATATGGGGGATTTCTCTTGTATACAGTCCCAATAGTACTGTAGAAGTGGGCTGTCCCCCATCTTCTGCCATCAAAGACCAGAGAGACTACACAACATATTGAGAAGCACTAAAGAGGTAATAATATTGCTTCTTTACTTTATCTAACTCTCTTATATTATTTGTCCACTCCTATGGATATCATGAATTCCTGGAAAAATATTCCAAAAATCTGCTTCCAGAGAGCACCTTATCAATTTTTCCAACATCATACATTCCTCGCAGCTGTCAAACCCAGCTTAATTTCTATTTTGGTTACCAGTCCTTTTCTTACAGTGCTCCAAGGCGTGTGTATGCAGTGATAAATAAAATAGGTAGAGACTTTTCAGAGCTTCCCCACAGTACATGCATAGATGCGATGAAACTATGATGAAAGCACAGCTTTAAAAATTCCTCTGCCCTTTGGGGGAAGATTTATGACAATTGTCAGCTGTACCTGTCCCTATGATGGGTATTATCTGATCATTATAGGACATAATGCAGAACTGGTTGCACCTGCAATTTCAGTTGTACCTTGAGCAGAGAGGCTGCTCCCTGCTAGCTTCTTTGCAGGCCACTGCAGACCTAGAGATCCCTGCTGAAGGAGAGATAACTAGGTTTGCCTCTTTCATGTCCTTCAGGACTTTTCTGGAAAGACAGATTGCTAACGATACACTGTCTAGTCAGCATCTTTCCACAGCATGCAGGGGCTTCTAATCTCCCTATCATATATCCAGACAATTAGTCCCTCTGATTGAAAGGAACTAGTGCTAGTTTTGCGCAGCAGAGGAAAAGTCTCTGGCCATGCACCGTAGTGTAATTTCAGCCCTTCTCAGTACTTTCCCTACATATTAAACTTTAATAACCTCAGTGTGGCAGGAGTTCAAGTCTACTAGCTTTTGCTATATTTCTGGATGTTAATGTTAATGTCCATTTGCAGCTCTGCTGCACAGGAAAATGTCTGTTTAAAAATGCTAATGATTTGCAGTTGTGACTTCTAATGCATCAAACACTATCAGTTTTGCTTAGCAGCATTTAGATTTGCTCATTCCTGCGTGTTTCATTAAGACAATTTTCAATATAAATTTTGTTGTAGTTTTTATGACAGTCACCTGAGATGAAATTTCTCAAATTTACAAACACAAACTCCAAGATGTACCCAGGGGTCTCATTTGCCTGTACATAAATACTACAAATACTTTGTAAAAGCATAGAAATGATTGGAGTTGCACATGTGTCATTTATTGTGAGGCAGCAAGTAGGCAAACTAAGAGAGGGCCACATACAGGCATGAAATCTGTCCCTGCTGTGATTTTCCCCTTAAATAAAATACATGCTGAGCTCCATAAATCACTTGCAGGATCTTTGTCTAACAAGTGGTGTATGTTACAAGTGAGGTCTGCTCGGCAAGGTGAAGACAAAATGGGCAATACCATGATGAAATTAACAATTAAATCTAGAGTAAACCTTTAAAAAGGGCTTCTTATGTACTTGCTTAGTCTTAGGCAGATTAGCAGGTAAAGAAACACATTAATACGTTGCCTTTGATGAAAATATGAGAAGTATGTGATTTAATTTAAATCCACAAAAGCTAAGGAAATCAAGACTTAAGTCAAGTGAAGAGATCTGGCTGCAAAGCTGGAATCCAGATCTGCATCTGAACTGCTCCAGGTTGAAAGGATTTTGGTGCTCAGGTGATTTTGATTTGATACCTGTCCTGAAGTGAAACTTTCTGCTCCATTTAAATACACAGCTGGATTTAAACCTCTACTCAGTCCATAACTCGTGGTTATTTTTACTGTTAAACCTAATATTCTGTTATGAGTTTTCATTTATGAATTATTATCAGTGCCCCTTATGGTCTGTCACCTTTACCAGATTGCTTTGGGAGGTTGGATCCTGCAAATGTATGAATATATATTTATAATCTTCTACTGGCATCCCAAGTCCAACATAAAGCCAGAGACACTTTAGGCAGCTTTTCTTCCTTTCCTGGATATCCATAATACCCTTTTGCATTCCATTTTCCAAAGATTACAATAGTTTGTGTATCCTTTAAATATCTTCTATCAGATCCACTAAAGAAGACATAGCAGTGTAATAGGCTGCCAAGCACAGTTGCCAAACCAAAAATGTGAACTTTCTACTGATAGGAGTAGATTTCCAATTTGATGCTTGCCAATGCCTATGAAAATTTGTCTCTGAGTGCAAATAGATTCATAACCTCATACTTAACATTATTTTGTGCTCTTCTAGATAAAAGTTTTGACACTGCTCTTACAAAGCATTTCATCAGAGTTCATTGGATTTTTATATGATGTATTTAAAAACAATGTTAGCAATGAAAGATAATACTGAAACACATTTAGCTCTTTTCTAAAGGGGCACAAACTAAATGGTGTTTTAACCAATACATTATGATTCTGATTCTGAGTTCTTAAATAAGGATGTCCCAATATGATTTTTTAGTGAAATCCCAAATTTCCCTGACAATAATATAAATATATATCACTCTGTATATCATACTTCAGTATACTAATTACAGAAAATAATAGGTGAGTCTTTTCCTGAAAACTTCCATGACCTTTTCCCCATTAAATTTTTATCAAAGCATCCTAAGATTCTGTGAAGTCTGTATGCAGAGATTTTAAACAGAGCTCTAGGTACAGCTCTTTGGGTTGGGCTTGAAAAGCAGCAGGGTAAATGAGAAGGTAATATATGGAATCAGCCTGAGCCAGTGTTAGTGTTTTTCAGGTTTCTGTCTCCTCATTTCCTGACCATTTTAGATCTTAACATATGTGATGTGCTTCTTAGACTTAGTAGACTGTCCAACTATTTGTGTGCCTTATTCATGCAGCTTTCAGTGAGAAATTTCAATCTGACACAAACTTTCTTGTCTTAAGTTCAAAACCATCTGGAGCACCTTCACCCATTAGTGAGAAATGAGACATGAAGGAACATCTAGCATTAAATTAAGGGCTGCAATGTGAGAAATGTTGACCTACACTATAGTTTTAACCACAGCATCACTGCGTCACTTTATGATACAATACACTAGTGGAAACTCCAGGAAATTATGTGTACTGGAATTCAGGGTCTGTAAATGCTCTGTGGGTTGTTTCTCAAATGACCATCACCAGCTTTCAGTGGTCCCTTTGCTGAGTACTACTGCTGTGAGTGGAGGCAGAACCAGGAAGAATCATAAACTTCATTACTTATTTCTCTGGCATGCAACAATGGCCTAGAAAACAATAGAAGTATTTATTTAAATGATTCTATACTCTCTAATGGAAATTATATACATAAGGGAAAATGTTCTCAGAATCAGGCTAGCATCAGATTCACTGATGATATGTACAACATATCTAGTTGGAGGTGTCCTTGTCCATGGCAGGGCAGGGTAGAACCACAGGATCTTTAAGGTCCCTTTCAACCCAAACCATTCCATGACTCTGTAATTCAATGGACATTAGTCCTCTGCTGCCTGGTATGTTTAGCTAAGTATTTTTAAACCCTTACAGTTATTTGTAGTTTCAGTCAAATAGACTCTAGATTCATGCTCTGGTGGGCTAAAGGGTGGGAATCAGTCCACTCATAATTTCCATATCAACCTTTCAACCTTTGTGGTTGTGTTTTGCTTTGTTTTTAAAGAAAACCAATACACCGCTGAATGAGAAAAAAAATAAAAAATAATAATAATTAAAAAAAGGAAATCATTATTCTTTTTGAACGTGTCCTTTAGTAGTCCATAACCTGTTGACATGATCAATTCCCATGAAGAAATCATAAAACCCCTTAAAATGTAACTGAGGCACCCAAGCAATGCTGACTTAGGCTACTCGTTAATTATTCCATTTGCTAACGTGGAGTTGGAGGGTGCTCTAATTTAATGGGGTAAAGCCAAAGGTTACATTAGGCTGGTGTGAGTAGACATGGAGCTCTCAGATAGAGTTGCTGGGAGCAGACAACACTGAAAGGAGCACCTGGCCTGGACTCCCAGCAGTGCATTAGTTAGAAACAGGAGAGAGAAACAATTGCAGCACTAATGAGCCCCAGGTGAAAAGAATATAGAGCTCAACACGGGTCTTTTCTTTCTTTCTCTCTTTTTCTCTTTCTCTCTCTCTCTCTTTTTTTTTTTTTTTTTTTAATATATATATGAATGTTTTGATTGATGAGCCAAATTGTTTGAAATTCCTAATTGTCCATTATAATAAATCAGCTATTGTCTTCCTTTTCTTTAAAACACTATTTTTTCACTACAAAGAGCACATATAACATAATGATCAAGGAAAAAAAATATCCAGACACATTGGGAGCCACTTGGTGAGATAAAGCTCTATCCTATCCTGTGTTTGTTGAGTGTTTATGAGTCAGAGTAGTGCAATGGGATTCCCTTTGAGCTAAAAATGGCTTATTAAGCATTTACAATACAAATTTTCATATAATTGCTTCTTCTGAGAGTTTGGACTGTTCCATTCCTTTCAGCAAAGTCTTTTTTAAATGTGTCACTAAAAAGTGCTTTTGACAGCCATAAATATCTATACACAATTACATATGTGTTCGTGTGGATAGATTTATTCTGAAAAATTTGTTAGTCTAATACACAACTATAGAGTAAGATGCTAGCTATAAGCATTGGTTGTTGTCCTTTGCCATTGTTGTATTATTTCTACAAAGTCGCCGAAGGATGGCAGGGACCTCTGGAGATTATCTGGTCCAAGGTCCAACTCCTTGCTCAAGCAGGGACACCTAGAACTGCTTGCCCAGGACCATTTTATTGCTGGTTCATTTCATATACTAATATTTTAGTATTGTTAGCAATAAAAGTCAGAGCAATAATAACTACAGAAGAAGAAATTATAAAAATTAATTCTGGTTCATATAAAAAAATACCAAAAACATCATTATTTGTGTCCCCTTCTTTCTGAGTATCTAACCACTGAGAAGATCCATACTTGCTTAAATATTGGGCAGTTTTCAGTTTTAATCTCCGTAGGGCAGAATTGTGTTAAGAGTCAAAGCAGATCATTTCCATGGTGATGGAGGCATCCAGGTACATCTCTGGTACTGATGTCAGAGTCTGGCTGTGTGTTTTGTTTTCCAGTTTTCCCAAAGTAAGAAATCAAACAAAGGTTAAAAATGAGCACTCAATTTCTGCTTTTGCAAGAGACTGGTTCTGAGTCATTGAAATGTTTATCACTGTCCACTTTTGCTTGCTTATGGCTGTCTTTGACAGGCAGTGAAAGGACACGCCAAAGGACTTCACACAAACTTTGCTCTTAGACAAATTGTACATATTAACTTTAATTCATGCAGTAGCTTCACTGGGTGTAATTAAGCACAAAAAGGGAGCTCATTTTGACACCGCACAATTAGCAGTGTGGCCATATATTGAAGGCTGTTCAGTGCGGGTTGCAGTTAGTATGTTATCATGGCTTGGTTGCTTGGTGCCATTGGTACGGGGAGATTTACAGGAGCTGCCCCAAACCTGGCAGTTGTCAACTTGGGTTCTTGGCCAATGTCTTTTCAGAGAAGTTGTGAGTGGCAGTGAAATAACAGTAGCATAATTCACACCTGGACCCTGACAATGCAGTATCTGCTAGCATGTTCTGTGAGGAAATAATCAGTGAAGCCCATTGCTGCTGGTGCAAATGCAGAAATGGAAACTAAAATCAGAAACGAAAGCTGCTTGGGTTTGTGCAGACAGAATTTAAATATTAGTGAATGCCCACTGCGAAAACTCTTACCACGTGAGATTCTGCTCTTTTAACTGAGCACCAGATCTAATCAATGTGAATAAGCTCAGAGAAATTCACTTTGTATTCAGCGAGGATAATCCATCACAATTCTTATAATACGCTGTATTCATAATGAGTGGTATGAAAACAGACTAGGCAATTTTTAGCTAGAAATGTTAGGAAATGCACCTGCTGATAAGCCCACCAATTTTAATCTGCTAGGGAGTTTAAATGGGCAAAATCAGTGCTATGACCCGTCTCTAAACCACACAACAACTTTCTGGGCTTCCCCACAGGAGAGCAGTGGCCATATCAAGCTTTAGTGGCTTATCTTGACTCTGCTCTGCCTAAACCAAAACCTCAGCTGCTAAACAGCTGTAAAAGCTCAAACTCTTTTTTTTTTTTTTTTTTCTCTTGACATTGAATTTGAAGGGTGAATCCAAAGGCCTAATAGATCCATTCCATTGCCAAGATTTCTTTGCTAGTTGATATAAGTACATGTTGGGTCTTCAGAAATTTCTCATTACCACGATGTGAGTCAGCCAAAGAATAATCTGTTCGGCAGCAGAACTGTCACACACTTGCTCCATTTCTGCACCAGATGGATGGGTTCACAGTAAATACTCATCTTGGTTCCTAGACTGGAAATCTCACATAAGAATTGACTTTTAAAAGGTTTTGTTTTAAGAGGTATTCCATTCCAGTGAATTTCTAGTTAGCTTTCAGCCAGAACAGAATTGCTCAAATTTCCATCATGTTCTTCTCCTCCCTATCCATGCAAGATACAAACTTGTTTTCCCTTACAAAGAGTAAGCTATAAGCCTACATTTTGTTGGCTCTTTATTTTCATCTGACCACTTCAGACAGAATTTGCTTTTCCCAAGGAGGCTTGTCTTTACTTACATCCAGGCTTGTTCCCAAATTTTATTGTTTAAATCTTCAGCTTTGACTACATTTCAGCTGATGATTTTGTCTCTTTCAAAACAGTTTTGGATGAAACTTCCAAAAATGAGTCATCTGAGTGAGTTTTGCCCTTGCTAATTTACTGGCTGCTGTACAGAGCTGGTTGACGAAATCTTACTGATTCATATGTTAATTAGAGGCAAAGACCAAAGTTAAAAAAAAAAATCTGGAAACAGGAACTTTATTCCACACTAAAAAGTCTTCACACATATAACCAAAATCCAAGTTGAGATAAATCAGCTCTTCTTACACCACCAAGTAAAAATTCATACTGATAAATACATGCTGTTATAAATGCAGTGCTTACATTTAGTTCAAAATGATACTCCAGGGAACCAGAAGCAAACTACATGCACATTGCTAAGGCACTGAATGCAGAACTTAAAAATGGGACAGGACACAATATAAAACTA
Source organism: Anas acuta (assembly GCF_963932015.1). Classification (NCBI taxonomy): domain Eukaryota; kingdom Metazoa; phylum Chordata; class Aves; order Anseriformes; family Anatidae; genus Anas; species Anas acuta. The sequence continues at coordinate 124,837,869 of NC_088980.1, read as the reverse complement.
ATATAATTTAATATTAAAATGATCCTATTAGAAGCATGATGAGATCTCAGCACCCCTGGAAATGAGGATATATATTTATGTAGAGCAATGATATGGTCCTGGCGGCTATGTTATTAAACTTAATTAGATTACCTATTGCAAGAGGAAAATAGTTGATATTGAAAATTTTCCACTGAAGGGTAACAAAAAGTCTAGCGAGAGGGTATATGAGTTCAGTCCAGTCCAGTATTACAACAGAGACATGTTTGGAGACTTTAAATGTTTAACGTTTGTTTAACAATTAATGTTGAGCATTTTAAAACTGTTTCAGCATTTATGGTTTTAATAATTTAAACTAAAATTCAGAATAAACTTTATGACATTAACTCCTTTCACTTTATTCATTTATTTATTTATTTATTTTTATTTGTATATTTTGTACTACTCTTGATAGGATTTTTAACTTGAAATTCATAAAAGTGTTCAAAGCTATAAAAGTTAAGGCCCAGATCATGTAATTGGTTATGCAAATGTTGATATATGGTAAAGGCTGTATCGTTTAGTATGTATGTAGTACACATACATTTGTATTTCTTTCAGTGGAATAAAATATTTGACGTAGTTATTTACAGTTTCAGCAATGATAAATCTTATTTTAACTTACAATAAATTGATGGAATCATAATTTATATGTGCACATGCATGTGCATATACATATATGCATACCTATCTGCACGTAAGTGGGTACATAGATATATGTATCTCCAGGCCAACTTTTAAATATGGGAACACATGTGAGCAGAGATTAAGAGTATCAGAGTGATGTATCTGTTTTATCAGTGCGTCTTTCTGGAGCTAATATACTGTATTTGTCCCAGGGCTAATGAGCACTGATGATGTGTATTGCTAACACTGCCCTCTTCTACATCAAGTTCCTCAGCATTGCACTGTGGAGACGTATAAGTAAAGGACACTAATTTCCTTAAAACTCCTGAAGGAAAAGTAGGCCTAGACAAAACATCTGAGCTTTTTGTAACTGTGGAATTTCTATACGGGGGAAGAGAGCTTTGGCTATATGTGCAGCATAAGTTTATTTATGTCTGAAAGTGTTTTCCTCATGAAAACAGTTAATTATACCTCCCCTCCTTTTTTTTTGTTTTTCCCCAATGTCTACATGAATCTTTCAAATATAAGTTTGTTTTTTTTTTTTATTAAAAAGTTTTCACTTCAAATCTGAAATTTAACTGATTTTTGAGAAAACAGTTGGATAAAACTTGTACAAGTATAAATTAAGATCATAAAACCAGAAAGGAAGTATGAAATTATCATATGCATTTTAAAACATCATTTCTTGGAGAAAAAAAAAAATAAACTTGTTTTAACCAAGCTGTTAAAAATATTATAATACAGACTCATTCATACAAGAAAAGCAAACAATTATAGTTACTTCATAGATAGATATTTAACAGTCCCTGTCTTGGTGGTATGTACACAGAAAGCTCCCGATACATGTAGTTGCACACAAGCATAATTATTTCTCTCCATAATAAGAGTTTAACTAATCAGAAGTAAGCTGGCTATCTGATTTCAAGCTGCTGTAAATACAGGGGTCAGGGAGAGGGACATAATCTTCGCCAGACACCTCCCTTCCTTCTTAACCTTCCTCCAGACTGCTGGGAGGTTTACAGGAGTTCTGCTTCTCCTCACACACCATGCTTTCAGGGTATGTCCTATTATTACTCAAACTCAATCTTGCTGCAGCCACAACAGTTAAACCCAGCAAGATAAGATGGGAAATAATTCAGAGTACGACAGCTGCAGCTTCTGTCAGGCTGCTCAAATTTCTGGTAACTAAGTCGTCCTGGGGATGACATTTTTCAGTCACTTAAAGATAACTGCTACAAATGTGATCCTCCCTCTTCATCCACTTGGAAGTCAATTTTTAGCCCTTATTAAAAAAAAAAAAAAAAAAAAAAAAAAAGCTCTTTAAAACTAGTGCCTAAAACTAGGTGGGAAAGATGGACCGGTCCATGGGACACCTAAGGACTGGGAATTAGCTTAAGGGTATCTTTTCCAGGTGAAAGCTTATGCAGGCTCCCAGCCCAGAGGAAGAAACCATCAGTGTGTGGGGAAGAAGAATGCTTTTCTTGCAAAACTGATAAGTATAATTTATATCTAAATTAGATTGTATTTATTTACTTATTTATTTAGGTGAGGATTTTTTATTGTGCTGACTCTTTATCTAGCTGAAACAGACCGTATATTAAGGGACCTTTGACTCAAGTTGCAGTCATTCACCTTTCCTGGAAGAAAGTGAGAGTAATTGGCATAGGATGCAGAAGGGAGAAGGCTTGTATTTTCAAGCTTTAGCCTTGATTTAGTAGTTCAGGAAGAACTTTGCACCTTCAGATTTGGCCCTCATGCACTAAGTCACAATAAATTTCTCCTACATTACTTCCAACTCTCATTCCTTTAGGACCAGTAAGAGAATTAATAGTTCAAAACTCCAAAGTGGATATTTGGCTACTGTAAACACACTTGTTAAAGGACATGATGTTAGTCATGCTGTGTTGCACTCCAGTGATTTCACAGTAAATATCCCTGCAAGCGAGTCTGAGAAACATTTGCTCATCATGCAAGACAGGAATTTGAGCCCTCTACCACCAACATATCTCTTGCTTCACTTAAGTTATCTTGTGGTAAGAAAAAATATTTGGGAAGAGGAAGTATTCTACAAGTTGACTCTAAATATAAGAGATTTCTCTATTTGAAAGTGTTTTGTTTTGTTTTGTTTTGTTTTTACAGTCACTGTACTCTAGAAATTTGTTCTATTCAAATTATTCCTATCTCTATACATAATAGTAGCACAAATCCTGGAAGACAAAACACTTAGAAATACAGGCACAAAAAAAATTAAACATATAAACCCTGATCTCCAGTTATTCCAATTAAACAGATTGATAAAAGGAATTGTAAAACAACACGGTGATAAAGAAGAATCTTACATTGTCGACAAATGAAAGTAAAATACATGGAATTTTCTGCATGAAGAAACAAAACAAAACAAACAAACAAAAATGTGATATATGCTGTTATAGTTAGAAACAGTTTAGACTTCACTTAGATGTATGCATTAGAAGTATGCATTAATCTTATGAATATATACTGAGCCTTCTTATACCTTAGGATTTTCTTCTCAGGAAGAAAATCAAGACTATTAACCTATTTGCACTCCTTTAAACTGTTAGTCATCATTCAAAGTAGTAATTGAATTTTGGCTTTATTGGCTTTTATTATTACTTTTTGGGGAAAAATAAATAATTTGATCTTGGTTTAGCTGAAGAAATTAAACAGAAATTCTAGCTGGTTATAAATTTTTAAATGTTTTAAAGCAAATATATTTTTATCACTACATTTGGAAGTCCAAAGAATTTCCAGTTAAAACTGGAAGGAATCAAAGATCAGTTTGGAATGTAACAGATTAATCTTAATAGTATTTATACAGATTGGATATTAAATATTATTTATGGGTAGACAGTTGTTGTATCTGCAATGTAGTGAAAACCTTTTTTGATAGCTGAGTGATACAGTGAATTAACAAACACATTCAAATGGTCTTGTTCTGTATTGGTTTCTGATATGAGCATACAAAGAGTTGAGCCCCGTGAGTCCAAAAAAAATGTAATGGGTCTTCACCAGAGCTGTACTATCCGTGATGTGACTCTTGTTAGAATGTCTTTTAAAACAAATGCATAAATTTATAAGTCTAGTAAATAATAATAATAATATAATAAAAGTAATATTTTTCAGACATGTAAAGGGTGGCCATTCTTAAAGCTACGTGCCGAGGCAAAACTCGATTTCTTGGCCTTTGCTTTTCAAACTCATGCAAACTACCTATTCAGCAACTCTCTTTGGTCTTTAGGATGTAAGTAAGATACTTCTATAGGACAGCTGGGCAGTCCCAAATCTTAGCTGTATTTTTTTAAGACTTCCACTTCAAGGTTTTTGACAAATACGGTAGGAATATAAAGCATAAAAAGCAACAGATTACTTTAATAGTCAGCCACAGACTGCAGAATCTTCTGGAGAGCACCAAGGATATGTTAGAGGTCAGCCTACCTTGGCAGCAAATCAGTGCATTTTTGCAAAATGACTGAAGACATCTGAAACTTTGTTCAGCATTTCTTTTCCTTCCCCCACTCTGAAATGACATCACTTAATTCTTAGTACCTAACAGACAGTGTTGGTTTACTTATTCAAGTGATTTAAAAAGATTAGTGAAAAAGTGTCTTAATACTTGGAATAACCACAAAACAAGTCCAATGGATGGAATATGCAAGAATTCATAAGGAATGTAGTGCCAGTGCTGTGACCTGTGAATATCTATTTTATTTATTTTATTTTATTTTATTTTATTTTATTTTATTTTATTTTATTTTATTTTAGAGATATCCTGCTATGTTCACCAAGCTTTTGTCTGACTGGGGTCTGCCTGAGTGCAACCAGTGTCAGCTGTGAGACTCCACCAGCAGTGTTCAAACACCAGCTGCTAACACAAATTTTTGTATCTGATGCTGTTTTTTATTGACTTTAACATTCACATAGTCTTGTTTTGCTGGTACCAGCCTTTCTATGGCATGGAAGTTTACAATGCAATGCAGGCAGAAAAATAGCTAGGAAAAAACTTCTCAACTTACCTTAATATAAATGTGGTCATTCATAAAATAAACACTACTTCTGAACCTGTCACTCACCAAAACCAAGTGCCCCAGGGGTGCATGCAACTCTTGTCCATGTAAAGGAGAAGACAAAGAAAACATCTGCAGCAGTCCTATGAAGTGTTCAGACTGGGTAAATGAGTAAATACTGCATACACATCATCTACAATAGATGCCTAGTTCAGGCATATCTGCATTTGTAGATTACTTGAATAGCATTCTTAAGCTCTGATAAAGTGTCAGACTATAAAACACATAGATTGTTTTTATCCGTATGTTTTAATATGCAAAATGTGTGTGCATTTGATGCTGCATATTGAGGAGCAAGGCATGAATAAATTCTCTCCTGCCAGAAGGAAGGCAATGCATATAGTGTCATAAAAGGAAGTATGATGACTGGGTAACAGTCTTATAAACCAGATTTAGATGAAATGTAAACTGATTCATGCTATTTATTCAGTTTATATGACATATTCAGTCCTATGCAAGTCTGAGAAGAAGCATCTTCTTTATCCTTACAATGTAACCAGGTGGGCCAATAGAAACATAAAGGCAAATCTGTCAGAGAAAAAGTAATCCTAGAGAGTTTAAAACCCCTTTGAATTTATTCTTTACTTTCCCAGACTGGGAGTCTGGGACTTTGGGGTTTAGAAACAATTTTCTGATGAGGAACTTGAAGGAAAATAGTTGATAGAATCCCTTCTTTTACTAGTGCTATCATGAAAGAAAAGAAAACAGAAAATCTTGTATCATGTTTGGGCAGTAGCCCAGGAATATGTGGAGGAGGTCTCTCATCCCAGAATACATTTCAGGCATAGCCCCTAAATCTCAGTAAATAGTATCTGGGTTCTTATTTTTCTCAGTTGTAAAACAAGCTTAATTTTAAGTCATGACAAAAGCTCGTTCATCATCTGCCAAAAAGCACTTAGATATTACATGGCAATAAGAGAGTATGTGCAGAATTATTGGGATGGTTGATTTTATTAGTGTGCATTTTTGGCATTCTGTGCAAGCATGAACCTTCAGCAGGATCTGGAGCAAGAAATTTTTGTCAATCTAATTGAAAAAAATGGCTGTGGTTCATTTCCAGGGGCCTGAGGACCACACTTGTTATTGTAAAGGGTACTATAGTTCTCCAGACTCTTTTCAGTTCACCTCCTCTGTTCACCTTCTCTTCAACACCTACTGTATCAGTGCTTTTCTTGGAAACTGCCCTTGAGAGAGAAGATGACAGTGAGACAATATTCTTCCCTATATATATATGGAGGAGCATTTCTGATGCTGTTCCTCATCCACAGGGAGCCTCCCTGGACTAATTAGACAGAATGAAGCTGTTTGAATTGGTACTGACTACCTTTATTTCCACAAAGTTCATTACAGCGTCAGTCTTTAATTCAATGCTTTCTTACACTGGGAGCTGTTTCAGATCTCCCTTCCTGTGTAGTGCACAGGGGCACAAAATTATGTGGTCAAAACTGTATCAAGTTCTGTGATCTCAACTAGCTTTTCTAAAACCCATCAGTTGTTTTGAGATAGTTTTGTTAGTCTTTTAGCAATTAATTAGCTCTCTGAAATGCCCAGCACTTTTTGTTCACTCTCAGAACAAATCCAAATATATTGGTTTGTCAGAAGGAATATCTTATGTGACAGCGTAAGCCAAACACCTTTAATTTAGGGTGGAATTTCAGTTTCATACTCCCTTTTTGTGATAGCTTGGCCTTGTCTTTATTCAGAGGCTGTGAAAAAAAAAAAATATATATATATATATACACACAAACCTTTCAAAAAATTATCACCTACTAATATCTCAAATCAAAATTTTTACTATAGTATGTTCTGGGAATTATGCCAGCTAACAAAGCCTTTACTTAGTACATCATTTTACTACTCTGCCATTTAACATCTATTCTAAAGGTTCCATTTAAAACTCAGAAATATTTGTTGGAAATGATAAGATTATTGTACGTATGTATTTCCATTACTCTTAGCTACTACTAAGCTGTTTGATTCAATCAACTAAGCCAAACCTAACTAATCTGAAAGCCATCATTGAGGCAGTCCAAGTCTCCTTGCTTTATTTGGTTTCCTCTCTGGTTTTTAGGGAAGAGGAGGAAGACATTTTTGGTAATTTTTGGCAATCTTGTCCTCCACAAGCTATTTTTTCTTGCCCACTGCAGTAATCTTATCCATATACAAGGGAATCCTACAAACTGACTAGAATGAATTTTTCAAAGCAGCAGTCAGATATGAGGTCTGAGCAGTGACCATTTTCTCTTTCAAGTGAAAGCGTGGTCCAATCCAAGGGGAGTCATTTTGAGCGATGGGCTGTGGATGCCCTCTTTAGGAGTCCATCCTTACTACAGCTGAGATGGACTGTAAGGGCATAATCCATCTCTCCCAGTGGAGGACTCTGCAGGGGAAAAGGACTTCATCCAAGCTAGTTGCCTAGACTCCCATTATAATCAATGTTGAGAGACTGACGCTTGCAAGGAATGAATAACTTCAGTCTTGTCTCATTTCTTTAATTTCATTGACCGTAGCTTTAATAGATGTATAAACATTTTTTAGAAAAAAAATGCTTCCTATAGTCTTTGACTTGTCATCAGCTCTTTTAATAAATAGTATTTTTTTCTGCCAAATAATTTCATCAAATGTGTCAACAGAATCTTACTCAAAACAAAACTGTTTTTGACAATTCTCTTTCTTAAGTCTCAGTTTATCCTATCTGATAGACCACATTCAATGTTAAGTCATTTTAAATAATTTTTTACAATAGATTTTATTATTATTATTAAATTTATTTGATGTTAGGTATTTGTTAAAAACACTTTCATCCCTTAAAATAACCTCTTCCAGATTTAACTGGACTTCCCCACAGAATCTGAGACTTAAGTACTCCAAAGAGTATTTTGGAAAATGAAGATTGTTAAAGAGGAAATATGAAAGCCTGACGGAACTTGTTGCAAGTGGTTTTGCTCCTGCAGTCTTCCAAGCACAGTATACTTTTGTCAGAAGTCTCTGCATCCCAACTGCATTTTGCAGTCATAGCATACATTTTACAGCACCTCGCTTTGAACAGGGAGGTAAAATTTCCATCTTATAGCATTTATCTCTTTCATTGTTTGATTGAAATGAAAGCAAGTTCCTGCTTTAAAGTGTATAATTCACACTTAAGAAGATTACTAGGGCTGAAATTTGATATACAACATGATACCCAAGGAACAAACATACTTTGCTTTATATGGCATGCAGGTCTGCAGAAAAGCAAGCTAGGTATTCTCATACTCATAATTTCAGTTTATCTCTACCAAATAAATAAATAAATAAATAAATAAATCAGCAACATGGTGCATGAATTAAGAGAAAATCTTTGTTTACATGCTGATTAATTTCCAGGAACATGTTTAAAAAAAAAAATAAAAAAATAAGTTACATGCAAACTTATTCCTACTAGATCTGATATAAAGAACTGAATTTTAGTGTGTGTTTATACACATATATATATATATGTAGTCTCAGTGTTTCTCCTTTAAGAATTGACAGAATTAGTGACTGTGCAATAATTATTTTTCTGTTTACGGTGATTTGAAAAAGACAATTAACACAACAAGAGTTTATGTACTGTTGGATCCTTCCCCTCTTGCACTTTGATGACTGGTTCGATATTAAATTGAGAAAATATTGTTATGCATAACATAGGAACATTTAAGAAGAAGCCAGTCATATGAGGTGTTTGTATATCAACCCATCTTGATTTTAGATATGGTCAACCATGTTCATTGCTTCAAGGAAGGAGCTCCTCTTACATGGTTTCAGTCACCTTTTTAACAAAACTCTTGCCTTATCCCATTTTATTCCCAAGGTTGCCATTATTTGATTCATACATTAAATTCAACTTATTTTGCATGCAAAACCCAATTTTGTTGATACTTTCATACACATTACTTCTCTGAAACAGGAAAAAAATAATAAAAAAAAAATCCAGGAGATTTTTTTTTCTGGAGATACTTTTTTTCTAACAGCTGTGTGGGTTGGTGTGAATATGCAAGTCAGTGACAACATCCACCTTGTTCCCCTGTGATTTCTTTCTGTTATTCGATACATCTAGCTCTTGCTTAAGGAATCTTTCCTCTGAATTCCTCTCTCACAGACATTTCTCCAGTTTGTCATTTCCTGCTTGGTAACTTCTTCTTTGTTGGGTCTTGGCCAGCTTACCCGTTACGATCTTCTACTTTCTCTTTCATCCTCATCCCAGACTGACTCTGACTCTGTGACTGAAAATCCGTGGACAGCTATTAAAAATACATCAATGCAAATCAAATCCCATGAGGAGAGCCTGGCTAATTATGTGCTGACTCCCTTGCTGGTACCAAGACTCTGTTTCTCTCATCAATCACCCCCAGGACTGTACTGAATATCAGAGACTGTTGTGTGTTAGTTACTCTCCTCCATGCCCTCTTTGTACATTATATAGTCTATTTCTTTAACCTCTTAGCAATTTGCTGAAATCATCCTTTTGAACATCAGAAGATTCATGGATCCACTATTATCTCAAGCCAAGATGCACAAGTTCAACTTGATTTACCTTCACCCTTCCTTGGCCTCTTTTAAATCTACTGATGTAGTCTCCATTCTCTGTAAATTCTCATTTCACTGTTAAATCCCCCTGGCCATTTAGAGGCTTTTCCTTGCCTTCAGTTACTTAGTGAGCTTCCTTGGGCACTTCAGTGCACTTGGTTAGCACGTTGTTTGCCTCATTTCCACCGTTTTTGCCTAACACACAGTTTCATTCTGGTTCTTTTCCTGTTTCTTGCTGTCAGTAATTAAATGTTTCTCTTGTATAACAAGTGGTCATACTCACCCCCAGACACAGATGTAAACCACAGTTTATAGTGAAATTAGGTACAGTCAAAGGCAGCTGCTGATGGCAGCTTTAGGTAAATCTCCCCAAAGACTACTATGTTATAAAGCCAGAGTCTAAGGCTCAGGAGCAGGCTACCAGGAGCATTGCACCTCACTGTTCCTTGCCTAGGCAGTCACTGCGTGGTCAGGCAGATATGGAACCATGGGTGATTCAACAAGACTATACCAGGGCTGGTGACACCAGGATTACAATGCCTGCAGGTCCAGAGCCAGAGCAGCATGCTTGGCTCTGCCATGGAACTGTTGCTGGAGTGCTGTAGACTCCCGCAGTCCCGCCTGAGGCTAGGGTCTTCCAAGCTTTCCACCAAGGTGTAATGTGTGGGGCTCTGCATCCAGTTTCTCCCAGTCCAAATTTTTATCTGTTATCCTCGTTGGGTAGAAATAAAATGGACAGTTTCAGTAATAGAAAGGCCTGGAGTGAATACTGGGCACTGAAATACCATGTTTGCTGATTTAAGAACAATATAGTCTCAGAAATGTTAGTTCCTTGGGAAACTGTGAGGTTTTTGATTTCCATTATAAGCAAGAAATTATTATTCCTATCTTGTACACAACCAAAAACTTCCCTTTTTAGTGACTTTAACTGTCATTCTGGGTCACAAGCAATATTATGAAATTGTTTGGCATTTATGGATGGCTGATGAATTCTGCATCATTTTATTACAGTTTTTACATTAATACATAAATTGTGGTAATATTAATGCCAATATATATTAATTGGCAAATCCTCTGCTAGGCCAGGTACAAGAATTAGGTCATTAATCCTTGGAAGATTATAATAAAATGAAACAAAGATATGGAAGAAAATACCATTTCTGCCAATTTTTCTCTCATTAGTCCACAGAGGGACAGTTTATATAAATGCAGTTGCTAACATTAAGCTTGCTGTTATCAAAGCCAACCTTAAAGAAGGTAAGATTTTAGCAGGAAATGGTTTGAGGGTAATTCACAGAGCAATGGGTGAGCACTTCTGTGGCAGGGGACCTCAGTCTAATTGCTCTAAAGTTTATCAGTTCAAACAAGGAAACAAGCCATAATCAGTGCCATTCATATGGAAAACAAAACAAAACAAAACAAAACAAATAAATAAAAAAACGAACCCTCTGCACCTGCCAAGATTGGATCACACTGTATTAGCAGGACATATTCAAATAGAAGAATGAGTCTACTGAAGTCTACACAAAGTAGAATACAATAACCACACAAACAGTACTCAGTAAAAAGACTCACCTTTCTTTCAACATCACATCTTCTTATTTTCTGCTTTAAAATGAAAATAAGAAGCACTTATTTATGAAAAAATTTTGACAGCTAATTTTAATATTTGCATACATTTTCTGAGATTACAACTTCTTATTTCCCAGTGACTGAATTCCATCAATATATAGTGTGTCTGAGCTACACATTTAATAAAATTTTTTCTTAGGTCTTTGATTACTAAAATAAACAAAAAATACAGAGACAAAATATATTCATTTAATAATATGAATAAAAAAAAAAGAAAATAAGAACACATCTGATTATTCAGTAGCAGAACTAAGAGCAACATGAAATAGCCTATGATTTCTCATCATTTCTTCCTGTTACCTCATTTCCTTTTAAAATCTAAGAATACAGCATGTCTCTTCCTGAAGCTAGTGCAAAATCAGATCTCTCTTCTTTTTTCCTGTGAAAATACTGAAGCAAGGGAAGATATAAAGTACAAAAATGAGATGAATGAGATGACTCAAAACTTTTACATTTTTTTTCTCATTAAAAAAGAAAAAGCAGCAGCATATTGCGTACATCTGAAATGTATATTCAACTTTTTCCTTTTAATGCACTTCTAAAGCTCTGCATAAGGTTCTTGGGACCTGATTCTGCAGTCCTTGTGGAACTGAAAACACAGAGGCTTTTTCGTTGACAAAATCCTGCAAATGTGAACCTTATATGGCATTGTGTGTTGTTTGAATATTCCCTGCTGGGATTTCTTCTTTTTTTTACATGTAGACATTACAAAAAATAGAAAAAGAGAATAACTTCAGTTTTGGCATCACTGGAAAAAGTTTTATCATGTTTACATGGTTTGCAAAAAAAAAAAAAAAAAAGAAAAGAAAAGCAGCGAAAGCTGCAGGGAAGTCCACTAAAGAAAATAACTCATTTTAGATAGATAGCTGGAGCCTGATACAAAGTCTATGGAAGTCCACAGTTACTGAATTCAGTTACGGAAAGCTTCAGATCCAAGTGGAAATGAGTTAATCTCTATTTTTCCTGGTCCATTTCTCATGCCCAGGCATAGATTCCCATTGTCCTATGAGTTACCTCTGGAAACTTCACACCCCACTATTATTTTGGAAAGTTTGTGATTTGTTACAGGGTTATTAAACAGCTTTGTGTCCTTAGCAAAGTATATCCTGACTAAATTTCTGACAAATGACAGAGGCATGTTACAGAGCTGTGGCTCTTCAAAAGAAAGTCACTTGTAAACAAAGCAAATTATATATGTAATATATGGGTCATATATGTAATCAAAATTCTATTTTTCATTTACATATCTTGTAGCAATGTACAAGATAACTACTATGAATGCAACCTGGGCTTTTTTTTTAAACAAAGCTTTAAAAAAAGCTGAGTCCAAAGTATCTACCATAGTTCCTACAGTTCCTATATTTATCAGTTGTGATGTAGAAATATTTTTCATTATAACATGAACACATGAGCTGGCTCTTTAAATGGAAAATAAAAATTAAAAGATAAAGAAAGCAGACAGCTTTATATTCAAGCAGTCATAGTATCCTTTTTCAATCAGTTTACCCGCTTTCATTTAGGAAGTCAGTGACTTTTGGGGGATTGAAACTAAGATCTTCCTAATATCCAATGAATAATCAAACTAAAAGGAAAAATCTGTCTATGGAAATTCTTATAGAATTCAGAGAGTTACAAATAAAATGTAGACTTCGTATGAATAACAGTATTAATCTTATATACCATAGCAAAGACAAACTTGGAATACATGTTTCTGTCAGTAATTATTGAAGCATCAAGTATTCCCTAAAATAAATCCACTACACTGTTACAGAGACTAAATCACATTTTGAAGTATTTTTAATTAGATTTTTTACTTAACCTCTTCTGTGACCAGTTCTTTGTAAATCCCTTTTATTTCCTGCTACCATGCTGTGATATTGCTTTCTTATGAATGAGAGACTAAGTAAACCAGCTGTGCTGAATATGTGAGTGATTAGGGAACAGTTTATTATATAAAGTATAGTTCTGTTAAAGGAAAGTGGTCTGTACCTGATTCTAGTAGTTGAAAAAAAAAAAACTCCCTTCTACCAGTTTCTACAATTCTACAACTTCACTAACTTTCAGCCTAAAAAGAAAAAGAAAAAAAAAAAAAAAAAGCATGGCTGATGCTAGGGTGGAGTATTTTCAAAAATGTCCCTGTGCATAACCTTCATGTCTGTATTTCTGCTTTATTTTAAAAGTACTATTTTTTAAAGTTCCAGTATTACGTCTCAATTTTATTCCGTAACTGTTTAGTCAAGAAACTCCTAGGTTTCTCTGCAGAAATACATGCACTAACATAGACACAGAGCACTACATCATAGAGAGGTCTGCTTAGCCTTTTGCTTAGTGCCCTGCTGCAACTTTCTTGTTAAACCTAGATGTGTATAATTTCCTATTTTCTTTGCTTCTCTTTCATTTTCACTCAAAGCAAACACAATATTCACCCCCACAGTCCACACATTCCCTGAGCTGTTCCAGTTTAAACAATCAGGGAAGCGTGATCCTGTGCACATCCAGGTGCAGTGTAGTCAATAAAATACATTAACGTGTATTTTAACATGCATTTAAATTTAAGTAAAATTTTCAGTGATGCTAATTACTAAACTCCACATCTTTTAGACAAACCTCTAAATTCCTAGAAGTATAGTGGCATTTATTTCTTATTTACTCAAGTATTAGAAGAACCACTTTAATTTAGCCATTCACATTGGATGGCAGCAGAAAATTCTAATTTTGAATACAGACATTACATTAACTCAGTATTAAGTTGAAAAGATGGGCTGTTCAGGAAAAATAATAATAATAATGATAATGATGATGATGATGATAATAATAATAATAATAATAATAATAATAATAATAATAATAATAATAATAATAATAATTCCTTAGTCCATGATGTCCTCAACAGTTTTATAAATGAAAAAAGAATCATAAAAATGGAAGATGTTTCACAGAAAACACTCCACCAGCAACTCCCTCTTCAAGACTCTGAATTTCATGAGACTATATCAACAGTATATAGTCTTTCAAGTGAAGCAGCTTAGGGATTTCTGAATTAAAATCCAAGTTCCACCTAGATGCTTTAGAGAAGCCAATGCTACCAAGAGTTGCCAGAATCTAACACAATCACAACACCAAAACAGGCTAAAATATTCCAAACTCTTGTGTGTAGAGAGAGTGCTATTTTTAGAGTGCCTGAGAGCAACCCAAAGCTGGAGAGGAAATTTGCATGGATATTTCTGGTGGTGAGAACTGCAGCCACTTTGGAGGAAGAAGCTTGTTGAGGTCACCTGGAGGCATTCTATGGTGACAGCTCATCCCTGGGCTTTCTGCAGTACTCTGTCCAGTACCAATGGTGACTCCAGTCATTCTGGAGTAATGCTGACAAACCTTTTTCACCTGCTAACATTACCTCCGCATTGTTGAGATTTCAGTTTTCTTTGAATTTGGCCAACTCTTGCCTACATTCACCCAGGACAGGGTTTTGTGTTTTTTTTTTTTCTACTGCTGTGGTTCCAGTCAGTCATGCGTAGTGGAGATACAAAGGCAGATGATGCCAGCAAAATGAATCCAGTACAAACCCAGTCTTCTCTAACTCTCTGGCAGGTTCATGACAGAACTAGTTAAGGCACAGAACAAAACAAGTCATTACAAGCGTAGGTATCTTGCACTATCTGAAATTGTTTTTGTTCTGTTCAACATATCAAAACAAAACACCAACATTACCTTCTCTCATTATTGGAATTGGAAAAGAACATAATAATCTGCACATGCTTTTGAAAATATGCTTATAGATACAGATTTATTACAACTGAAATTAATGTTAACCCACAATTATTGACCAAGTATCCTCACTCAACCCACAGCTATTATTTTTAATTAGGTCACAGTGTAGTTGAATGGCTCAGTTCCATCCAACTTTGTTGTAAAGTGTACTTAAGCTATGTTTATTCTAGTAAATTAAACATTATAGTAAATTAATAGTTTTGGGAAATCTTCCTGAGGACTTGAATGTAATAGATGATACTGTTTAGGCATTAGAAAGTTTTTTGGGAATGACTCTGGTCTGGAGTAAAAAGCATTACCCCAGACAAGTCCCTGGCATCACTTTGGGGAAGGCATAGGTTGTGGACACTCCCAGGTAGGCAGCTGGATAAGACTGGTCTTTCTTGAGAGATAAAAGAGTTTAACAGTACGGAAACAGGCTGTTCTGTGCTAGCTGGGCCTTAAACCCAGAGAATGATTCTGGGCAGGGTTAATTTACTACTAAAAACAAGGTCTGAGTTTTTTTGTTTGGTTGGTTAGTTGTTTTTTTGTTTGTTTTTGTGTTTTTTTTGTTTGTTTTTTTTTTGTTTGTTTGTTTGTTTTTGTTGTTGGTGGTGGTGTTTTTTTTTGTTTGGTTGTTTGGTTGTTTGGTTGTTTGGTTGTTTGGTTGTTTGGTTGTTTTTTGTTTTTGTCTGTCAGACATGTGAGTTACTCATATGATGATGATCTGATGGAGATCTGGACCTCCAGCAGATCCGCGCCAAGTGAGCCCAGATCTCTCACTTTTGCTCCGTGACATACAAAGTGCATAATGTAGACACGTACATTTTGCCAGAGAAAGTTCAAGCTCTTACTGGCCTTCTCATTTTATTCTAAGGAGTTGACTCCAACTTCTGACTGTCCAGGGACCTGTTTTCCCCTTCACAAATTCATATCTGAAAGGTCTGGTGAGTTTTTTCCGTGCCTTACTTTATTCAAAGGACACTTCCATCTGCTGTCTTAACATTCCAAGGTGGCTGGTCACTTTACAGCATGGGTGCTGCCCTCTACCTGCAGAAGGACATTCCCCAGAAGCCTTTTCATCCTGCAGTCTCTCAGTTGTTCCTGCTTTAGCTCCTATATGTCCCACTTCAAGTCTGTCTTTTCCCAGTCTTTTCCCTAGGCTCCCTGTGACTTCAGCAGCTGTTCACTTTTCTTGATCTCCCTGGTTTGGGTAGAGGTTTGTCCTCACCAGCTGCCCTCAGTCTCTCCCACGCCCCAGATATCCAAGCCTCAGCCCCACTCCTTTATCTCTTGCTGATTCTTCCTGCAAGTGTTGATCAAGCCTTGCTGCCTTCCCTCCACAACCACCTAGGACATCACTGACTCGGCCTTGCAGCTCACTCACCACCCTTTGAATATCGCTGTCTCTCTTCCTGTGCAGAGACGGCGCCCTGTAATAGTACTACGTGATCCATTCCACTATTACACATTTGTCCACAGTGTTTTGTTTCAACAGAAAGTACAATGGAAAGAAAGAGTAGTTATGCTTTGCACTGAAAAGCAGACATGTTGAAAAGTAATCAGGGATATACCTTACATCCCTGACTATTTTTCAATAGTTTTCAAATTATTAAATTTATATTTGAAATGTAATTTTAACAGACAGATTTGCTTGTTTGAAACATCTTTGGTAAAACTCTGCTCTAATAAGCAACCTGCTCTTTTTGCCTAGCAGCATTACACATGCCATCAGTCAGTGGAAATCTGCGGTTATGTTAACTGTTTTATGCCTAATAATTATAGTATAATTACTATAGATTCTATGATATTGTTATGTCACAATCAGATATGTACAGTGAACTCAGTCAAACAATCCAGTGAACTCAGCTTTTGAATGCTGCTACAGAAGTGAAAACATGATTAATATCTCATAAAGTTGGTTCGATATATAAATATATATATATTATTTATTAGGGAATTTACTGTGTGTAATTAGTTTATGAAAGAGTTTTGTTTTGTTTTGTTTTGTTTTTCTAAAGCGAGTGTTATAGCATGCTTAGTTTTATTTTGCTTTAACTTTGGTCTCCTTGGTTTGAAATATTTTATTTGGTAATCAGAACAATTTTAAAGACTAATTTTTCCTGTAATTAAAAATAACTTTAATTAATGTATTATCTTAATGGTCAATGAATCTTTTTGTAAATATAGTGTACATGTATCATATTGCTGTCTTCCAACGTGAGGAAAATCAAACTTTGCATATCGCTCTGAATCAGCTATTAATTTGTTACATCATGCTTGCTAAATTCTGGGTGAAAAGAAATAATGTCCTTTAGTCTTATCACAATGTAAGAGATAAATAAAATTTACAGTCCCTTCGTAGGTAAATTTTTAAGATGTACAACTTCCTGTTAAGGGTCACTTATAATTGAGGTATTCCTGAAATTAAACAGTTAGATGCAATAACATTTGTTCAAAGTTGAGAAAGAAATGGCAAAGTGCCACATTCTTAAGATCATGTAATTGAGTGAAATCTGGAATTTAATACCTCAGCAGATGACAAGTTCAAGGATGACCCTGCTTTACAAAAGCCCAGTTGGAAGCATAAAGCCATCTGATTTTCAGTTTTCATGTGAAACATTTTAGAGCAGCAGGATTAATGAATGTATGAGAATGTGTCCTTGGATTAGAATGCATTCCTTTAGAATGAGAATAAGAAATATGAGAAATATTAAAAAGAAAACAAATGCAGCATTGTTAATTTCTTGCTATGTGACTGAAACACTTGTAACTAAGTGTCTATAATATGACTTCAGTAGTGGCTCATTTTCTCACAATGCACCTGCATGTCTTGGAAACAGTTGTAAACAGTACATGATTCTGCTAAGAGACAGAGCCCATAAACTACCATTAAACCCTGCTCAGTCTTCTATAAGTGCTGGTAGATTCCTCTTCTGGAACTAACAAGATAATAAATATAAGTCTTCTCACATTTCTCGTTTAGACCACAACTTTTTCTATCTAAGAACAGACCTTTGTAAGGAGATGAAAAATAACATTTCAAGGCATGTGAGATGGTCATGAAAACCCATATTTGGTGAAGAAAACAAACTGGAACTCCAGTTTAAATGAACACTAGCATCACAGCTGCTACTTACATCTTTATCTCCATCTTATGTTCCTTAATTTAGTTGCTATATGAATAACTGATGAACACAGGGACTAACCAAAAAATAATAATAATAATAATAATAATATATCTGCTCTACTTACACAAAGAAAAAAGAATTAAAAATGCAATACAAGGCAAAACTGTCTGAATTGTGAACTTAATTTTAGTTCACAGTTCTGTTCAAAGTGTCCCAGCTGTTCCATTAGGTAATTCCTTGGCCAAAGATCACTCTGTTAATAAGAATGAAAATGTTCACACTCTCTAATGACAAAGCATAACTACTGAAGAAAGAGAATTATTGCAAACATTCAAGATGCCCACAAAGCTAACTTTTTCCCATTACTATATCTGCATCCTGAGCCAGAAAACAAACCATTAACATCCTGTTGAGTTGGTAGTTGGTGTTTCAGCAGTTTATGAGCATCTGCAGGAGCAGCACAAAACTTGTGCTGATTCTTTCAGTAGAAAATAGTGGCTTTTTAAAGCATTAAGGACTGGACACTACTTTTGTTTAAAACTGGCAGGATGTGCTTATTATCTCTTGTGATTGCCATGGATTTGATCATTCTGGCATTTTCCCATTAAAGCAAAGTTCAGTTTAGTAAAACATTATATCAAATATCCTAGCCCTCAAAATCCAGCTCTCTGGAAAGACACTAAAAACACCTACATAGTGGAAAGAGCAGGAGGAGTTATGGCATTATTGGCGGTCCATGACAAAAACACAGGTGGGTGTGTTGATAAACAAGTTCAAGCTGCAGCTGCTGCTGGTTCTGATGGGAAAAATGCTGTTCTAGGGATTAGGAATATATTGTAATCATGCCAGCCAAAACATGCATGACAGTTGAAAAAGAAGAGAGCGTCTATATAAATGGCCATGTTATCATAAATGATTTATTTTAAATTTGCAATATAAATACCTTCTTTAAGCTTTTCTCACTTCATTTTCCTAATGATAATCTATTCAAAAGAACATGAAAAACAATTATATTTCATTGCAAAATAGTTTTTACTAATTTACTAGAAAATGGTTTTAGCTCTGCTGGGATTTAATTCATGGAGTAACCTAAATTCCTGCTGAGTTGAAAACTTGTATCCTGTTTTCCATGAGACTTCTCAGGGAGTAAGGGGCACTCATCTTGAGAAAGAACATCAGAGCCTGGTCTGGGGTATTTAGAAATGAAACATGTACTCCTTATTCTTTTACCACTGAAGATATTTCATACCACATATGATATGCATGGCTGACATAGAGTAATACTATATCTACATTTTTCAAGAAGACAGAGAGTAGTTGATGTGTCCTTTTCCAGGGCAGATGTTTTCCAGATATGCTATTGTCACTCATTAAGATAGTAAGGAAGACTTGTATGAGTTATGATATGGTAAATACTATATATGCCAGCTCATCCATAAAATACTACGGATTTCTCAGATAATTCTCCCTCTGGCTTGCTTTAATCATTTCAATATGACTAGTTTTCCTATGAACTCAGAATAACTTTTACATGTATCAGTGGCAGTATAAGCACTATAAGAGAAATTGCTGATGGTAATTTTTATTGTTTATTATTATTTATTTATTTATTGCATAAAATGTATTTGTTCTATCTTGTACCTCCACGTAAGTCTTCACCTGTGCCAGAGGAAATGAATAAAGCTGCAGTACTTTCAGAACCTGGATTGCATTAGCAGAGGGCCTGAAATGGTACAACTTAATCAAATTGCTTTTTATGGTCTAAAATAGAGTGTTTTCCTATTTGTTGTTTGTTCCATAATCAGGACAGCTTACTGGCCTCCTTATTATTAATAATAATTATTATTATTTTATTTTTCAAATGTGACTGTTTTTGTATGGATTCTCACATCCATAGGCTGATGTAAATACATTCCTACTCCATAGAAATATGAAATTACTGTTCAATGTGGTAGCTCTATGGTCCTGACTGAGGCAAAATTAAAATGTGAATGCTATTATGCTATTATGTTGTTTTTATTCTGAGACTGTGCATCAAGAACCTGGATGTAGCAGGAATGTATTTAACTATTTAACATCCTCTCCCCCCCTCTTTTTTGTTTGTTTGTTTCCCAGAGGTTTGTTTGTTTGTTTGTTTCCCAGAGGAAAGCTAAAGTACTCAGCCTACATCAAGGCTGGAGCTAGCAAGCCACAAGCGCATCACAGAATCTCATGAATAAAGAAACACGCAGTTATGTCCTGCAGCCCAAACTGAATGTATTTATTTTCATCAGACCTGGGGAGTTCACACTTGGGCCAATTTCAAGGAATGACTAAAGACATTCTGCTTCAAATTCCACCCCTTCTGCAGAAGAGCAGCATGTGGCTATGACTCAAAAGCTGAATTACTAGCATTCCCCTGGAAAACTGTGAGTGGTGGCTACAGAAGAGTTCCTTGCCTCCTTACTTCCTACCTCCTCCCTCCCTTTCTACCCATAGGAGATAGTGGGTTGCTCAGGGTCTGACTTGGCTCCTCTGTCTTGATTTTTCTCTGGTGGGTATTTTTCTGGTTTGATTTTGCTGGTGAGTATTTTTCTGAGCTGGCTTTTGTCCTGTTGAAGGGAAGACAGGTCCTTTGTCTGGAGGGTTTTACGTCCTCTTCTAGGCTAGGTTGCATTCAGCTTGAGCTTAGTTCACAAGACAAGGGCTGCTATTCAACTGCCCTGAAAATTAGATGTCTCTAAAGTAGCCATCTTCTTCATCTTTTCTTCTTCTATCTATTTATCTTCTTTCTATCTATTTTTCTACATGTTTAAAGATGAAATTAAGTGCAAGGCAAGGCTTCTTGAAAACAAAATAATTTTATTTCTTCCTTCTAATTCAGTGTTCCTTACTTAAATTACTGTTCTTCGAAAGTTCTCACTTTGCTTCTTCTTCCAATGATTTTTTTCCTCTTCCTTTTATAATTGAACTTCTTTCACCATCAGCCCTCCTAAAAATAATAATAATAATAATAAAAAAATCTCCCCAAGTTCTTCTACTTTACAGCAAACATTCATAGATATTTATTTCTTACTTTCTCCACATCCCAGAGCTCTATTTCTTCACCAGGTCTTCAAGCTGCATTTGCACACATTTATAGATGTGTTTAGCAACTCTGGTGGGCCTGGTACCTCTGCAGTATCATAGTTTAAAAACATAAAATCTCCTTATCTGCATTTCTAAGATTATGCTACTTGAAGCACCCTTGTGACTTTGGTTACCTTCGGGAATCCCTCCTCCACTGAAAACTGGGTCACTTGACTGCTGTGATGCACACTTAGTTGTCCTTTCTCAACCTAAAAATGAATGTTCTAGACAGCATCATGGTCTGCATGTTAGCTAGAACATTTCTGCTGGTCCAGTCCCAATACTGTCTGGCCTTTTCTGGATAGCTGTTCTTGGACAAAATTAATGAAAAAAAATCTTTCAGATATGATTATCCCAGAGCCATTAAGCATTATTGATAAATATATTTGCATTCACTTGCCAGACATGTCTTTAAACTAACCAGGTAACTTAACTTAGACATAGGCTGCTTCTCTTTATATTAAGTACGTGGCTCTCTCCATGAGTAGAAACTGTGTTGGTCAGCTCCTCACAGTTCCTAGAAAGCAGAGGACTTAAGGCCCTGCTCCTTAAAACCTGAGGGGAATGGAAGCATAAGATAATGTCTCTCTCCTTTTTTTTTATTTATTATTATTTATTTTTTATTTTATTGTTATTTCAATCAGAATGCAGGTCAGAAGAAATTATCAGCCTTTGTTTTCTTCTCCTCAACAGAAGGTTTTTGGATAGTTTATCCTGCAGTGCATTACACAGTTGAGAATCATAACATTTTATATATTTTTGTCTTGATATTGCACTCTTTTCTAGTAGTAATACTCCTTTTAGACACTGTCAAGGACAAAATACTGAGCTAGAGTGACTTACTTCAGTTACTGGGTCTGACTGAGGAGACCACTTGTACAGTCTGTCCATATGCAAGCATTCAAGCAGTACCAGAGGAACAAAAATTTAAAAACAGCTGGTTGGAGTTGCTGGTGTAATATCGGTGCCTCCTGGACAACCAGAGAACTTGTTTTTTGCAGCACTTGATGGTTTTCAGGAGACCACTAGATCTATTTGTACTTTGGAGCTTAGAAGCTTAGTGTATTTGACAAACAACACAAGGTTTTGGTAAAAAAAAAAAAAAAAAACGAAAAAACAAAAAACACTGCTGCAATTTATAGGGATTCACATACTTCCTCTCTGTTATGGGGCAGATGCATCTTCATACAAAATGTGTAAGGTAAGACTTCAAAATCTGCAGCACAAATTTTCTTGAAATTTCTATTCAGAAAATCACTTTCCAATACAACAGATCAGTGAATCTCCCAGACCAAATAGAGTCTGTGAAGCCTTCACAGGAGATTGCGTAATGGGGTCATCTTGTAGTGTATTGTGGGTGAATTTTGTTATCAGACTTTTCCCACCAGAGTTCTACATCCATAAACAGAATTCTGGAATTTCTGCTCTGATCTTTAATACAGAGAAGCTGCAATAATAAAGCTTTCTTTACAACACCAAATGTTTAAACTATTCTGAGCTGTTCTAGTATTCAAATATATGTATCTCAGTTACTAGGGTTGCAAGAAGTTTGTGTGTATACATTTACATGTTCATTCAGAGAAGAATAAGAGAAACTTGATGAAGAGGAGTTTGATTTACAAAGAATAAACTGTAATTCATGTTTTGAAGTCTGAAAATAATACCTGAAGCTTAATTGTCACAGTAGTCTTCCTTCTTCACCCTTGTTGCACACATCTGGCAGGCAGGTGTATGTTCTCAAAATCTGGGTTTTCCCAATACGTCTCAGATCAATCTTTCAGGATATTTAATCACTGTCAGTATAGTCAGGCTCCATATCATCCTCAAAGCAAAATGCTATGGTTATTATCTGGTATTTAGTTTTTACATCAGCTTTGAAGAATGCTCAATATATTGAACGTAGGCAATGTCTCTTCTTGATGTCCACAGCATCCATAACATATCCTCAGAGTAAACACTAGATGGTGGAAAAGTCAAGTTTAGAATAGGATTTATTAGAGATGCCTAAGCATTTTTTTTTTTCTCTCTGCATTCTTCAATTGTTTTTATTTATTTGGTAAATTAAATGGTAATAATAAATTTTAACTGTAAATTAACCTTTTATTTTTCTTGTTTCTCCCTCTACTACTTTCATGCATTTAACAACATTAGGTACAATGCAGAGTGAGGCTTTATTGCTGATTTTCATAATTTGGACACAACTTCTAGCATATATGTAATGCCGTCAGATGCAAGTGGTCATATGAGGAATTGGTTGGTTGCATGCACACACACACACAAATCTGCCAAAATTGTCTTCTGACACCATTTAAATTAATGGAGTTTCCATAGGATAAACTCAAATATGTTAAAAAATCAGGTACGTCATTATAAATCTAGAAAACAGTTGCATTGATGAAAAAAAAATATATATATATGTACTGCCTGCTCTGTTATTCTAGCTACTTCTGTGAGAGGCTGCTCCATATACATGAGTGTGTTTATCCACACAAGCTTTGGATTTCCTCTTTGCCTGTGACTTCTGTGTAAACATCAAAAAACTACACATATAATTATTTGCCTGCATGAAGATCTATCAGTGAACTCAACATTTTAATTAAGTAGGTTTGTGTGGAAATCCCACACATATGGAGGCTCAGTGAAAAACACACACAGTTTGAAGTTTAATTGAGCTCATTAATACTCTTTAGCAAGTTCAGTGCTTCCAGCTGTTTACAGAACAAGGGCTCAGATTAACCAAAGAGTTAAACATCAACTAAACAATTCATGCTTTACCAGAGAATTAAGTGTTATTGGAGTGAAAATGTCTTTTACTAGCTGAATCTGGAAGCAAACAGTACTACAGTGACAGGTTATATATAGTCAGGCTTTGTACTGCACAGTACTGGAGATCAAAATTACGTTGTACCTATTTATACTACACCTCTAGTAATGTTGTTATTAATAGGCACATATTTCCCAAATAACAATTCATAAATTGTATTACCCTTGCAAGACCTGTTTATGTTTGGTCAATCTTTTATCATTATCTTGTTCCAGTTTCACAAATGGGGGTTACATTAAGAACACTTTGAAATAAAGTAGCCTGAAATTTTCATCCTTTAAAAAAGGTATGTATATTTTTATTCCTCTATAGCAAAACAATCCACTCTTTTCTTTTACCAAGTTATTGCTCCATGAGCTGCTATTTTTTATCAACAGGTCCAGTTCTTTGGATTGTAACTCAGCTGAACCCTCTGACTGGTAGGTCAGATAGATCTTAGATCTAACTATCTTAAACTTCTGTTTTTCATTGTTCCTTAAATTTTTGGTAAATAAGACCATTCCCACTGTATTTCCACCTACTATGTCACACATTCTACAGCATTTTTGGACTCTTTCTCTCAGTCTCTCTCTCTCTTTTTTTTTTTTTAATGCTTTTGTTAATTTAAGTCTTCTGATATACAACTGATAAATTTTCCTTAATATTTACACAAAGAGAAACAGTCTTGGCTATCTTCCAAATATTTTTCCCATAGTGATAAGGTAATATCTACTTTTATGTCCTTTCCTATTTCTCCATAAAGGCAGCCTTGTTTTCTAGTTTCATAATTATTCATTACACAGAAAGATCAGGCCCTTTAAGATGGCCTTTCCTGTAGTTTGAATTTCTGTCCTTCTTGCACGAGACTACGTATTACCAACTGGAAATACAGTCCAAACTGGTGTACTGATAAGTCCCATGAATGCTTTGATGTTCCACTTTCTGAGATGTTATCATTGCAGAGTAATTGGCCAGTAGCTGAATGTTGGTTTTGTTGTTTTGTTTTCCTTAGTGTCATATGCTGACATAATTACAAAAAAATCTTGAATGTTTTTCATAGATGTAAGAAAGGAAGGAAAGAAAGGAAGGAAAAGACCTGCCAGTTCTGTGTAACAAATTTCACTACACAAGTTGAATCTTTTTTTTTTTTTTTTTAGATATTACACAAAATCAGGAGTGAAAGAAATGCATAGTTAAAATTCATTGTGTTTCAGTGTTCATCTGCATTTATCTGGGGTCACCATGATAACATAACAGGGACTCAGACATAGAAAAAGGAACCTAAAGTGGTTGAAGAGGAACAGATGAGCCAGAGGAATACAGAGACACTGTCTGAGTATGAAGGGATGGTGCTAAGAAAGCCAAAGCACACCTGAAGCTGACTCTGGCAGAGGACATAAAGGACAAGAAGAGAGGTTTCTATGGGTACATCAGAAGATAAAGGAAGACTGGAGAAAATGTAGGCCAGCTGCTGAGTGGAGCAGGGACCTGGGACAACGACATGGAAGAGGCCAAGGTATTCAATGCTTTCTTCCCCTCAGTCTTTATTAGCAAGATAGGCCTTCAGGCATGCCAGGCCCCTGAGATCAGTGAAAGTCTAGAGAAAGGAAAACCTACCCTATTTGGAGGACATTCAGGTTAAGAAACATCTAAACAGATTGGACACATGTAAGTCCATGAGACCTGATGAGATGTGCCTGTGCATGGTGAGGTATCCAGCTGACATCACAAGGACACTTTGAAAAGTTGTTGTGACTGGGAGAGTTCATGTGGACTAGAAGAAGGCAGGTGTCACTCTAATATTGAGGAAGTCCAGGAAAGAGGATAAGGGAAACTACAGGTCAGTCAGCCTTACATTGGTCCATGGAAGGGTAATGGAGCAAATAATCCTGGAAACCATTCCCAAACATATTAAGGATTAAAAGGTGATTCAGAGTAGTCAGCATGTATTTTTGAAGGAGAAATCATGCTTGACCAATCTGATAGCTTTCTACAATGAGGTGACTGGCTTGGTGGATGAGGAGGAAGCAGTAGATATTTACCTTGACTCTGGCAAGACTTATGACCCTGGCATCCACACAGACAGAGCAATGAAATACCAGCTATATTAATGGACACTGAGGTGGACTGAAAAGTGGCTGAATTGCCATGTTACAAGGACTGTAATTAGTGACACATACTTCAGCTGAGGCCAGTCACTGCTGGTGACCCTTCAGAGCTGATAGTGAGGCCACTCCTGCTTAATATATTTGTTAATGACCTGGAGGATAGGGTAGAACACAACCTCTGCAGAACTGGGAGGAGAGATTTATACACCAGGGTGGTGTGCTGCCTTTCAAAGGTACCTGGACAGGATGGAGAAATGGGGTGACGTGAACCTCATGAAGTTCATCAAAAGTCCCTGCACCTGGGAAGTGTGTAGACCACAAGTGGCAGGGTCTCGGCAACAGGAGGTTGCAGGGGTGGCTGGTGCAGGAGTGAGCCAGCACTGCTCTGTGCCAGTCACAGCCAGTTGGAACCAGAGCACCTGGCATGCACCAAGGCCTTGGGCATTCAGAGGATCCCAGGGGATCCAGGGGGCATTTAGGAAACCAGCAGCCACAATGGTGGGGTGGGAGTGAGCCATACATACATGCACCCCTGAAGGTCTAAGGCCAGAGTAAATAAATAAATAACAATATAAAGCAAGGTGGAGCAAACAGGAACATAAACACTGAGTGTCAAACAAAAACCCTTATGTGAATGACCCCAAAAAGCAGCGAACATAGAGAACGCTGAGGCTAGGAAGAAAGATGTTTACCTACATTTGTTTCTTCCATTTTCTATGTTATCTTTTTATCAATACCAAATAAAAGATTAGGAGTTTGTGTTAATTAGCAAAAAGTTAAATTAAGAAAATATTCACCACAGTAAGGCTGTTTTGCCAGAGGCAGGGATAAGCAGACTATCAGAAAATGATCTGTGGCTCCTTGAGGACAACAAGGTGGCCATGAACTAGCAATGCACCCTTGCAGCAAAGAAGGCCAAGCATTGGGTCTGCATTAGAAAAGTGTTGCCAGCAGGCTGAGGAGGATGATCCTTCTCTTCTACTTAACACTGTTGAGACACATCTGGATTACTGGAACCAGTCCTGTGCACCCTGGTATGTGACATACTGGAGTGGGTCCAGCAGAGGGCAAGAAGATGATTAAGGGATTGAAGGATCTCTCATATGAGGAGAGGGTGGGACACCCAGGACTGTTCAGTTTGGAGAAAATAAGCCTATTGAGAATCTTATAAATGGGTACAATTACCTGTTTGGGGGAGTGGATAAAGATGACTGAGCCAGACTCTTCTTAGTGGTGTCCAGCTGCAGGACAAGAGGCAGTAGACACATACTGAAACACAGAAAATTCTATTTAAATATAAGAAAATATATTTTTTATTTTATTTATTTAATTTAATTAATTAATTAATTTATTTAGTGTGGGAGAAGTCAAATATAGGGACTGGTGGGCCAGAGAGGCTGTGGCATCTCCATCCTTGGAGACATTCAAAACTTGACTGGCTATATCTATGAGAAACTGGCTCCAGATGTCTCTGCTCTGAGGCAGGGGTACCAGACAAGCTGATCTAGAGGTATCATCAGTGATTCTATGTATTTGTTATTCATTCGCACCCATCACAATCTAGGTATATTTCAACTACCACAATAGAAGATATGGCTAGATGAATAATTTGTCAACACTATAAGATCTATTATAAAGCCACTGTGGATGATTTTCTAGTAACAGTTGAAGGGTCCTATGTGAACAAACAGGAAATCCTCACCAAACTGTGTGCCTGCTATAGCTGCCAGATTTGATCGCTGCAAGGAATAAAGAAGGAAAACAAACAAACAAACAAACAAACAAACTTTTAGGTATTTCCCTACAGTACCACAGCATGTCTGAAGCAACTTTGGTCCAACACTCGCAGAATGGGGCAGTCAGCAGCAGCCACTGTAACAGAAGCTACACTGCTCTTATCTCACTAACTCCATTTTAAGAAAAGCAAGTTGAGAAAGTGCCATGCAACAACTTGGTGTCATAATAGGTAAGACTAAAGCAGTATCAGTCTATACTGATGCATCAAAACAGTGTCTCCAAGAAGCACTTTCTAAGACACTGTTGAGTCAATTAGATATCAAAACTGACATCTGAAACATGAACAGGTATATGAGGATGATTTTGTTTGCTGAGAAAACAAATGCGTCTGATTAAGAACTGGTTATTGCACACACTGAAAAATCTACTACTTATCACAGAGGCTAGATGAATCATTGCAAATCATACTGAAATTTTTTAAAGAACAGTGTTTAAGTGCCATGTGCAGTTGCTCACATATCACAAAAGCAGTCAAGTAATAAATAAGCAAGACAAATCACGAACTAAGAATTAAAAAGAGTTGTTATCCTGGTGTGCAAGTGACTTTGCAAAAATGTTCCTTCAAGATGGGAAAAAACATATTTCTTGATTACACCTGCACTAATCAAATAAAATACTTTGTACCAGCAACAAAGCACTGCCTCCTTTAAATTCTTAATATATATCCTACTACACATAACTTTATCTCTAAGATAAGGTGTCTCTTGAAACCAATAAAAGAAACTTCCAAGGGAAAAAAATAAAAAAATAAAAAGGACTATATTTTTATTATATTAATGTTATTAATCATAGGATCGTTGCATTTAAACTACATATCAGATTTTGTTGCTGTCTTTTGTCCCAGTGGAAACTATATATTCCTTCAGAAAAAGTTGTGTAACAGGTACATGCTGAATATCACTAACAGATTTTACAAGAGTTTGAAAATGGTAAAAGAGCAGTAGATAAATGTGTAGCCCTGACAGCAATGTAAGACACAATAAACAACCTAAGATATTACTGAAATAAAAGGTCACCATACAATATGGCAGACACAAACTCTATTAGAAAATCATTGACTTTATACTGAACTTTTCAAGAAACAGAGACAATGTCAGAGACAACAGTGTCCTATCAGGGAACATGTTTTTGCTGATACTTTTCAATGAACCTTTACCATGACCAATTACTGCATCAGCTCTCAATCAGCTCAGTCACAGAACCTAAGTGAATCTCTTTCATCTCTATGATAAACACTTTATTGTAATTTGAAACATGATGTCATATGCCTACCAACCATAAATGCTATCAGTCCCAATGACAACAATGCTCGATTTTGTGATTTTCTTTAGGTTACACATGAAAAAGGCAAAATCTGAGGTAGGTCCTGAGGATTAAATGTTAAAAATAAATCACAATTCTCAGCAGAAAATCAACAAACTAATGTTATAGGTGGTGTATTTATATGCTGTTATTCAACATCTGAATTTGCATGCTTATTGGCAATAACAGGACTTGCAAAGAAGTTAGGTACTGCACTGAATAACTGCTAGTATTATTTAAGCCACCATTATGGGTGAAGTAAATCAATTAATACACATTTAGTTTGTGCATGTGCCAGACAGAGTGAGTGATCACAATGAAAGGAGAAAGCATAACAGATTGAAAACACAAGACCGATGGAAATTACAAAGATTTCTTGTCACCTTCTTTTTAAGGTACCATCTAAAAAGTAGTGGTGTCTAAATTACCAGGAATTTGAAATTCACTAATCAATTTTTTAGTGCAAGATTAGAAACAACTGCTGTTCCCACATACACATCTGTTGGTGTAGAATCCAGCTGGCTAACCTAGAGATACCTGACCATTGTAAAAGTATAGAAAAGTATAGACACATATGAATGTGGGAAAATACAACCCCAGGGACACCTATTGGACTCTTGAAAGTGTCAGGTAACATTGAGAAATTGAGAACCTGGTCAAGACTGAAAAAAAAAAAAAAAAGTATTTAAGTATTTGTCCAAATTGGAAATAGTAATAATAATTGTTTGGTAGTGGAGATGAAAATAAAAGAAAAAAAAATGATGATAGCAAACTGAGAAATTGTCTGCACTAGTCTTAATAAACAGTCACATGAGAACAAGGGAAGTGACTGCACTCCCAGCTCTGCCTCATGTCTATGTGACTGCCAGGTGGACAGCCTGTAAATCTTCTGAATGCAGAAGATGAAGATAGTCACACAAGCTGTCAAGCCTAGATATATGAGACATTTCAAATGCTTTTCCCAATTTTCTGTCCAAACAGGCAATGTGATCTTTAGAGAGATTTCTGGATGCTCCTCAAATATTCTTCCAAGCAGTTGGGACAAGCAGTCCAGGATTCCTGGTGAAGCCAGAATGAGCAAAGGATTTATTTAACTGAGAGAAGAAAAACATGGCAGGCTTTGTACCTTTGGTTTGCCATTTTGATTCAGTGTTTTGTACTATTTCATTCTAATCTACTAAAATAGGATGTTGTGTGTTGAGAAGTGTTGTCTGTGTCATTGCAAACCTTTACTCATGACAAAATGTTTTGAAAAATAAGTCTACTGGGGTCCAAACCAGGTCATGAAATCACATTGACATACAGAGGTGCATATGTCAAAGTGGCTTTAGAAAGTTTTCTTCTCAGCCAAGTTCAATGCACTTCTCAGCCAAGTTCAATGCAATATTGCAAAAAAAAAAAAAAAAAGGAGACTCATCTTCACAAGGAAAGCTGCATCAATTTCAGAGACATTATTCACCCTGAGGATATATCAGGGTCCTGTATAAATGTAGCAACTTCTGCTTGGATTTCCTCAAGAGCTGTTTTGGGTGTCCATACTGGCTGGACCTAACATAGGAAATTGATTTCTGGCAAGCCATTTGTTTTAACCACAACTATATGGCCAAGCCAAGTCAAGTGTAAATTTTTCCAATCCAACAAATCATTTTTTAATTTTGAAATAACGGGAGGAAAATTCATCTTATGAAACTGATGGAGGTGAGGAGAAATATTGACTCCTGAGTCCCTCATTTGTTTAGACCACACAAACGCAAATGTATTTTACAGCTGTTCAATCACGACTTTCTGTATCTCATATTTCAGATTTAATATAATCAATTTCATACAATTATATCTGGTGGAATGTATTAATTTCTTCCAGAACATACATTGTAGACTTTAATCAATAGATAACTATTACTAGGACATCAATTATATCTAAGGCAGATCTATATAAATGGTACTTACTTTGTGCTTTCAGTAAAAAAGTTGAACACCAAGAGAAAATGAGGAAAGTGGGTGGAGACTTACACTGTCAAGGTACTTTTTATAGCTGGAGTTCCCTTAGGGGAGTATTCTTTTAATTTTTATCCCAGGAAGCAATTGAAATGTATTTATTCAAGTCACCTTTCACGTCTGGTCCCTCATTCAAGAAGATTTCATGATTTAATATTATTGCTTTTACTGTTTAATGATAGCATAAATCTTTTTTTGCTTCCCCATTCCCCACACCCATAAACTATGCCTATATTTGTCCATTCCTTGGTTGATCAGTTGGGTTGGATGGGAATTTTATTGAGTCTATGATGCTTGAGCAGATTTGTGAGGATAAGTTCTTCATAAGAAAAGTTCACCCAGCAGAGATACAGGAATTAACTACAGAAAAGGGCAGCTTTAGACACTCTCTTGTCCTTCTCCCTCCTCTTCCCCTCAAATATGTATTTATTTTTCTATTAGTACCTACCTCAGTACCAAAGATAAAAAGCTTCTGGTTTCATTTACTCTGGTAATTGCTTCTTGTAAATGATCCTTATGAAAAAATCTTGAAGAAATAAAAAGGTGAGAAATTAGCATCAGTTTGCTACACTGACTAGCATTCTGTAGTAGTGACTTCTGAAATCTCGTATTTCAATCTGAATGAGATCTGTAGACCTCTTTTCAGGACTCTATGAAAGATGACTACAAAAAGGAAGTTCAGCCATGTATTGTCTCCAATGATTGTAGAGAAAGTTCCACAACTCTTCATTCCTCATTCACTCTTTTTCTCCTGAATTGCCATGGAATTCTCCTAAATCTTTTTTAAGAAATCTTTTGATAGGACGGCAGAGGTCTGCAAATTTAACACTGTCATCCAAATGGCTTTTGCTGAAGAATTAGCAATTATTTCTGAAGATAATTTTCCCCTTAGATCAACAAAAAATGTCCTGTAAGCATCTTTGATGGAGATCTCACTGCAGTAAAGCAAGCTGTGAGAAGAACCTTTGTTTTCTGGCAGTTGTATTTTGTTTTGTTTTGGTTTGGTTTGTTTTGGTTTGGTTTGTTTTGTTTTGGTTTGGTTTGGTTTGGTTTGGTGTGGTTTGGTTTGGTTTGGTTTGGTTTGTTCAGTATGGTCTTCTTCCAGGTTTGGGAGCCACTGGTTACCTTAAGTCACAGAATTATCTCTGATTCTAGGTCCAGAGAATCCAATAAAAGGGAGCAATGCAAAATTAGTGGGCTTCTCAAAAAGTTGTGGTCAGGGACTTTTTTAGGTCTTGCAATACAAAGCCCTAGCTATTAAAAACCAGAAGACAGATGAAATAGATGATCTTTGCTTCTTCCTAAAAATAAAAATATTTTTTTACTTCTACAAAGTCAAAAATATTTTGAGTTCATAGACAGAAAAGAATTAGAAATAGAATTGTTCCTGCAAAACAGAAACAATCCATATAAATGATCCTCTGTCCACACTAAAGGACTTGGATCTCAGTGTGTGATCCATGAATTGCAAAGCATGGAAAGCTCAGACAGTGACAGAAAACTTACTCCTACCTGCAGGGACAGACGTGTTAATGGCAACACTGTGTGAAGAGGCAGCCAAGCAGCCTGGGCCTCTCAGACAGTGCTGTCGCTTGCCAAGCTCAAGGAATGGCTGAAGGTGTTCAGAATGAACTTAGAGCCAGAATGAAGAATGGTAACTACTTGCCTTGTTTCTAGATGAGTCTACAGGAGTATGTTTATTTAATTTATTTCAGCTTACTTTCATATGAGAAATACAGATTTGAAAGAAAGCAGTTGGAATATTTTTGGTCCTGATATCCCTTGACAGTCTATGCAAAAGTGATGTACTTATATGTGTAAATATGTGTGGTTGATAGTTTCCTACAAGAAAATTGAATTAGTCATGTAAATGAATGAAGATTTGTATATACCATAAATAATCAGCATCAGGAAGCTTGCACGTTCTCATTTTACAGAAAAGTACTTGCTTCAGAAGTAGACTTCTCTTCTTGAACTTCTCTATAAACCAATAAGCTGCCCAAATAACAGAGTACAAGGATTTACTTTTTTTTCATATTTTCTCTTTATTTGGCAACCTCTACAACAACATCAGCAAAGTACTTCACTGTATGATTGATGACACTAAAGTCTTCGCAAAGAAACTTCAATTATGTGTGTCTTCAGTAGCAGAAAACTGATAAACCAAATCCTTGAAATCTGTTGTTTAGAAACAAAGGGTCAGTAGAAGATAACAAAAAGAGTAAAGTAAATGAATGTTTATTAAATTAAAATAAAACCATTCACAGAAAATTGCAGTCCTGTTTCCAACAGTAAAGGAAAATGAGTAGTCATTTCAATGATGGAGGGCAAATCCTCTATTCATACAGAAACTTCTTGGCTGATACCATCTAAAATGGAAAAAAGGATTAGGCAAATTAAAGCATATAGACTTTCCATGTGTTTTCAGAGCCAAGATATAAACTTTGTTTAGGGAAAATACAGTTTTTAATCAACATGTGAAGTAATTTCCTATGTTAAAGCCACTATAGGAAAATTGACACTGACATTAATCACGAAACTCTGTTTTGGGTCACTGTCTCTGATTGTAGTGTGAATTGTTAGAATTTGCTTTCAGGGCATCATATTCTTCTTGAAAAGTTAGGGAAATCCAGAGTTGGAGGTAGTTATAATGCCAAGCCAGGCACACAGTGCTATCATGTCTTGCTTTTCAGATGGCATAAAATGTATGCTGGAAAGTTTGGTGTGAACCTAAGGGATTATAGCCTACATCAATCTCAGTTCACAGTTTGAATAAGGACTCAGCAATCAGCTTTCAGTCCATCTTCTGTCCAGTGCTTGACATGACAAACCCACTGTATCAATCCCACCCTAGTCTACTGCGTATTCATAGAAATTATCGCACGCAGGATTTACAACATACACCCAGTGCAGACAGCACAGTCCACCCTCACTGAAAATATGATTTATTGTGTTCTGAAGTAGCCTGAGTGTCCTATAAGCTATAATCTACCCTTACTACCCTTACTCTACTCCTGTATTAATGAAAGTTATTGGTGACCCTCTGTATTTAATTAGGCCTTGCTGCAGAACACTGGGATAGTAAAAGTGTACATGAATTCCAAAGTCAACTCATGGAAGAAAAATTTATCAAGGTCCATTACATTTAAAGACAAAATATTAGGCTCAGGGAATTATTGAAACTCAAATTGTTGGGTGTTGAGAGAGCATTTTGAGGCATATCACAATATTCTTTCTTTTACTTACATTTTTCTGGACACTTTTAGCCACTAAGACAGAACTGGATTAAATGGGCCTTAGGACCTAATATCATTATTCTTTCTTCTTAAATTCATGTTTAATGTGCTTAAAAACAAGAGCTTCCCTATTCCTGAATACTTTATCTTTCCTGAATTTATCTTTAAAAAGATGAGTACTGTGGCTGCCTGGAAAGGGCAGTCAATGATGTTTTGTTCAAACAATATTTTTCAGCATAGCAAGGAACAGGAGAGGAACCTAGAGAAGCACAAAAGTCAAAGTTTTTTTTGTATGTTTTTTTGTTTGATTGTTTATTTTTATTTTATAAATATTAGTATCATTGTTATCATCATTATGCAAGTATTGATTTTATAGCATGTTCTACCTCCATATTGATGTTCATGACAGAGTTCTAGAGACACAAAGGACATCTCCTGAAGGTTTCTGTCATTCAATTGAAATGCATGCTACAAAGTCTAAGCTCTCACTGATCTTTTGCCTCTGTTAAAAGTCAAAGTTCTCCTAAAAAGAATGATATTTCTAACCATATTTTACTTCCTGTTCAAGTCCTGTGCCTGCTTCTGTCTGAATGTTCCTGAGCTTTGTTGTCTTATTCATCCATAGAAGTCAAAGGGAGGGAAAAAAATAATTTGATATATTTTTTCTCAGATACCTGCACAAAGAAAGAAATAGATGTCAGTGCACTGTTTCAGTGTGCTGCCTGGTGAATGATTCCTGCATTGTGACATCTCATGTGATAAATTTAACAGATGACATTATGACCTATAAACCTAGTAGTAACTCTTACCATTTACTCCTAGTTAGTTGAATTGTGATACCAAACATTTAGATTGTTAGGATTAGGAGAAATGAACTGCACCCTAAACAAGATTTATGCTAATTTATCTACATTTAAAATGCTACACATAGCTATGAACAGAGGCATGAACATGTATGTATCTCATACATGTGCTAATCTTGAGGTAAATAGTGGCAGAACATACTTCCTTGAAGCTTCCTACCACTTTATGAGCATAATGATTTACATAAATCATGGACATAAATTGGTCTTGTGGATCTTGGACATGAACTTATTCTCCTTACTTCTTTTGGTCTTGCTACAGACAGGTGCCAAATTATTATTATTATTATTATTATTGTTATTGTTATTGTTATTGTTATTGTTATTGTTATTGTTATTATTATGTTTTAGATGTATTATAAAACCAAAGAGTAAGTTGTTATTTCCATTTTCTTGAATATATTCCCTCTGGATAGTTTTATTTTCATGTATTTGTTCACTGGAAAGCATACACATTTTCACCACACACGACTACTTCCAATTGCAGGAGCACTTAAGAATTGGTTATTGTAGTCATCACCTATCTTAACTTACATTTTAGTTTAGTATCAGTTGAATCTTAGCTTGCTAAACCATTCTAGTGTTTCTAGTAAAATTGAGCTGTTGTTTCACTGAACGGTCTCAGAAGCTGTGTTTGGACCTTCTTTTCTGTGTTTCTAATCATGCTGAAGATGCAGGAGTTGATCAGCATTAATGTACAATTGATGTATTTATTCCAAACTAATATATAATTCATCCAAGTTCTTCCCTTTGTGTTATTATATCTATTTCATTATATTAAAAGTTTTTCAAACACTAATAACAATCTTTTGATGCTACACAAATCTCTGCAGCATTTGTTCTATAAGCCCAGTCTCTGTTTAGATGAATGCTACTGTGAAGTTTTTCTTCCAGAAGTTATATGCAATATCAATACCTTCCTGTTCCCTCCTCATATGCCCTTTTAGCTAAGAAAGCTGAGCATTTGGATACTGCATTTGATTTGTCTTTCCACAGCATGATACATAACAGCAGTCTTGAATATTATTGTTGTACATGTATCTTTAAATGTCTGTTAGTTGTTCTGTTTGTTCTTTTCTGTTTCACTGGAATGAGATAACCAGATTTTTTACCAGATTGTGATATCACAGGTTTTTAAAAAGCCTCTTTTTCACCCACAGAAATGTTCACTGCTTGAAAGACTGATTTTATGCACCTGTAGATTTTTTATTACCTACATTCTACTACAAGACTCAAAATCTGATGAACTCACTGAACCCACTGAGCATTCCACCAAGCAGAGCAATAAACTATCTTCTGTATCCATGCCCTACCAATTCCCCATAGAGCTGGAGTTACTCATCTTTCACCTTATTCTTTCATTTTTATAAATAACAGCCAAATCTTGCAGCCCTTATTTTATATTGGGTCTGTATATCAAGTGCTCATGAAAGCAGAAAGCACAGCAGTAAGATAGGACAGCTCCAGCCAAGGCACTAAGTTACATTTCAGGCAGTTCTCTCTATCTTCAGAGCCTTTTACAAGCTTACAGACATAATGTGCACATTAACATAGGAGCATTCTCAAAAAGGCAGAAGCATTTTGTCTGTACTTTTGTGAATAATCTTGTGTAATAGTCTTTGACTCTTACTCATTAATCAGATGTGTAATTTCTCCAAAAACAATGAACACCTTGCTCCTAGACTCAGTAAACTTGATAAAGAAGATGTTCAAAAATGGCTATATCAAGAAATATGACTTTCCCTGCTTCAAGGTTAGATAATTTCTATATTTTAAAACACTTAGTTATTCTAGGACTTTCTGGTTTTCTTGGGAAGGGTACCAGTTCACCAGTTCACCTTTCCTTATTCAACCAACATTCTGAAGATTAATGTGTTTATCACAGGTTCAAACTAGCTTAATCATTTTGCTTTAGAGACCTTAATAAAAGAACTTAATTAAAGAAGGCTTTTCAGGGGCTGTCTTGAAGTTGGTAGATTGGATAGCTTATCATAATTTTAAGAAACATGGGGTAAATGCTTTACATATCTCATTTATGCCCTCTATTTAAAGTTTGTTCAAAATAAATGTAGGATTTGATTAATTTGGTTAGGAAAACTTTTATGCCAAAATTAAAGAAACTTATACCAATGTCCATATAAATTAAAGAATATTAGTGTCTTCTTTGATTTATCTGCAGATGCATTTAAAGCTGCTAATTAAGTCATTAGACTTAATCTTGAGTGTATGAAACTTCAGATCCCTGAGATTGTTAAAAGTTTGGGTTGGGACAGAAAATAAATAAATAAATAAATAAATAAATTACTGTCTCTCCATCGGTATTAGCTTGAAACAGGAAACAAATCAGTTTCAGACAAAATAGTAATTTGAATCAGATCAAATTATGATTGCTGAAAGGTATGTGTGTTCAAGAGTTTCAGAGACCAACAAGAATGCAAAGATAAACTCATAAAACTTATAACTGCTCTTTGCATGAGACTTCTAGCAAAGTTTTTCTAATTTAATTGTGAGAAGAGTATTATTTTTCTGGTTTTACTTGGAAAACTGGGGCATTGATATATGATAAGTATAAGATCATTCTCTAGAATAGATGCATCAGCTGCATTTCCTCCTATATAACCAATTAGCTTTATTTCTGCTGACTGCTTTATTGCTTTGTATAGATTATACATGCATTTGCTCTGTATGTATAGAGACCAAAGAGCATCAACACTTTCCATGACAATCATAACAGTTTTCTGGGGGCATTCTTTCCAGATGAGCAGGTTGCACTAACTTCTGCCTTGTCCATCACACTGTCAGTACCCTTCCTGCTCCACTAGCAGTGGAGCACTGGCAGTTTTCTCCTCCAGGACATTGTAACATACACAATGGTCCTGATTCATGAGACCAAAACAACAGCTTACTATTTTTGGCATTCATTACATTATGGCATCATGGGATCTTGACATCTGATGGGCAAAGCAATATTGAACCAACTGCCTTGTGGTCAGGCAATACAATCACAGCCTGAAAAAAAGAGGCAAGTGTAATACCAATCAATCATAGAATCATAGAATATCCTGAGTTGGAAGGGACCCTTAAGGATCATCAAGTCCAACTCTTGACACCGCACAGGTCTACCCAAAAGTTCAGACCACGTGACTAAGTGCACAGTCCAATCTCTTCTTAAATTCAGACAGGCTCGGTGCAGTGACCACTTCCCTGGGGAGCCTGTTCCAGTGCGCAACCACCCTCTCTGTGAAGAACCCCCTCCTTATGTCAAGCCTAAATTTCCCCTGCCTCAGCTACTAATCAAGTAACAATAGTCAAGGTAATTCAACTTTAAATGTGTTTTTGTATAACTTTCTCAGGTTGGAAAGGATGTTGAAGATTTTCTAGCTCCAACCCCCCTAATGTCCTTAGTCAGGTGTTTTTATTTTTATTTTTGTTTTCAGAATTAGACCAAATTTAATTTTATATATTTTGGTGAGAATATTTCCTATTTTAAACAGGGGTCCACAAAAAAAGACCTAGACATTGGGAATCGTGTTTTCAATTTGAATCACTGCGTCAGCTCCATTAAAATTGATGGATCTGCAACTTCTTTCTCTAGTTGATGACCTTGCTCAGCTCTATTGTCGTTTGTCTTTTAAGAAGCATACCTTTGAAGCATACAAGGTTTGCCATTATGTCCTGGTTTCAGTTAGGACAGAGTTAATTTTCTTCCTAGTAGCTGGTAGAATGCTATGTTTTGGCTTAGGATGAGAAGAGTGCTGATAACACCCCGATGTTTTAATAGTTGCAGAGCACTGCTTACACCAAGCCAAGGATGTCTCAGCTTCCTGCTCTGTCCTGCCAATGGGCAGGCTGGGGGTGCAGCAAGAGTTAGGAGGGGACAGACCCAGGACAGGTGACCCAAACTAGCCAAAGGGGTATTCCATACCATCTGACATCATGCTAAATAATATATAGGGGTGGCTAGCCAGGGGAGGGGGACCGGACTTCTTGGGGTTAGGCTCGGCATTGGTCAGCGAGTGGTGAGCAATTGCATTGTGCATCACTTGTTTGTACACATTAGTAGTAGTACTATTATCATCATTATTGTTATCATTGTTATTGTTATCATTATTTTCCTGTCTTAACAAACTGTCTTTATCTCAACTCATGGGCTTCACTTTCCCATTTCTCTTCCCCATCCCAGAGAAGGAGGGGGGAGGGTGAGTGAATGGCTGTGTGGTGTTTAGCTGCCGGCCAGGTTAAACCACGACACACTAATATTGCAATAGTAGTGCTCTTAATCTTTTTATAATTCTACAAAAGTTGTTATATGATGCGTACAGGTTTCCTTTTCTAGCACCTTGTCAATAACAGTGTTATAAATAGAATATCTGATTTGTTTAGCAAAATCCAGGTAAATCCAGTTGCATTTTCTTTTCTAACTGCTGAGCTAGAGAAACCTACTATGAAAGAAAGAAATATGTCATTTCTAATCCTGGTTTATGCATGGTAATTAATTATTAACATAATTCAAACTCAATGCCTCTGGTAAAATATGGAAAGGTTTATGGACAAAAGCTTGACCTCACCTACACAACAAGGAAACATCAAAGGTAGAGTTTAAATGTCTGAAGAGAGTAGAAAGAGATCTCAATTTCTCTGTGTCATTGGTTTACGAGCTGATATTCTGCTAATAGAGGAAATAGATGTTCTGAAGGACTAAATCACCTGGAACCTCTCTCCTACAAATCTGATCATCATTATAAGAAATCTAATAAAAAGGAAATTTGCTCCTGGAGATAGAAGTGAAAGACAGCAGCTCTCTTTAAGGGTTCACTGTTTGAGTTCTCATTATGACAGGCAAAACATTATTACACTTCTGTTCATAATAGATGGCACCAGATATCCATTCCCTTTTTAAGGTCTTATTCTTTTTCCTAGGCAATAAAACAAAATGCCATGCACATTAATATGACTTCAACCAAAACATAAAAAAATAAAAATGTAAGCAAGCCACAAAGCAACTTGCAAAAGAATTTAACTACAGCCATCAGAAGTATCTGCAAGGAGTATATTTTAAGATGGTTACAGGAAGCAGCCTGTGAGACTCTGGAACATTTTAGCTACTTAAAATTTAAAGCACTACTGCAGTAATGAAGTGTTTTCAGATGTTGGAGTACTTTGTTGAAGTACTGTGAAAAGAACAAAAATTTCTAGTTTAATAGTGTGTATGATATGGAAATAAGTATTCAGAAAGTGGGAAATTTGGTGTTAAAACCTTATAGCAGAATTCTTAACCTAAAAGTTTAAATTCTTCATTTTTACATGCAGACATACCTATATATGTCAAGATCACATGCAGGAATAACCATGTCTACTACATCAGCAAAATCAGTATGTCATCTATCATATGTTTCCAATCCAGAATTAACCCAGTAGTGGGAGACATGGTGTCTTGAAACTTTATCAATTTAAAATCTAGGCTCATTACAGACCTACCAATTCAAATAGCTGAAAATATTGTATATGAAATATTCTATGAAGGGGAACAGAGCACAGACAGAGTGATGCTGTCTGTTATAAGGGAAAGAGCATCTATCCCGACATGGCCTGTGCTTGTTCAGAGACTGAGTGCTGATGAGGTAAGGTGTCGCAAGATGCTGACCTGCCTGGTTGTCAAGTGTTCAAGAGCATGTGACTTCCATGGAGAATTTGTTCCCCAGAGAAAATGAGAAATAATCTCACTGAGGAACTAAACATGAGGCTTCTGTGGCTGCAGTCTGCTTGTGAGAAGTGTGGTCCCTCCCTCCATTCAGCTAGAGATGCAAAGCACTGGATGACTTTCACTCTGGACATCTCTGGGCTGTCCCTTTTCCCCTGCTGACCGTGAAGCTGTCTCACCAGCCCTGTGCCCCCTCTGAGAGCCCCCAGTGCCTTCATTAGCGGTTCCTAGGGAAGCTGCACTCCTCCGTCTGCTCTGCTGTAGCCCAGCCAAAGTGAGGGAGTGTGGTGGAGCATTCAAGTATAATGAAGTGCTGTGGTGGTGTTATCTCTCCCCATCTCTTCCATCTTGCTCTGGTGGGCTTCCCTCTCAGAGTGAAACACAAGCAGGAGAGTAACATAGCGTTTCCTCTAGCCTGATGTTTGCTTGTTATTCCAGCTAATTTGCTCCAAGAGAAGAAATAAACTGCACTTTAAACTGTGCCATTAATTATGGTCCTTTTAGGCCAACTGCACATCTCCAGACAACCTTTAAAGAAAAGAAAAAAAAAAAAAAAAAAAAAAAAGAATTAGGGAAAAATCCATCTATCTCTTTTTTAATTAAAAGAAATCCCCATCTCCCCCTCCTCAGCTCCCCCCACCGCCGGCTGATTGACAAAGTGAGCAGAATCCGTGTTCTCACACCAGCGGGTATCTATTACATGAGAACTTTCTTCTGGCGCCAGGAGGTATTTAGAGAGTTTGCCTGGCTACTCCGCAGGGAAAACCGTGCTGAAAGTTGGGGATACCTGAGCAAAAGTGAACGCCGTCCCGTTGTCCGTCTGCTCTGGACGTGGCGGGGAAGGGGGGGAAGAAGGCAGGATAGGGCAGCTGGGAGGATACTCCCGCCTTGTGCTGCGGGGCGGGATCGGTGAGCAGCCCCGTGGCCTTTATCCCACACTTTGGTGCCCTTTTTCCCCCCGCAGGGCTTCCCCCGGAGCTGCCTTGGCCCCGCGGGGCCGCTGCCGGGGGGCGAGAAGGGGGCGGCGGAGCCCGGTCGAGCCCCGGTCCGCAGCTCGCCACCGGGGTGGGGTGGGGAACGATGATGTTCCTGGTGGCGAGGGTGGCAACCGATGGGCAAAATAAATTCTAGTATACATTTTTGTATTATAAATAGTAAATAGTAAATTATATATATATATATATTTTTTTTTTTTCTCTTCCAGAGCTTCATCTATCCTCTGTTTGTTTTGTTTGACATGGTTTGACCCGCGTGTTTATTTATTTATTTATTTATTTATTTATTTATTTATTTATTTATTTATTTATTTATTGTGAAGTGACAGTACGAAAAAGCATCCTTCAGTGCTGCCCAGACCCGTGCCAGGCTTCTCGCTAAGGACAAAGCACGGTACAGAGGTTTTTAACGGGGGCAGGAGTAGTGGGGGAGTGAAGGTCACGGCGCATTTCTCCTTTTTCTAGGCGCCTTTACGGGAAGATCTGAGTCTCGCAGAGGTGTATTTGCTCCAAGTGGCATTTAACAAAGGTTAGAGACCATCCACCTGCTGTGCCTACAGCACCAGCGATGCCGAGCATCCCTCCGTGGCAGAAGCCCCGTATGCCTTTCACGCATCCTGGATGCCTATTGTGGGCGCTTGTGGAGAGGTCAAGACTGAGATGTTTGCCAGACGCTGTCCTCCTCCCCTCCAGACATCCTGCCTTTCTCACCACGGCGAGAAGCAGAATAAAAATGCCCTTGTTACAGTGAGGTCTTTCTGAAAGTGTGAGTGCACTTTAGGTGGGAGCGAAGTGACTCGGTAACTGCTGAGTTCGATGAAAGGACAAATGCCAAAGGAAAGCCTTATTTAAAGCACTTTATCGATAACACATCTCCCTCCTCCACCCTGCTTTGTCGCTGCCAACACCCTAGAGAACGAATACAAAAGACAAGGGGCTTTTAGCAGTTCCCCCTCCTATCCTCAGAGATAACCTGGCTTTTACGGACTTGGCCTCTGCATTTTTTTTCCTCTCTCTCTTTTTCGTCTTGCTGTGATTTTATTTTAGGAAAAAAATAAAATAAAATAAATAAAAGGTCGGTACCTCTTCTGCCCCATCCCAGCTACGCGCCGGGGATGCTCCTCATGCCTGTCCTCGGCTGCAGCACGAA
This sequence comes from Anas acuta, assembly GCF_963932015.1. NCBI lineage: Eukaryota > Metazoa > Chordata > Aves > Anseriformes > Anatidae > Anas > Anas acuta. The sequence continues at coordinate 124,795,020 of NC_088980.1, read as the reverse complement.
ACAGCCCGAGCTGCACAGATAGAAAGGAGTCCAGCTTCGTGGACTTCACTTGGGCGTGTTGCTTTATTTCCTTTCTGGGAAAGCGTGCAGAAAATCACTCCCTTCTAGCATCCACCCTAAATCAAGGGTGTCCCCACAGCAAGGAGAAGATGACTTTGGTGACCTCCGGGACAATAACGGGGGCTGAGCTCCCCGAGGAAGGCCCTTTCTGCTGCTTCTGCCACCCAGGAGCTGCTCTGGCTGCTGCTCCTCGCACTTCACCCGCAGGCTGGGCTTTGCAGCCCCGGCACCGCAAACCCTGCGATGCTGCCTTCGGGTCGGACCTCGGCTTACCTTATAAAGGAGACAGAGGGCTGCACCTGATAACGGGCTTAAAACTGCCCCATATGCAGGGATATTTTCCCTCCTAAGCACACGGAGAGGATAAAGAGGACAAATGGGAGCATGACGTAATGCCCCAATCCCATCAAAGACTTGAAAATGATCCTGAATCCTGAAAGCGATACCTTGATCAGGGTGGCAGAAATTAAAGGAATTTGATGAATCTGAGTCAGCTCCGCTCAGCTTCGTTGGGTGTAAATCCGAACGCTGGTCTCACTCCAGATTTACTCCCTTCTAATTCCCATTCTAATTCCCTTCTAATTCTAATTCCCAGAAACCAAGAGGCAGGCAAAGACAATCTAAGAATGGGGCTATTCCACCTCCCTTCCCCCCAGTCCCAATCCCGACATTAAGCGAGACGAAGTATCCATTACGCGTCACCTTTAATCCGCCGAGGAAGAGGTAAACGCGCAAGGTGAGGTTTGCCATTGTGGCTTTTAAGGCTGGGTACCATTTTCTCCTTTGTTTAAAGAAATTCAGCACTTTCTCCCATTAATCTTTAGCAGGGAAAGCGTTCAGCCCGCACCTGTATAAACAACCCAGATGGGGGGGTTGGGAAGTAAACCTATATCTCTTCCCCTGCAGTATCTTTATATATATATATATATATATTTATACGGATAATGTAGGGTAACTGGGGAGGCAGAGAAAAGAAAAAAATAAAAAGTCCAGCGTGCTCCCCTTCCACCGTACAGCCCGTGGGACCCGGCGAGAGCATCTCGGTGTCAGCCGGAGTTCAAGAGCTCCAGTTGCAAGCCCAGCCGCGTGTTCCGGGGGTTCAGGCAACGTCAAGTTTCCTTTGCAGAGGTTGCTCTTAACCCCGTCCCCGGCGTGGATCCGGCCCCAGAGGGCGAAGCCGAGGTTTACACAGATTTAAACGGCCCTGGGAAGAGCCCGGGGCTGGCGGGCAGAGGAGCTGCTGCCCGGTGCTGGGTGAAAACCCTGCCGGCGCTGCCAGGAAAGTTGGGCGGCAGCAGCGGGGAAGGTTCCACTTGCTGGGGAGGGAAATGTAAAGGGAAAAAAACGGGAGCAAAATTTCGGGAGCAGATCTTTCCACCTGTTGTAGTCATTAGATTCTTTTCTATCCCGCGAGCTGGAACTGTTGTTCTGCTTAACTGTATGCAGGCAGGGCCGGGAAGGCCGGAGAGGAAGCAAGTTCCCGTTATTCACCCGGGGAAGAAGGCTTTTTTGGGGTGTGGGAGGGATGCACGCCGGGGGTCCCTAATGCACGCCTCTCTTGGATTTGCGTATCGGCTCTTCCAGCGGGCGCTGGGTCTCCCTCTCCGCCGCCAGCTCTCTAAGAGCTGTACCGCGGGATTCGCTTAAAGCAAACCGCGAGTGGCTCGTTTGCTCCGGGCCGCAGAGCCGCACATTGCCCCATGGGTTTTGGTTAATTGCCCCCAGCCAGGCGGAGCTCTCAGACGTGTTATACCCGCGGGGGATTCCCTGCAGTTTCCCCCCAGGTTCCCGACACTACCAAAGCGCGGTGCGCGCGTTCCCAGCGACAATTTACAACAGTCCTTCCCCCCCCCCCAACCAAAAAAAAAAAAAAAAAAAAAAAAAAAGACAAGCTCATCCCTGACGACCCCATCCCCTCCCCAGTGCCCCCCGCCTCCCCTCGGCCTGCGGGACCGGCCCCCCCTCGGGGCAGCGCGCAGCTCTGCGCGGGGCAGCGCGGAGAAGGCGCCGCCCCCGGCCGGCTCCTACCCCCTCCTCCTGCCCCCCCGCCAAACCCCGCGACTCCCTCCCCTCGGCCCGGCGGCCGCTTCGCCCCGCGGCCAGCCGCTATATAGGGCCGGCAAGGGGCGCATCCCCCCCTCCGTGCCCAGCCCCCCCCCCCGCAGCCCCTGTCCGCCACGGGGCCGCCCCCTGCCTCCCTCCCGGCTCGCTGAGCGCCTCCCGCCGCCCTCCCGGGCCGATGTCCGCGGGCTCCGGGAGCGAGGCGGAGGAGCTGCCCGGGATGGAGCTGCGGGGGCTGCAGCTGGGCTACCCGCAGCCCCCCGGCAAGCGGCAGCCCCGCGGCGAGCTGTACCCCTCGGGGGACAACTCGTCGGCAGCGGAGGAGGAGGAGGAGGAGGAGGAAGAGGAGGAGGAGGAAGAGGACGGCGAGGGCAGCTGCGCGGCGGGCAGCGGCTGCAAGAGGAAGCGGGCGAGGGGCGGCGGCCCCGGGGGCAAGAAGGCGCCGTCGGGGCCGCGGGGGCCGCCGGCAGAGGGGAAGCAGTCGCAGCGCAACGCGGCCAACGCGAGGGAGCGGGCGAGGATGCGGGTGCTGAGCAAGGCGTTTTCCAGGCTCAAGACCAGTCTGCCCTGGGTGCCGCCCGACACCAAGCTCTCCAAGCTGGACACGCTGCGCCTGGCGTCCAGCTACATCGCCCACCTCCGGCAGCTCCTGCAGGAGGACCGCTACGAGAACGGCTACGTCCACCCCGTCAACCTGGTACGGCCTCGGGGGGCTCGGATGGGAGGCGGGGGGACAGAGCCGGTAGCCCCCCGGCTGGGCCAGCCGTCAAGGAAAACGCGCAGACCCCCAGCGACCCTCGGCCAGGGGCGAGCGGGGGCCGGTTTGGGGCTGGGGGACGGCGGGTGTGTGTGCTCCGGGCTGTCGGGGCAGGGAATCCTAACGAAACAAATTCCTCTGGTATTAGGCAAGTTTAGCGTCCCAAAAAGGAGCAACTCGCTCTGCCGGCTAGCTCGGAGCACGAGTGAGCCGTCCTTAGGTGCTCGGTACAAAGCGAAATGCCCGTTGCCTGCCGAAGGGTTGCTCCACTGGTTGGATTTGAAGAGTTCCTAGGCCTTTTATTTATGAAACCAGACAAACAGTTGTAAATGTTGCACGTTTGATGGGAACAATTTGTTGCCGACCGTAGCAGCGCTGTTGAGGAGCTTTTAATTTCAATGAAGAACTTCATGAAAATATTTGTGAGAGGAACGCGGCGCTCTCTGCACTTCCCACAGGGACGAAAACATGATGACGTGGTTGTGACTGAACCACACTTAGACATTTATCACTAATAAAGCTCCAGTTTCATACTGGGATAAACTTTCTTTCTAATATGAAATAACTTTTTTTTTTTTTTCTTTTCTTTTCTTTTCTTTTTTTCCTTACAGACTTGGCCATTTGTGGTTTCGGGAAGACCTGACACTGACACCAAAGAAGTTTCTACTGCCAGCAGATTATGTGGAACTACCGCTTAGTCAAAGTAATATTATTTTTTTTGATGTTGTTGATTTTTTTTTATGGGCTGGATGTTTTTAAGAGCTATGATTTATTGGCTCAAGACTAGAAGATGGTGACAAAAACCCGACTCTAACAGGGTTAAATTGATGTCTCCCATCATTCCTTTCCCTTAGAGCTCTGAGGGAAATATATATGAAGCTGTAAAGAAGGGAAAAAATTGGAAATTAGAGTTTTCATGAACTAGTTGCAGCAGCTGAAGTCTGAGATTTGGAAAAGCCCTTCTTTGGCTTCACCATTCTTACCACTGCCTGAGGACCTGTTGTTCTGAGGCTGTTAAACTAATGGAAGAGGAACATAATGATATAGAATTAACAGCATGGACCAAAATACAACTCTACATCTAACCCCAAACAGTGTTATTTGTATTCTAAAGCAAAGCAGTATTTTAGAGTAGCTTTGAAACTCAGATTTATAATATATTTTGATGGCTTTTGTATTCACGAATTTGGTTTACTGCAACTATGCATTAAGTATAGTTATACTTTTTTTTTACTTTTTTTTTTTTGTCCTTTTAACCAGAGACTTCTTAAAAACGTGTAAATAGCTAAATTCTGCATTTAGACTACCATCCACAGGAATTAAAATGATTCCTTTGGTTATGTCTTGAAGTGCCACATGTAAGGTGGGGCTGTCCTCAAAATGTGGCAGTTTCTGTGCCTTAATCTGGAAGAGGAATTCAGTTTACTGTAAGGCCAGGGTGCATGTGTTGTAAAGAATTATCTTGTATGAATGCTGCAAAAGAGCAAGAATTTGTAATGTTTTAAACATTTTTCCTGTACTGTTATGCTTATCTTTGAAAAGTTTACCCTCAAAGGAGTTCTAGTGACATTTCTTCACTAGTTCAAATGCTGTAATAAAGGGAGGACGCCATCAAATAAGTTGCAAATGTAAATAACTTTATTTTTTTATAAATTGCATTAAAAGCTCAGTTACAATGAATTACTGGTACTGTGATACTGTGTGGCTGTATCGATGTTGGACCATCTTTGCAATACAGATTCTTGAAACCTGTTTTTGTAAACATGCCCTTCTCTTCCTTATCTCTTGAGAGCAGATGCATCTCCAGCAACAGTCAGATAAGGACATTTTCATCCCAAACTATTCACATAAGGTACAGTACTAAGTCAATCAGCAGGGAAAATCACATTTTAACAATTTATGCAGTTTATTGTCATAATCTTTTCTTTGAATCAGGAAAATAAATAAATGTAGATTAAGAAATTTCTTTAGTACTTTGTTCTGCTTCAAAGCATGAAGGATAGTGTAATAGCTCCTTTTGCTGACCTCTCATTTTACATTTTCATCTGTAGCCTTTCCGCTTTTATTTGTATTTGTGGGGTGGGATAATCAGCTGGGTTTTCCTAGTTAGAAGCAGTCTTTTTCTGTTTTAACTTTAAAACTCTAGAGATAAGATTTTCTTTTGCTCCAAGTATTTTCTCAAGGGTTAATTCACAATCAGGAAAAAAGACAAATTACTTTAGAGAAGAACATACCGCCTCTTCTTAATATTAGTAGCCAGGATGGCTTTTGCTTAACGAGAACTCGTTTAACCTGGTTTATTGTCAGATCATCCTGCACTGTGGTTTTCTATTTTCAGATACTGCATAGAAGCCCAGGACTGGGTTTTGGTAGTATCTTAGAAGTAGATGAACTGCAGATTACTTTTAATATTGTTATTATTTTTATTTTTTTTCCCCTGTGAAGTGTAAAATAATCCATGACCAACAAAATGAGGGCTTCATACAGGATCTGCTGAAATTGTTGTCTTCTGTGATTTAAGGGCAAGCTGTGCTGAGACCATCATTTAATTTATCTTCCAGTTTTACCTAGACAAAGATTTTGAAGGAAGGGGGCTATCCTAACTTGTAGGTATGTAACTGAAGGGGGAATCATGTCTAGAAAACCATACATAAAGAAAACAATATAAGCAAATCATTCAACAATATAAGAAAATAATATAAATCAGAAAGGAAGTCATAAGGTATAAGAAAACTCAACCAATGTTTATCTGAACCCTAGAGAAAAGATTATTCAGCAATTTAACTAAGGTGCCACTTGAGATAATCTGAGTCGTGATACTTAGCTGTTTTTGGCCTTGATCCCAGCTGTAATTGGTTAATGACTCCAGGAGATCGGAAAAACAAGGAAAACATGGAGAACTTTAAACAGTGTAGAAAGCTCCATGTGAAATGTTGGAAAAAACATTCAGGGTAAATTCCTAAATATGAAGTAGCTGTATAAAGTAAAAACAGTAGGTCAAAATCAGGGGTGAGGAGTGTGACACTAAGGAAAACATATTATTGCTTCCATCCATGCATCATACTACATGCTCTCAAATATATATATTTTTTTCCAGCTATATAGTATATAAAAATAGTTTCCTCATAAAACAATGAATGCACTTGCTGTGTTTGTTGCCATAACAGCCGCATCTGTGTGATGGCAATGCCCTACTAATTTTAGAATAGAAGTATAAAATGGCCACAGTTCAGGACAAAATCAGTTTTTAGATAGTGAATATTGTATAAACTCTCAATTCTTTTATAGAGATATATGTATCAGTGTATACTTATTTATCTTACTATGGCAATTAGGTATGTTTACATTTCTGATGAGACATTTTCCTAACAAGGACTGATTCTGATATTTCAAATTATTAATTTTAATCCTTGGTTTAATAAATACTCTTTGTTAAAAGTAAAATAATATTTATTGTCTCTCAGTGAGAGGCATTATATGATTAGGAAAATGTGAAGTGAACAGACTCCTTCTAGATTAGTCCTGAGATGAAGGCTTCTGGCTTGCCCAGGGAAGTGCCAGGCAGGCCATGTGTTCTGGCGCTCCTCACCTATAAAGACACAAAAAAATACATGCACACATTTTTTTAACTCATGAACAGTTGAGATTTGGATCTGTGCTTTATACAAATGAGGTGACCACAGCATTCTAAAGTACACTTTTTAAGCATTAATTGATTCCATAGGAAGATAGTATGTTTTAGCCCCTTACTTTTTGTTATTTTATATTAAGTTTTTGCCAGCCTGATAGAGTAAACTCATTTCATTTTTAAAGTCTTTTTTGTTTGACTGGGTATGAGCTATATAGCTGGATAAGGAGAGGCTTAAAATGAAAAACCACCTTCCAATTCTGCGGTCCACAAACAAGGCAGGTAAGAAATGCATACATTTTTGACATTTGTCAAGTATCTGTTTTATGATTGCCTTGTTATATTAATGACATCTTTGTTCCTTGGAAAAAGTACAAGGTAAGCCCATCTTGATTGCACAAATGTATAGAAATTTTGCTAAAACTGTTTAACAAATAAAATGCCAACTCATCTGCAATCTATATTCAGCTGAGACCTGCTTCATGTGAAATCTAAAAGGCAGAATACCTACACTGACTCTCCTTTCAGACAGTCCATATACAAGGAGGAACATTTGTCTCCCAAAAGTACTTTTATGACTTTATATAAATGTTTTGTGGAATTTTGTTTTGTCTTTACTTTATGTGGGACTCTGACAGAACAGATCATTAGCCAGAAAGCTCACGTTTCCAACATGAAACCATTCCTTTCCAATACATGTGTTTGCTTACACAAGGAAAATACATCTCCCAATGTTAACAATTCTGATCTGAGAAAAAGAAATATAGCTTGTATTTAAGACATACCTAAGCCATTCCTTTCCCATGTAATAACTTTATATACATACTATTTTCAAAACTCTCAGATATGTTATGGGTTGGAATAAAATTTCAGTTTTGTCAGTTCAGTAAAGGTGACTGTTTTAGAAGAATGGCTGCCTCAGGGGTCTCCCTGTTGAAAGAGGGAGTTCGAGAAATTCATTTTAGGATCTCACTAACTACCAAAAAGTTACTTGGTCTTTCCTCTTTGGCTGTAGAAGGACTCTAAAGTGACTAGTTGGATGATTCAGCCAAATATTTCATGTTTCCATTAACAGTCCAACACTGTAGGATAAATCCTGGTTTAAGTGAATGAAACTTCTTATGAGCCAAGTGAGATAAAAAGAAGGAAGAATTCAGATTTGAAGCTGTCCACCAATACAAACTTATAGTTACCTTATATTATAAGCAAGTATTGCTTATATTATTTGAATGAAATTACAAGGAAAGATATCCATTCTACTGGAGAATAGTCACTTCCTGCACAAGTGTATATGTAATTCTATATAATTATATATTTGGGTCTAGTGTGGCAGCACAGATTTTCACCAATGCTAATTAATGGTGATTATGCCTAAGAATTATGTTCTATCACTGGGCAGTGTTTACCACACTCCAGCTCCAGCTGAGATTTGTGCAGTTCAGTGCAGAGAGGACGGATGCTGAGCGGCCTTCCAAATCCTGTGCAATTGCTATGGTCTTTGCCCATTCATGAAAACAAAACAAAGAAACAAAACAAAGAAGGAAGGAAGGAAGTGTCTGAAATATTTGGGAGGGTAAATCCAACTCCCAAAAAGATTTTCCTTCCAAAGTTTAAGCAGATATTTAAGCAACTGAGCTTAAATGCTTTCATACCAGGAATTTGAAAATGGGTGTACAGTCATAAATGATTTGTGTGTTTTTGAGAAATATATCAATTTAATCATGTTCTCATTATATAAATTGATATTTTTAAAATATTCTGACAATTGTTCACTGGGATCAGTTGCTGCATTATGCAGAGTCTGTTTCCACAGTGCAGGCTGGTTAGGATTCAGGTTCTGAGAAGAAATAGGTCTCCATCACTTCATGGGTTCTGAACAACTCCTAAATTAGTAAAAAAAAAAATAATAATTTTAAAAGTACTTTATTTGGAATGCAGCATATAAGAATCCCTCTAGAGTTAAAATTCCTAGAAAAGTCAAGACAGCTAAAAAGATTCTTATAGGATCTATTCAACAAGACAGGCAAAACTGAGAAAACCTTGTGGCTGACGATTCACTCCTATAAAGCTGGGATGCCTGATATGGTTTGGGAAAAGAAACATGTGTATTAGAAATATAATTAACATTGACGATGTGATTGGAATTCAGCAAGCAAGGCAAATTACCTGATCTACTTACTCTGATGGAAGTGTTAAAAGGAATTCGAATTTCCAGTGTTAAAAAGAATTCAGAATGTTACAAGAAAAGTGCTCCAGGCAACAGGCGGAGCTGCAAGTTTGAAGATATAAACAGACACAAACCCAACCCAAGCAAACAGATTGCTCAGCATCTGGAACAAAAAGTTGCAAGAACAGCAAAGGATTGCATCACTTTGTAGGATTTTACAAAGGCCAGACAGAGACAGCAAGTATACAGGGGATGAACAACAGCAGCTTGAGCTTATAGGAATAAGATAAATGGGCAGAAATCCTGAAAACAAATTTATTACTTTTAATTTTAATTCCATTTTGTTGTTATGGAAGAAGCAACAACATTAACATTGTAAATCCCACAGTCAGAGAAGGGCAAAATTCAGGATTTACTAGAATGTACCTTTCATGCTTGGGGTGAAGTTAAGAAGGAAATATAGCATAAATATTCACAGAAAATCTAGGCTATTTGTGACAGCACAAGGAACTACTGTATTCCTTGAATATAAGCACTGTGGAGTTCAAAGTAGTTCACGTCCTTAGTATCATCACTAGGGCATGCTGTTTAGAGGAAAAGGAGACCAAAGTGAAACAAGTCTTTTGCAACAAGGAGCTGAAAGATCCCAGTTGTCCTGTGATTCATTTATTCAGGGAAGTCCCTCTTGCCCTCTGAAGAAGGCTGAAGAGGAAAAGGGTAGGTCAATGTTCTGGGAAGCTTCAAGAATGCAGATAACTGCCAGAAGGTCATTATGGGGAAAACCAAAACAAACCCAATGTCACTCTTTTTCTCCTGTAGAGGCATGAAATCTCACCCTCAAAATGAATGTGTACATGAAATGTTTTCCACCACATAAAAGGGAGGCCTTAGAAAGATGGTCAATGCCAAACCTTTTAACCTGCTTTATGTATCGGCATGCATATGGTCTGGACCTGTCTGGACCTTTGAGAGACTGTGGACAGGGGACACTAATGAGAGATATGTTGCTGTTTACTGGAAGGCAATTTGGTAGGTCCAGTCCTGGGGAAATGTGTTGTATTCCTGGATGTGACATTTTCATATGGGTATGCTTGAGATTTGCAAGGCCCGTCAGGACAGCTTTGTAGAAATGAAGATTTAACAAGGCCATCCCTTCCCGTGCAGATAATACTCTGTGGCTATCCAACCCTAAAATCATAGTTAGGTTTCATCATGGGAGGAACACATATCTGTTTGGGTTGTGCCTCATTCTTGCAATGTTTCACAGGAAACAGAGTAAAATTTGCAGTATTTGGGAGAGGACTGGGCAGATGACATTTTGACATGGGAAAAAATAAATAAAACAGAGAAAATTGAACAATTTTCTGGATTAAAGCTAAGCTGCCATACTGGCAAAGTTCTGTGCATAACAACAACTGGAGAGAGAAGTTAAGAAGCCAAAATGTACAGGTAGACCATAATAAGGAATAACCGCCCAGTAATAAATTTGGCTCCATCAAAAATGACAAAGTCAAATGACACATGGAGATATATATATATACAATTTAGCTGTCTCAAGCTCTGTAAAGATATTCATATTACAACTCTAATAGTTAAAGACATGACAGTGATGTTCATGAAGCATTAACAGACAAAGCTAAAAGGAAACAGAAAGGTCACAAAAGAACTGCAAACTCTCTTAAAAGAAGGGCCTGAGGTGTCTTATATTGGCTAAGACATAATGGTGTGTCATACATACGCTTTGAAGATTATTCCTCAAGCCATTAATCATGACAAAACACCTGTAACCACAGGACCTGCTACCAATCTATTTCTCATAGTAACATGGTTTGTGGTGCTTGCTCATTCTGTGATACAGCCCAGAACAGTTCCTTTACCTTTGGGAACTATAATTTCTGACTTCTTTTCCTGTCTTTATATTCTGCCTGAATCTCTGATGCAAATTATGTCATAAACACCTTGTTCATCAAGCTTCAAAAATAAGAAAAATATTTCCCCCTTCTAGACTAGATATAGCCCTGATATGGATGGAACAGCTGTGCAGATAAAACCACTTATGCTTTTTGCCCTCCCTCATTGTAGGTAAAAGCATACCACTTTCCTCTGTAAACTCCACGTACACTTTTCCAGTATTATTTGGGGATATCCTGAGTTTGTAAGAGAGCAGTAGTTATCATAAACTACCATCACTGGTATAGCCATTACTTTGATGACCACTTTAGGTTTTGGAAGCGATGCCAAAGACTTGACTGACAATTCAGCAGCTCCATTCCCACATTCTCCTGACACTCACCTCTGTGCAAAGGCAGTCCCTACAGCTAGACTCATTCTGAATTGAAACACAGTATTCACATATTCACTTTATGGTTGTACCTTAGCCTAGACTAACTCTGCCCTGTGGCAATGGTGCAAGTAAAAATAATAAATAGTAATAATAATAACAACAATAATAATACTAAAATCATGGTGCCAGGGAGCATTCCAGGGCACAGCAACTTCAGTGTCTATTTTTAAAATGTTGGAAAGGTCCCTACATGGCTTATGGTTTTGCTATGGGACACATGCCATTCTTCCAAACGATGCCAAGACATAGTGTCTTAGAGACAGAAATGGGTAGGGATGATTCACAATATACAGTTTACATGATGTCATCTTATTCTTGAGACTGAGAATACATAGGCACAAGTAGTTTGAACAGAAGCTACCCCAAGACACGTATCTTCAAAACCAGAGGACAGTCTCGGATCAAAAGAACAGCACTTCATGCTACATCATAGTTTAGACATAACCTGTGTACCAGCTGAAGTCTCTAGTTCACAGCATTTCCTGTGTTTTACATTTGTTTCAGATTAGTCTGTAAACTTTTCTAGTCAGAAACCACACTTCCTTTCACTGTGTTTCTAGCACAAAGAAGTCTCACATCTGATTAAGATGTTAACTAACATCACAAGCAAAATGAATGAAAATCCTAACATTAATTTGAAGATCCTACTGCTGATGATGAATAGGTAAGCAATTAAAGGTATTATCTCCAGCCCTCTTGCAATAATATATGTCTCAGTGTTCAAGACACAGTGGCAACATACATGGTTAGCAGTGGATTGAAAGAAGACAGATCAGTATTTCTGTCTGCAGCACGACACTAAAATGTCATTGTACACAAAGCATCAAAGCAATATAACAACCCCAGTGTCCAATTTCAAGTTTTCAGTGTCTATCTCAATAAATAAAAGCTATTTTAGCTTTCTCAAGTATGCAATCTTTTGCAATCCCACAAAAGCTCTTCCCTTGTGCTTTTGACTCTGAATTATCACGTGGGCTTGGGGACTAAGAGCCTCAGGTGGCCTCCAGGAGCTGTGGCCAGCACAGGCATTGGTGCTGCCCCATGTGCCCCAAACACATGGCTGTGTTTGGCCGCAGCTGCCCTCACGCTGCTTCTTCCTAGATGCTCCCGGGGAAGGACTGCAGTGCTACAGGCTTGTGGCAGAGTGGCTGGAAAGCTGTGCAGAGGAAAAGGATCTGGGGGTGCTGATTGATGCTCACCTGAACATGAGTGAGCAGTGTGCCCAGGTGGCCAAGAAGGCCAATGGTATCCTGGCTTTTATCAAGAACAGTGTGGCCAGCAGGACTAGGGAAGTGATCGTCCCCCTGTACTCTGCTCTAGTGAGGCTGCACCTTGAGTACTGTGTTCAGCTTTGGGTCCCTCAGTACACTGAGGACACTGAGGCCCTGGAACATGTCCAGAGTAGGGCTATGAAGCTGGTGAAGGGCCTGGGACACAAGTCCACTGTGGAGCAGATGAGGGAACCGGGCTTGTTCAGCCTGGAGAAGAGGAGGCTCAGGGGAGACCTTACTGCTCTCTACAAACTTCTGGAAAGGAAATTGTGGGGAGCAGAAGGTCGGCCTTTTCTTGCAGGTAACTATTGACAGGTCTACAGGGAATGGCCTCAAGTTGCACCAGGGGAGGTTCAGGTTGGAAACTAGGAGGCATTTCTTCTCAGAAAGAGCAGTCATGCATTGGAATGGGTTGCCCAGGGAGATGGTGGAGTCATCGTCCCTGGGGGTGATTAAGGAAAGGCTGAACATGGTGCTTAGGGACATGGTTTAGTGGGTGATATTAAGTGGTAGGTGGATGGTTGGACCAGCTGATCTTGGAGGTCTTTTCCAACCTTAATGATTCTGTGATTCTATGACTGGCAGTTGGGGGAGAAAGATGTGAAAGGAAGCAAGTTAGGTTAAAAAAAAAAAAAAAGGAAAATTGCCTTCGTGCAGAGGCTGTGGATGCCTTCGAAAGGGTTAGCTGGATCGGGCCTTTTAGAAAAGACTTGGAAGAAACTTGCGCTGGGAGGTGTGCACCCACCCCGCCAAGTAGTTGTATTTAAATGTGACTGTGGAAAGCACTAACAACAATTTAGTTACTCGTGCTTATTCACGCACTTCCAAGAACGACTTCATTTAATAAAGAAATATCAGCATGAAATGAGTCCCCCGCGTGGTCTGTGCATCCCCGTTTCAAGGCGTTCGGCAGCTCGACGCTTTTTAAGGCTCTTTGAGAGCGTCCCTTCTTCCTTCCCAGCCCGGGCCGTGCCCAAGCAGGCGGCTCCCTCTGGTCCCGCCACCCCGCCTCCGCCGCCGGCGTGCCAGACGCGGCTGTGCGGGCCCCTACTGCCCCCTTCCTCCCCCTGCGTGAACTCCACTCTCCGTTCTGCGGCGGGGCAGCGTCCCACCTGCCGCGGCAGAGAAAAACGCTGCCCCGGGCGGCATAATCGGGGCGGAGGGGGCGTGTAATGGCTGCCCGGGCAGCCCCGCCTCAGGCGTCCCGCAGCCGCCTGCCCGGCATGGCGCGGGCGCCACCCTGTGGCCGCCGCGCTGAGGTGCGCCTGACGCGAGCCCGGAGTGGGGACGTGCGTGCCCGTGGCTGGGGCAAGAGTTTTGGGCTGTGAGCCCCGAACTTAACTATTCTTGAGAAGCAGCAAACAAACAAACAAACAAACAAACAAACAAACAAAGGATAAATATAAAAATAATTTTAAAAAAGGAGAAATAATAATAATAAAAAAACAGCTCCTGGGTGGGAGGAGGTTGGGTGTACACATGGCTTAACACAGCGTGCTGCAGACCCTGCGCCACGCCAGCTGGAAATTCACCCTGAAGTGTTGGATTAGGGCCTCTCCAAGACAAAGAAATCCACTGAAAGATGAGGGGAGGAGAAGGAGTCTTTGGGGTGCCTGGGCCCAGCCTGCATGCGCAGGCCTGTCTTGTCCATGCAGCCCTGCCATCAACATCCCTACAAAGCTGGCGTGCAAACTCCACCAGAGATTGTTTCTGGCCAGTCCATAGCCACACAGCCTTATGGCAGCAGCACTCTTCAATGCGATCATGTTTTTGTCTCATGTCTCTGACTCCAAAGCTGGCAGCCTCAGCAGGCTGTAGAGCAGCATGGAGGGGGGTGTGAGGATTTCCACCACCCTCCTTTCTGTGGTGTTTTCTTCTTACTCATGTAGGAGCCCTTTATAAGGAAAGACTGAGAGACCTGGGTCTGTTCAGCCTTGAGAAGACTGAGAGGGGATCTTATAAATGTTTACAAATATCTTAAATATGGGAGACAGTGGAGTTTGGCCAACCTCTTTTCAGTGGTTTGTGGGGACAGGATAGGGGGCAATGGTCACAAAATGGATCACAGGAAGTTCCACACCAACATGCAAAAGAACATCATGGTGAGGGTGATGGAGAACTGGAACAGGCTGCCTGGGGAGGTTGTTGAAACTGCTTCTCTGGAGATATTCAAGGCCCATCTGGACGCCTACCTTGGCAACCTGCCGTAGGGAACTTGCTTTGGCAGGGGGGTTGGACCCAGTGATCTTTTGAGGACCCTTTCAACCCTTAGAATTCTCTGGAGATACTCTGCTTCTTCATGCCCATTACAGGGGACATGGACACCCTATTCGTTGTTGTCCCTAGAGCAGTGAGGACTGCAGGGTGGCTGACGGGGCACAGGGCTCTTGATGTCGTCCTGTGGTGAAAGACCCTGGGCAGGCTGCGCTGTGCATAACCCTGGGGCTCTGCCACCTGCTTACTGTGTAATTTTTCAGCACAGACTCCCCCCAAGACATTCTTATTTGTATTGCATATTTTATTTGGTTAGTAGTGAAAGCTTGTAATCTATGATAATATACTTTTTTTTTTTTTTTTTTTTTTTTTTTTTTTTTTTTGGTATTGAAAGAAGTAGCTACCTCTGGTAGTGGTTAGAATGAAAGGTAAGGAGTACTCTTGTATCCTGGGGTGTGTGATAACAGATCTTTTGACTCCTCTCTGCCATGTTTTCCTAAATTTTCAGGTGTCTCTTGAACTCTAGAGGCCATTCAGACCTTCTAGGAGAAATTAAAAACGACAAATAAAAGTAATGGCAGCCTTTTGTTTTGAAATTTATGTATTGAAATGACTTTCAATACTTTATGTATCTTTCTGTCTATGCTGCTGTTTTCATGGATTAAGTGGCTTTTTTAGTTCTCCTCTTTCTCTCTCTCTCTCTTTTCCTTAAATAAGAAAGATTTTTTTTCCCCCTGTGGCTTCTGTGATGTTACAGATGCCTGTTTGAATAAATTCCTTTGCATATTTTTCTGAACTTTTTAATGAAATAAGGAGAGTGTTATTTGTTTATTGCTAAATACTAATTTTATACCCAAATGAAGTAGTGAGGGAAGAAAAGTAAAGCAGACAATTTCAAATGATCACCAAATCCAGCAATATGTCAGTCAATATTGAAAAGGCTCCAGTTATCACAATTGTAGTGAAGCAGCAGTAGTAGCCCCAAGGGAACATGCATAGGGCAGCAGATAGAAGAATCAAACACCATCTTGCACAGTCTGTACAACATGGTTATTTTCAGTTGCATACCAAGGCAACAGGAGTGAAGCCTCATACGTTCAGTTCCTGCAGACCTGAAGCTGGCAACCTTCCAGCAGTGGCTGGCATAGCAGATGCACAAGACACTTCATATTTCTTCCCATTATTGCCTTAAGTACAGGAATGAAAGAAATAAAACTTGTCCCATTACTACTAGTCCTGTCTCACAGCTGCTCATCCTTGTACAGGAATGAAAGATATATATATATATATATATATATTTTTTTTTTTTTTAATTTTATTTCTTTTTTTTCCTTTGCAGTGAATCCCATCTTACATCAGCTCATCCTAGGCAGCATTTTCAGTCTTCTCTTTCCAAATACAATACATGGGATACAGTCTTTTCTGAAGGTCTTTGAAAGATCAAGAAAAAAAAAGTATTAATTTTCTTCCAGTTGCATCCAGAGACTGATTCAACAGAGATATAGTGACTGCAGCTAGCAAAATCTACTGGTATCAGATCAGTACCAGCCTGTAGGAAGAGTGGAAATAGCACTATTAAGATGCCTAGAATTACTTAATATCTGTGTTCTTGCTTACAGCACAGCCATTCCAGAAATTGGAGATGTCTCCTTGCACCTTCACCTTTTCAATTTCACTCTGCTCTGATAAGCTAAAATCTATCTTGGCTGGAAAATGTAGTAATGAAATATTGACTTGGATGAAAATTTACTATCAAAATTCCTTTTGACATCAGTGGGATAGGATTCATTCTAAGAATTTAGTACATCCAACTTTTATCTGTTTCTGCTCTTCTAGTTTATGTTAGGAGTAATGATCTAGCATAAAAACTTCTACTGGTATAAAATAATAATAATAATAATAATAATAATAATAATAATAATAATAATAATAATAATAATAATAATAATAATAATAATAATAATAATAATAATGCATCCGAAATTAATTTGTTCAGCTCCTGAGAAAAAACACTTCTAACTTTTTAGCCTTCATTATTTCTTCAAGACTTAAACAACCAAGCATTCTTAAGAAGGCCCCACTTCATCAATCATCTTGCCCTGATAGTTTATCGCTTGAAGTCAATCCCTGCTCTATTAAGAATGCGTCCCTGATGCTGGGAAGCAATTTCCTGAACAAAAAAACCTCTGTAAACCACTTCTACAGATTGCCCCAATGGTGCAAATAATGTTCTTTGCACTGTAAGAGCACAGAGAAAACTACATATAAGAGGTGATGACTGGCTCACTGTTTTTTTTTTTTTGTTGTTGTTTGTTTGTTTGTTTTGTTTTGTTTTGTTTTTGTATATATATATATTATTTATTTTTTTTAATGTATGATCTTCTGACACTGGTTCTCCCAGGTTGAAGTGGTAAGACTGACAGCTTCATTTATAGACTCATTTCATCCTGAGTCAGAGACTAGTCTTCTAGAGAACAGTCTCCGTCAGAAGGGGAACTCTGTCCAAGCAAAGCTGCAGATTTCACAGAATTTCACAGAATTTCTAGGTTGGAAGAGACCTCAAGATCATCGAGTCCAACCTCTGACCTAACACTAACAGTCCTCCACTAAACCATATCCCTAAGCTCCACACCTAAACATCTTTTAAAGACCTCCAGGTGGAGGACCCAGCACTTGGCCTTGTTAAACTTCATGCAGTTGACCTCAGCCCATCGGTGCAGCCTATCCAGATCCTCCTGCAGAGCCTTCCTACCCTCAAGCAGATCGACACATGCACCTAGCTTGGTGTCATCTGCAAACTTACTGAGGGTGCACTCAATGCCCTCATCCAGATCATTGATGAAGATATTAAAGTGGACCGGCCCCAGCACCGAGCCCTGGGGAACGCCACTAGTGACTGGCCTCCAACTGAACTTGACTCCATTCACCATGACTCTTTGGGCCCGGCTATCCAGCCAGTTTCTAACCCAATGAAGCGTGCGCCAGTCCAAGCCAAGAGCAGCCAGTTTCTTGAGGAGAATGCTGTGAGAGACAGTGTCAAAAGCCTTGCTGAAGTCAAGGTAGATCACATCCACAGCCTTTCCGTCATCCACCGCCTTTCCGTCATCCACCCAGCGCGTCACTTTGTCATAGAAGGAGATCAGGTTCGTCAAGCAGGACCTGCCTTTCATAAACCCATGCTGACTGGGCCTGATCGCCTGCTTGCCCTGCAAGTGCTGCGTGATGACTCTCAAGAGAATCTGCTCCATGAGCTTCCCTGGCACTGAGGTCAAACTGACAGGCCTATAGTTTCCCGGGTCTGCCCTCCGGCCCTTCTTGTAGATGGGCGTCACGTTTGCTAGCTGCCAGTCAGCTGGGACCTCCCCCGATAGCCAGGACTGTTGATAAATGATGGTAAGTGGCTTGGCCATCTCCTCTGCCAGTTCTCTCAGTACCCTTGGGTGGATCCCATCTGGCCCCATCGACTTGTGCACATCCAAGTGCCGTACCAGGTCACCAACCAGTTCTTCGTGGATAGTGACAATAGCTTTGGATAGCTTCGTGGATAGATAGACAATAGCTTTGGACTGAAGATCTTGAATGCCTTAGATGGCAAAAGGCCTTACAGAGGTGGTAGTGAAATCCTTTAGGCAAGCCCATTTCACAGACTCTTTGAAAGACGAGGAGGTGAAAGTCTGGATTTTTCTGAAAAAAAGAATCAGAATTTTTCTAAATCAGAATATACAAAGCCCTCTTTTCTCATCTGCCCATTAGATCTTTTAGCCTTGGTCTGCTGATAGCTAAGAGTGTCTGAGACAACGTCAAATCATTGTTTTTTTTTTTTTTTCCCTTTCTTACTTTCTTTCCCTTTCTTAGGTGGACACTTGGCAAAAGACAAGGGAGAGCAATCCTCATCCTGGGGAGGGACAGTAGTACTCCCAAATCATTGCATCACTGCAGAGTCTTATATCTCTGACACATAGTTCCTTCTAGTATTACTCTCTCGATCTCAGTTTTTTGTTATTCTTTACAATGGACCCCAGGCTAAAAGCACATTTTATTCCAGAATAAATTATAATTCACAACTACGCATCAGTTAAACACAGCAGGTATTGTTTACATATGTCGGTATTTACAGTTTGCCTGGAGCAATCGTTCTGCCACTGTAATAAATCCTGTTGTTATTGTGGGATTAAATGCTCATTTGAATGTTTATTATTTTCTGTTTTAATACAGGAAAAGAAGAAAAGGTGAGAAGTTTTTCAGTATGACATTCAGAGTTTTATTTGTGGAACCTCAATTGACTTCTTCAAGAGTAGAACATCCTGAAACTAGCTGCTGAAAATGCCTTCGATTCAATAGGTTCTCAGAGTATAAACTTGGTTAACCATAGTGAGGAAACAATCATGAGAAGTGATTACAGAACATTTCAGAAGCTTTTTTTTTTTTTAATCATATATTTCCCATTTAAATAATTAATAAATAATATATATATGATCACTGAAATTTTTCATCTGTGTAAAAGTTGCCTCTTTAAACAGCAAACTGTAAATTTACAGTGCCATTTTCCAGTTTCTGATAAATATATATCACCAAGTGATATATTCACTTTTAAAACTGTAGACAGTATGAACACCTTCTAATGGGCACGTAATTTAGATAAGAGCTAAGATCATTTGCAGAGAAGCTGAAGCCCTCTGATTTTTCCTCCAGACAGACCTGCTCTTCATGACTCTCTGTATAGGAGGATCCTAGTTACTTTCCGCATTTAAGTGCATAATTTGTATGCTTCCAGTTAAGTAGTATGACATTCCTTTTTCCTTGGTATCTTGTTCCTTAAGCTAGAAAAGGCTTGCCCTATTTACTCCTTGGGCACTTGACATATTTTACTCAACAGTGCTGCTTCTGGTAGCCCCCCCAAAATGGCCTCAAAAAAGGCAGCAGAATTGACTTCAGGTATATACAAAGAGTGGTGAACTTGGAGACATCATGGCTATGCAATTTGAGTTCAGTTACACTGCACCTTTCGTATTTATGCCTTGTATGTTGGAAGTGGTGATACTGCCAAGCTGGAACATGGTGGCGTGAAAGGATCTCACTGTGATGGTGGAGAAGACGTTGTCTGAGAGATGGATGTCCAAGAGCCATAGCAGAGGTGTGAGAGCCAGCTTCCAGCTTCCATGCTGGGGCAAGGGGAAGAAGGGATGCAATAATGATGCCTTTAGAGTCAAAGGGAGACACTTGGTGGAAGTACCTATGTCCAAGCAACTGACGTGCCAGGCATATGGACCTGTAAGAGAATGCATAGACAAATGTTCAAACCAAACTATGCTAGAACCATAAAGTACTTAGAGGACCTTTTAAAGCTTAACAGTAACAACTTTTTGCCCTCATTTGTACCTAGAGCAATCCTTTTTGTCCAACACTTCATTATTTATGTTAAAGGGCACTTAATGTGAAAGGTGTTTTTATAAGGAATTTGTTATGATGACAAATATATTTCAAGAGGATGCTTTCAGGCTGTGTGGGGGAAATGGTGCAACCAGAATATGAGTATGTGAAATTTAACTGGAGGTTGAAGTAATTTGCTCAATCATTTGGTTTCTATTTCACGAAGTCTGGAAGAATTCAAGCAAAGAAAAGGAGTAGAATGTAATCTTTGTAAGGGGCTATTTCTGAACACCCTGATGGTCATATTCTCTCATTTTATAAAACCTAGGGTAAAAAGAGCTGTGCTTTTTGCTCAGTTAGACTAAACCATGCAACTCACAAAAGCTGCATTTCACTGCTTGATGTAATGTAGTTCTGCCTGAATTCATGCCAGGAGCAGTCTCACACCACAGCACACCACAACTTGCTTTATTTGACCCACTTATTCAAGAGCAGTTATTTTAGAGTTTTAGTACTGACTGATACTACATTTCATTACTCCATCATTCAGGAGAGAGAATTAATAAAAAAGAGTGCATTAAAACATTCCAAAATAATTTTCAACAGCTTTTCCCTAATTAAAGAAACACATTTTCAAAATTGGGACTTTAAAATGCTGGGACAATGAATTATTAATGTCTGCATAATCTCAACAAAACATATGGAAGCCCACTATACAATGTCCTGTTTTAGTACACCACACTAAATTGCTAGTCTGAACTAGTACAGTTTTCATCCTTCTTTTTTATATGACGCGTATATTTGGGAAGGGCAGCAAAGGAATGAGAAAACATTTCATTTCATTTTGCAATGGAAAAAAAAATAAATTAAAAATAGTCTATTGGTGTTTCAGAATCCAAAGTGCTTTACTTAAAAATAGGTGCAAATAATGAAACTTTTCTGATATCCCCATCACTTGTTCAAGTAAAATTCTTCTCCAAATTATTTTCTAAATTCACATGATAAGGTATATAAAGGTATATAAAGGTATATAATGTATATAAATGTATATAAAGTGTTCTACTGCCTTGAGGTTGCCATTTGGGGGAAGCTGGCTTTTCAAGTGTTCAAAGGTATAAAAAAATACTTTGTTTGCACATTCCAGGTCTTAATCCATAGTCACGCAACTAGATTTGTATCCCAAGGGATTGAATTTCTGTATCAAGAAACTTTACAGAAAACAAACAAACAAACAAACAAACAAAAAACAAATAATGAAAAAAAAAAAACACTAAAATTTAAAAGCTAAGGATTTAGGTTTGGGTTTTCTTTTTTGTTTTGTTTTGTTTTGTTAGGTTTGTAGTATTGTTCTTATGCTTGAGACTTCTAGTTCTTTATTGAAAATAAGACTTCTTTATTGAATTACAGCTCTGACAATTTAGGATTCTCAGAACACCTGCTAATGTATATCAGGGATCCAAAATCCACCTTCAGGGAGGATGATACAGTTTTATCTGCATTGTCTTTGCTAGAAATTTACATGACCTTCAGTTGTAATAGAGGCTTTGGAATAAAGAGGAGTAAATCTGCCGCATTCCTGTAAGACAAAAAAAAAAAGTAAAATGGAAATGGTTTGTTGTCATATCTGGAGCGAAAATCTGTTACACAGATTCCACTTGTGCCATTGTATCATCATTCCTAAACTTAGATCTTTGTTTTTAGTATACAGTGTAGCACTTGCAATATTTCTGCTTTATTTTTTTATTTTTTATTTTTTTTTAGTTCTGCTATTTTAGGAAACTTCTAAGTATTTTTCTTTACCTATGGAACAATCTTTTTCTTCCTTTGGAATTAGTTTAAGCTCATGGAGGAGAAAATCCCAAAAGGAAAAGTAATTTCACTTCTCAAGCTCATGGGTAAATAACATCTATCTGTAGTCTGTAGCTAGACTGGGTCTTTGTTTTCTTGCCATTCTTTCACCTTTATACAGTTTACATTGGAAGGACATATTAGCATCTTTGCATAAATTATAGGTTCTTGCCTACTTCCATTTCCACAGAGATTAGCCTGACAAAGGCCTATTTTACAGAGAAGATTTGGTTCCCCATCTGGCTACAGCAAAGATGACAAATCCACCACTTTCTTTTACAGTTGTTGCAGCATCCATTAAAAATATATTCATTATTACAAAAGTCATGTCTTTTTATTTTAGCTTTTTTCCAATCGATTTTTTTTTTTCTTGCTACCAAGACTTTTCCTTCACCTACTGGTATATGCTTTTCAGGAACTTTGTAGGTGGGAAATACAAGTTGAAGGTATGTTTTTTACAGCTCCCAGGAAAAGTAAACTATAGTTACTCCTCATTTGGTCCTTTCCCAGCTAATTCTGTGAGACACTGATCCCAAGAGTCCCCTGAGGCCTACCTAACACACAGATTTGATGCATCCTGTGCCTTTTTTCTCCTTCATACCTCAGTGATATACAGATCAAATCTTTCTCATGTGATGTGGGAGAAGCTGCACCAGTTACAGGTTGCCCTCAAGGTCATTAAATCTTTAATCTGATCAGGATTTAGGGGGGTAATTAATGCCTGTTTGGGCAGGGAATAAGACTTTCATACAGGAAATCTAAGCTGCAAATGAATACAAGCAATCTGTGCCTCAGTGGTCTTAGCCAGCCATCTAGAAAATGCCCTCATGTAATACTATTTGTTGTTGTTGGTGGTGTTTTTTTTCTTTGTTTTAGTAGCAAAAAGAAGTGTTGTGCATGTCTTCTCATTGCAGAGAAAAAGGAAAATTGGAGTTTTTCCTTATAAGTGTCAAACTAAAAATATGAATTTGCATCAATGGATTGTGACATTTGAAACCTTCTATTTTGGCAGAGTTGAATGGCAAATTTGGCATTATTTTTTCTTCTTCCCTTCCTTCCTGTCTTTCTTCCTTCCTAAAACCAAAATGGACCAACTCCAAATATCTGTATGTGAGATATGTATGTAAAAGGAGACTAAAAAGACTGCAACAAATTATTTTTCCATATGGGTTTTATCTCTACCATGTAGATGATCTCTTGACAAAGAGCTGAGTTTAGTAAAAAGTTGGATAGAGACTGTCTTGCTTTTCGGGTAACTTTCCTTTCAGTTTCTCCTTTTTTTTTTTTTTTTTTCCTAAGGGATATTGGCATATGTAGTAAACTGCCCTGAGCCTTGTGCATTGAGTTCAGTTAATTCACCTAATTCCTATTCTGTTCAGCAGAGCTGTGAACAAACTCAATATGCAGACTTGAAATCGTGCAAACTCAAATGTTATGATATACCAGATTGCTAGCACATTGTCACTGCATGTCTTCATAATGTGTCTGTGGTCCTGTATGTAAAATGTAGGGGTAAGCAGGACAGTCATGAGATTACTTTGTTCCTGGTGAATTAGTATCAACTCAATCTGATCATGAATACTTAAAAATTATCATAATATCACCCAATAAAAATTATCATAAATAAAGAGAATAAGAAAGTATGGAAACAAATTATTGAGACAAAAAACACAAAGAAAATGGGGAGACAAAGCTCCTCTGTTTTTTGTGGTTTGTGTTGCAAAATGAAAGTATCAGAAAAAAATCCATACTGTTAATCAACATTAAAGACAAACAAGAAAAGCAAAATTCGTTTTAAGAGTAGTATTTGAGTTGCCATAAAACTGATGATTGTAGAATCTGTAGGATTTGTTCCCATCTATCACTAATCCAAAGCAGCGCAAATAATTTAAAAGCCTACTTTAAGATGGTAGACACAGAGCGACTTATTTAAACTTCTTGCTTTCACTTAAATTGCATACCAACATGTAAGTAATGAGACTTTTCTCTGTTTTCCCCTCTAACCACAGCCTATGTGTAAAACCAGGTAGCAGAAATTTTAGCCCACATCTCTATTAAATTGGGTAATGACTATTCACCGTGCAGTCTTTGGCAAGTAGAGACAGGGCAACTGTTCAAGAAAAACAAGAAATTTCCTGCTGTATATGAACTGCTCATAAACACTTGAGCCCTGGCACTTTTTACTCAAACCCTGCAGGTCTCAGATGCCTAGTATTAATAGATACTGCTAATTACAAGCAGTGTGGTTAAAGCAAATGCTTAGCCATACAGAGCATTAATTGACTCTGTTGTTGGGGAAAATGAAAGGCTGTGTGTGGGGGGAACTATTTTCCCAGTGAGAAGGCCCAAGTCACTGCAGCTTTTGCTGTTTTATTCATATTTTCCCAGAGCAGGTCTAGATTTAGCCTGCATTCTCCACCTTAGAAGACCAAGGAGGTAACTGTGATTCCACAGTTCCTTTCTGGCTCCCCTGGTTCAAGGTGGGAGGTAGCCTGCTAATGACCTATTACCACCAAGTTTCCACAGCCATGCTGGCCAGGTCTTTAGTGAAGTCAAGGCTTGGTTCATTGCCTTTGCTCTAGCCCTGCTAATCTCTACCTACCTGTGTCTCATATATGAATACCTTCGACCCTGTTCCTCAGTAAGCTGTGCTGGGTATCACAGCAGACAAAAAAATCAAACAGGACCTCCCATTCATGTTTAAGCTATTCAGAGAATTTACACGAGCTGCATCCTGTATTTCTGATCTTCATTCTGTAGCACAAAGCTATCTCTGGAATACAATTTATTGGTTTGTTCCAGCTCCTTCTTACCCAAGGCATGGCCATTTTAACTTTTGAAAATACTTGAAGGCTCATTCCATCAATCTACCAGCTTTCTGTATGAAATTAAGGACTGTAGAAGCACCTTGGGTCAATAGCCAGGAGACAAATGAAAAGGGGTTGACTGAGGAGGAGGTAAAAGAAAGACATAGCAGTAATAATACTTCATTTCCACAGCAGAAAGTCTGTTATAAGTGATCCCTAGGAATTCCCCCACTCCAAGGCAAAGCTAGTCAAGAGCTAGAGAAATTATCACTAGCAGTAAAAAAGTCTAGTATACTCTTATAACCTGTTTATTCAGTGTCTCCAGCTGACTGGGAAGAATTTCACTTTTATGACACAATTTAGAGAACGGGGAGATTAACTCTAGGAAATCTCCATATAAAATGACATTTCATCTGAACTAAGAAAGAAAAAAGTTATTTTTGCTTCATTTCTCAGGGACAGTTAAAAAGGTTAATGACCCAAACAGGCACCTTTACTGCCTTTTTCCTTTTCTTTTTCTTTCTTTCACTGATTTGCCATTGTGCAGCAAGTGAAAACAGAGTGTTATGGAATAAAGAGGCAAATCCCTCAATTTACAGAGTCCCATTACTTTGCACTGCATATAAGGGGTTAGGTTTCAGCAGGTTTCTAACAGGAGTCATG
Source organism: Anas acuta (assembly GCF_963932015.1). Lineage (NCBI taxonomy): Eukaryota > Metazoa > Chordata > Aves > Anseriformes > Anatidae > Anas > Anas acuta. The sequence goes on along the minus strand of NC_088980.1, from coordinate 124,769,830 downwards.
GCTGACTATATGATTGTATGGAGGTAGAGCAAACCTGAAGGAAGGACAACTGAGGCAATTAACAAGCAGATCTTCCAGTCCCCCCTCTAAACTGGAAATATGTAGGACTTTGTGTTGTATTTTAGTCTCTGGATTTGAACTGTGGAGTCTGCAAGGAGGGAACCGCATTTTGCCTGGTGAACTTGAAGAGATTAAATGCGTAAAATTAAGTATTTTTCTAAAAATCTTATTAATATAAAAGTTGCTAATGTGATCAGCTTTATATAATAACATTATAGCCTCATTTGATTAATTCTGGTGTGAGAATGGTTATTTTATACCTTCCTTCCTTCAGTACAGAGTACAGCAGCCTCATGTATTTTTACGGCTCAAACTCCACATCCCAGTGCAGATCTCCCTGTGTGCAAGAGAGGGCAGCCGAGTCCTGTTGATAGTGCCTCAAAGCTCTAGACATCTGGAAAATCTGTTATCTTATTTGCTACGCCTGACTGTAAAAGTTACTGCATAAATTGAAAATTAATCTTTGTTCTTCATTTTATGGGGGACGGGAGACTACTCTGAGACTTCTTATGTTTGAAGGAAAGTTTCAAAATAAAAACCTTTGTTTTATTCATGGGAAATTTTTGCTAATGTGATACAAATATGTGGGTTTCTTCAGTGATAAATTACTTTACAACTTGTAGTGTGAAAGCCGAGCTGAATTAGAGCCCTGTGTCTGGACTGATCTCATCAATTTCGGTTCCTCAGCAGGGATTTGGCGTTTGATCACACACTTCTTAATAGATCCAAATATCTAGACACTATGGCCACTTGTGTCTAAATCCTTTCTGCTTGGGTTTATTTCATGCATCACTTTTTGGTCTTAAAGCTAAGAGGTGCAGTGCAGGGTCAGACTGAAGGTCTGCATTGTCTAGCAATCTGTCTCTGAGAGTGGTTAATAGCAAATGCTTAGGGAAGGAGTATAAAAAATATGATGAATATAAGGGGATCATTGTCTGACATACCTTCCCATCTTCCTCTAGTCCCTAGTCTAAAACAGCAGCTTCTTGAGCCAGAGTTTGTACCTTAACAGCTGCTCTTTCTTTCCTCTGAGGACATTTTAAGTGCTCAGTATACCTGGGACCCAGGAATACATTTTAAATATTTTCTTCATTTCATTTTAAGGTTTGATTTGCTGTCTTTCTGAAAATTTCTTTTGACATTTTTTTTCCCTTCCTTTTCCCTTTCTTTTTGTTTTTTTGTTACTCTTGTTGTTGTTGTTACCTTCTTCAGAACTCTTTGTTGTTAAGCCAGCTCAATCTTAGAATCATGCCCTTCTTTCTATGATAAGCCTCGTAAACACAGGTGCTGAGACTGAGATCTTGTCTAAATTTCAGTTCCATTAGGTTGGAGTTATCTAGCTATAAATGAGATACCTAGCTACTTTTTTGTCTGTCCGTTCCTTTTACAGTGCACTGCTATGCTCCATCAACCCTATCCATTTTATTTTTATTTCAATATATTTGATAACATTTATTTCTTCATTTCAAGATATCTATTTCAGGACCCTTCTGTGTTGATGTTCCCTCCTCCCTCCCTACCCCCCCCCCAAAAAAAAAAAAAAAAAAAAAAGTATGAAATGCTCAAATGCCCCAATAAAAAATGGACCTTGATGATCTGGTTTGCTAAGATAAGGAGATAAGGGGCACTGAGTTTTCAGAGATTGCATTAATTGGCAAAAAAAACCCTACATCTCATTATTGTCTTTAAAGAGCAGGGGGAAAGGGCTGTCTCATTGCAGAGGCTGAGTGTACAGTGATTAGTTATGAAAGAGGGAAGAAAAAATAGTTGGAGAAAATCTCCCTCATCTAACTTTCATCAGTCAAAATGTCCCCATGATTTTCCTTGCTCTGTGATTGTTTTCATTCCTACATGTTCGACCTGCCCACACTCTTGCTACTTGCATCCTGCAGTCCTCCTGGATTAGGGCTACTCTTGACTTTAACATTCCCCTTACGTGAGTCCTGTCTTCCTTGTCTAGAATACTGTGTGACACAGAAATGAAAGGGAAATTCATGAGTGTGGAAAAGTTGTACATAACTTTTCCTTCTCTTGGCCTATGACTGTGTTCTCTTCAGCTTCTGCCCCTAAAGCTTTAAGCTCCTGCTGTCCAAAAACTGTGTAAGTGCCTATGTTCTTCACAGCTGCCTGCTAAAGAGACAGGGTTCTGGCATCCATTGCTAACACATCAGTGGCATTAATTACTTTGTAAATTAATATAATAAGGAAGCATGTGTCTTCTGGATTTTCCTACTTTAATGCAACTCTCATATGTGATAAGGTGTTGGCAATATGCATATTTCTCTGTACAATCATTTTAGTATTATGATGATTTATGGTTGATTTATAGATCAGCTAAACCACGGAGTTTTGGTGTGAATGCCTTGGTTAGCTGTGGAGGTGATGTGTTCATGGAAAGCAATGATTTGACTCTAGGACTAAGTTTCAAACCCACAAAGTTCAAATGGGTTCAGAAATTACTCAAACACATTCTCACATTCCTCTATTTTACAGACAAGGGTAATGATCCTAAAAGCAACTGCCCCGCAGCGTCACTGGAGTGAAAAATTGAAGGGTTGTTTTCCAAGTAACCCGACTCTGTACAGCTGGATCAATAGTCAATATTGCCAGGGCTTGGCCGCCTTGCTTCTACCTAATTTTTACCATTACATGTCACAATAAAGCCCAATGTGGAAGAGCCTTTGGGATCTGGAAGGGAAAAGATGACAAGAAACCGTACCTGCTCTCATTGCTCTCAGCTTTTTACTGAGATATATATTCAATATATTTTCAATATATATTGAAAATTCAAGCTCTTGGGTTAAGAAATTGGATGGAGATATGTAAGCATCCCTAAAATTTAGAGTTAATTCATGTTATTTACAAAGATACTTACACAATATAGGTACTTCACTGAGCAGAATTATCCCACAACCATCCATGATCATGTCATTGCCTGTTTGTAAAATGGCATATGAGTACTAAAAATTATTATTTTTTTTTAATATGATGATGTGGATCCCCTTGCTATTCATCCCCATGCCTTATAAACTTCCTTGATACAGGGATGTTATTTTTCTCCTCCATTTACCCCTCCAGAAATGCTTCTTCTGGGTAAGACTGAAGTTACCAGGACTGATCCTTTGCAGTTACCTCTGGCAGAGAGATGATGAAGGGACAGTGGGATGGGTCATGGTTCCCTCTGCATTAAGCAGTACCTTGATTTATAGTTGTCAGAATGAGGGAAGTACATCAGTCAGGATTTTATAAAGGTCAGTTTCAGACCTATGACTAGTCAATGATACAAACAGCCACTTGTAGCAGAACAAAGTGACTCCACAGCAGCTCTCCCCTGGACTGGGGAAGGGGAACAATTACCTGGCAGGGTCTGGAAGGTGGTGGGGGGAGGACGTAGCCAGCAATATGTAGTTGGTTTGTGACCACAGATGCCACTTGGGTGGTGTGGACAAGCTCTGGCTGCTCTCAAGAATTTGTCCAAGTAGCTCTTTAGAAATTCCACCTGGTGAGATTAAACCATTCCCTTTCAAGACATTGTCACTGACTTCCTCGAACATTTGTAAATAGGTGGTTTGTATATGTTCATGCACCATGGAGGATAGAGTTTAGATTTTTTTTTTTTTTTTTTTTTGCTAAGGTTATCCTTTTGACACAGGGCCAGATTGTAAGAGAGTCAGATCCATGCTGGAGAGATCTGTTTGATTGACTCAGTGGGTGGCATTCTCACAGTTCAATAACAATTTCTTTGTTTTGTTCATTTTATTGTAGCTTTTTTCTTAAGAAAAGGACCCACTATATTTATATTTGAGCAGATTGTTCTCCTGTTTATGAAAGCTATATGTTTTCACCCTGAACACTGCTTCTTTCCCCAGACTTTACCAAAAAATCAAAACACTCCCCCAGACCAGAAGTATAAGGGCAGGTGAACAATGGCTTCATTCATTTCAGAAAATCATTACCTGGTAGCTAAAATGAAAAGCATCATTAAAAAAAAAAAAAAAATCATTTCTGTTCACCTATTTTCTGTCATAGATTCTTTTGGCAGCAGCTGCATAAGAATCAGTGAGAACCTGTAATAAGTCATCTCCATTGCAAGAAGAAGCTATACTTTTATAATTTTGACATTTTTTGTCTGAATGACTTTTTCTTGCTGTCACTATTTTACTTTCAAATTTAGACTCCACTGCACTGAAACTGCAAATTTAGGACAAAACAAAATGGTATTTATTTTAAAAAGAAAATAAAATATACTGTGTATAGATCAATGACAATATGGCAAATCATTATCTGGTATTCAGGAAAAATGTGTATTTGTGGTGAAATATGATCATTGAAAGCTAGTAAAGAATAATGGAAGTTGTTTTTTCTCTCAATCAAACAATACTCATTTTTTATTTATCTGTTTCAGTAAGATCCAAAAAAAAAAAAAAAAAGTAGAAAACAAAAAACAAATACAATATTTATCAATTATGTCTTGAAAATCTGGTGTAATACAAAATGGTTGATTGGTAAAATTCTATGCATCCTGTAAGAAAATGTGGGGATATATTGAATAGGAATGAAAGGAGAAAAGGATAGACTGCATAACTGTTTAATTGTCTGAGAACTTTATGAAGAGTTTTCAAGAGTAACTCCACTTAGAGTTTCAAACAATTTACAAACTCCACAAACTTAATTGATTTTTTTTTTCCCCTCCAATTTCTGGAAGAAAGGGAAAAGAACAAGAAGTAGTTCAGCCACACTTAGTTTGAGAAATCAAGCATATTAAAGGCAGGAAATTCTAAAATGTTGAATGCTTATTCTTAACTTTGCTCCGGCGGCATATTACCTAGATAACATTCTTCTATATACAGTTAATAACAATCTTTTTCTTTATTTTCTATATTTTCACCAAAATTTCTGTCTTTCCTCTTATCTTTCTTTCTTCTCACAATTCATCCTTAGTATTCTGATAAACCCTTATTCATAAATTAGTATTGAACATCACAAGAGATATATATGAATTATAAAGGTACCTTTTACTGGAGTTCCTTATTTAAGTCTATATACAACACTCATCTTTTAAAATGTGAGCTTGTTTTCCATATGCCCAATACTTTTATTAATATAGTTACTTTGCCTTTGTTTCTGTAAAATGCAATGTCTTTGTTAGTATATGGGATATTAGCATTTGGTAAATAATTCACCTGCTCAGTCACTTATGAAGCTGTTTAGCACAAGTCTTCAGGCTCTTTCCATTCTGTGTTTGTACCTTCATATTGTCAGTACCTCATAGGTGAATTTGGACTCTATGGAATGGAACAGATTTTTATTTATTTATTTATTTATTTTCAGTAGAAATACAAATGTGTATTTTTTTATATTATTTTTATTTGTTTTTCTTTGCTGCCAACCCAGTCATGGAAAATAAAAGGGTCAATTGCTAGGAACTTGATGTTTTTAGCTCTCACTTGACTTTACTGTGCTTTACTTTTAAGAAATGATTTCACTTTTATCTTTTTAGTCTGTATCTATCAAATCTTGGTTTCAAGTTTATTGTGGTTTGACCCAAGAGGCAGCTGAGCATCACCCAGCAGCTTGCCTACTCTCCCAAGGTGGGATGAGGGAGAGAATTGGGAAGGCATGGGAATGGGTTGCCCAGGGAAGCCGTGGAATCACCACCCTTGGGGGTGTTAAAGGAAAGGTTGGTCTGGGTGCTTAGGGATATGGTTTAGTGGGTGATATTGGCAGTAGGGTGATGGTTGCGAGAACTTATGGGTTGAGAAAAATACAGTTTGATAGGTAAAGCAAAAGCTGTGCATACAAGCAAAGACAAGCCAGGAATCCATTCAGTGCTTCCCAACGGCAGGCAGGTGTTCAGCCACATCCAGGAGAGCAAGGCTCAGTACATGCAGTGGTTTCTTGGGAAGACAAATGCCATCATTCTGAACATGACCCCCTTCCTCCTTCTTTACCTCAACTTTTGTTGCCGCAAATGATGCCACATGGTATGGGATGTCCCTTTGGTCATTGGCTCACCTGTCCTGGTTGTGTCCCCTCCCTGTGAACCCCCAGCCTCCTCACTGGCAGGGCAGCACAAAGAGCACAATAGTGCTTGGCTCTGTGTAAGCACTGCTCTGCAGCAATTAAAACATCAGTGTGTTACCACCACTACTCTCATCAAAAATCCAAAACACAGCATCATACAAGCCTCTATGAAGAAAATTAACTCGGTCCCAGACAAAACCATGACAAACCTGATGCTTATCTTGTACGTTCACTACACAGTTTTCTTTGATATACCTATATTACTTATGCTTACTTGCATATCAGACAGGTTTTAACTGTGTACCATGCCTAAGTTATAGGTCTGCAGTTGCACAAACATGCTGAAGCCTATGCTTAACGTGAAGCTGTTAAACTCCAAGCACTTATGCACTTTGATGAGTGGGTGGAAGGATAAAACATGCTTCAAGTGAGCACATACTTCAACATTTTTCAAAACTAGACACTCTAGTAGTACCTTTCAATGTCTGTTAAAAACTGCAGCTGAGAAAGACTTCAAAATATTAATAGCAATGATGAGAGCAGCAGAATGACCAGTGCTGAATTTCAGGAAAGCAGATGACATTTGATTTGCAAGCATTGTAGATCATAAATATAAAATAAAAGCTTTTCCTTACCATGGGTTCATAGTATGACTCAGTGTGTTTGACACAATACGGTTAGGGAAAAACTATGTTTATAAAGTAGTGGTGGCTTTCCCACTGTTGTCCTATACCCAGGAAAAATGTCACTATATCTATTGAAAGAATGTTCTAAGTCTTTTATATCTAGCTTGGAGCTGGGGAACTGGAGGTTGTCTGTGTTGGGTGGCCATGTCTGGGTGGACTAAACAGGTTTGTTAGAAGTGCTAAATCTTGTGATCTCCTTTGAGAGAACAGTGAGTGTACATAGTCTGTCAAAAGACAGTATTCTAGAGGGGATATTAGACTAAAAAGCCAACCACTTGATGTTTTCTCATCTAGGGATAAGCTACCTTTCAGATGACAGGGTCCTGATCTTCCCAAGCCCTGCAAAGCAAATACTTTGGTCTTTTCCCTGTAGCACTGATGCTGAATTTTACAAAGGTTGTAGTTCTGTTTTCAAAGACTTGTCTTGGGCTCCAGCTGCACAACACAAAGCAGTTCAGAGTAAATAGCACCTCCACACCTCAATTGGATTTCCTTTTTAAGACATGGGCAAGGGCTTCCCAGAAGCTATCGATCCCAGCAACTCATGTGAATCCTGCATGTATCTTGTCCTCCTAGGTCATTTGCACTACAGAGACTGCATTACAGACAGGTTTTTCTCTTCTTTAAGGAGAAGAATGCCTCCACCTTGACCCAGTCTGCTTACATCCTTCCACGTGGGATTTGGCAGAAGTTCCGCGTAAGAAAGAGACTGAAGATCTTCTCTCCTGTGTTCATTTTCTTTGGAATGATCTACAAATAGTTTCCAATCCGTACACAGATCTCTGTCACTTTAGGTGACTAGAAGAAAGCTACATGTAAAGATGTATGTGTCCCCTTACACATAGCTCTCTATTCATTTCTGAGTCTGTTAGTTAAATATTTTCTCCTCATTTTTTTCCTCTCTGATTCTTTTCCCTGAGAATGCCAGCTTCAGCCCAGCAATTGGCACAGAAAATTATCCAACTGTACAAACTCAGGTAAATCAGACTCATCAGCACACCACAGTGTATGATTTATTTAAGCCATATGTCATTGGGTGTTGAAGCCAGTGATCCCTGTAAACAACTCTTTCAAACTCTAGTCTAAGTCATGTGACTACAACCAAACCTCAACACCAATTTTATTTCTAGCATTGTTCAAGACCAGGACATTACCATACTTTTGCATGTCTGAACCATCCTGTCTGGCAGGTATTAATTAAATAGCAAAACATACCGCAGAGACAAAATTTTACCTTTGACCGCTTGCATCTAATGCCATTTGACATAAATTATGGCCTGTCATGTTGTGCTGTGGTACATCAAAGTAACCTCACACTTTTACTAGAGAACTACGATTACAGGAGAGCTATGATGCACACAATAAATCCACATTTTCCCATCTTGTAAATCACTAGAGCAGTTACATTTTTCAGGTGAATGAGAGTGTGGTGACAGCAGTGGCAATCAAGAGGCTAGACCTCCTATTGACTTTCCATGGATCTTCAAAGAAGTCCAGGAATATTATTCCTGTAAGAAAGGAACAGAGATCATGTTTTTCTGCCTTTTCTGCTTTATAGGTTGTTTAGAAAGAGAACTTTATGAACTCTTTTAAGGTTCTTTATGATATATAGAGTAAAGGTACCACTGAAGTAAAACCTTTCTCGCACAGTGCAAGGCAATATTTCAGTATTGCCTTTTTTTTTTTTTTTTAATAAAATTGGAGAATAACTTCATACTCATTCATTTTAAAATTGGTGTGAAAGAAACAAACAAAAAAATCTAGTTTGGTAACAGTAAAGTAAGTCACAGAACCAAATTGAGGCAGATCTGATTAACACCCAATAACTTGTGATTGAAGTGAAGCATATGTAAAACTCAGAATTGCATTGATGCTTCCACACACACACACAGTATGGAATGTTGGAGATAATATGAAAGAGAGGCACATAAATCTTCATGAATGTACTCTTGAATTCCTCTGTTTGTGCTTCATGTTGGTCATATAAAAGCAACCTCTGATGGTGGAATCAAATAACTGCTTTGGCAATAGAAGCTTTCTGGGCCCATGCCAACATGACCTATGGAGATGGTTTAGTAGCTTGGGCATAGCACTGTTGTAGTCTGCTCCTGTTCCTTAGTGCTGACAAATGCTTGATTAACGTGATGCATAGGTAAGGTATCCAGCTTCATCTGCAGATGTCTGCGTAGTCTTTCCCTGGAAAGGATCCTCTGCCTGTAGACCTAATCCAGATGTTTGTGAAGCTGCTCTGTGTTTTTTCATTTGAGACCATTGATGTCAGTATTCTCAGTGGGACAGAAATTTAGTGGCTGCCCACCTTGAGACTGACTGTAAAATGTTGGCTTTGAGCTCTAAACCCTGCATTAACCTAAGCTGTAGTTATAGGTGAAACTGCCTATAGGTGGTGTGCCACAGCTGTGCTGGAAGAGGGTGGGATGGCACTCCATGAAAATGAGATGAAAGGAGTTCAGCCACCACTCTTGAGCAAGCATCTCGAGAACACAAAATCAACTGAGATTTTTCAGAAGTTAATGTTCTGGCAAAAATTATCTGGATTTTTGCAGGAACAGCAGAAGGCACGTCCTAGATGCTGAGGCAGTTCTGAAGTTCCCTTTCCAAAGCGCAACAATCTTAGAACTGCTCAGCAAAGCTATTGTAAGGTTTATTTATGTTTTAGCAAGAATGTAACATTATGCTTTTCTCTAAATGATTTGGACTTGATTGAACCATTTTAATGAAACTTTCCAAAATAAGTCAGCCTGAGACAGATACCTTGTCTGGGAAAATTCAGTCCAAACAGTTAAAGCTTGGCAAAGTTTTATAAACAAAACAGTGTCTTATAATGGTAGGCACTGGGCAGCTCAGCTCTAGTTGTCGCTACCAGCTCTGCCTATACTCCATAAACCGTCAGAAGGTGTTTGTGTTTCAGAACATTATTTCTACAGTCTATTTGAATTGGCAGATGTTTATTTTTTAGCTGCCAGTATTACATTTTGCTTGAGATAAGTGAGGTGCTGAAATTCCAGCTCAAAATGTGCCTGGTTTATAGCAATTTCAATTTACATCACAACTATGACAAAGCAAGCTGGTTCACATTTTTTAAGTGATATTTTCTCCTTCTCTCTTTTTCCTTGGGACTTCTGCGTGGTCCAAACTGGGGTCTGCAGCTCCCAGTGACAATGTGAAAATTGGTTTGGGACTGCATTTGCAGAGTGCTGGCTCCAATGCACACTGAATGAAGCCTCAGGCAGGTGCACAGGATTTGAGCAGTCACCCACTGGAAATGTTTGGCCCCAAGTATTCATATGCTATGTGGGTAGACCTACTGGGGAGTGTGAAGCCCACATTATATTCAGAGGCACAAGGTTGTTATTCTATGCTGTTGAAATATTGCCCGCATCCTCCCTGTGCCAGTCACACAACCATGTTTATCATATAGCTCTTTTGCTTTTTCTGTTACCTCCTTGCAGCTTTCCCATCTCCACAAGGGTGGTAAAAGATCTTTCCCACTCCACAAGTTATATGCAGTTCCAGGGGACGCTTTATGAGGGGACTGTGTAGGTCTGAATGGGCACAGAGAACCTTTTGTTTCTCTCCTAGGAATTAAGGGGGAATTGATTCACAGATGAATAGTTAAAACATTGGCTTAATGGTAAACCTGGCAGATCCTGGCTGAGAGGTAGACAGAAAGCACCTTTCTTTTCAAAATCCTGAAAGAGAATGTAAATTTCAATTTATTATATCAATAAATATATATTTTAGATGTGTATATACTATATAAGTAATTTTAATGTATATGTACAAAAATATTTCCATTTTTGACAGACTTCAAAGTTTTGTTTATTCTTGACTCAAAACAGAATGTTAAGAAAGAAGATTCAGATTGTTGTTTTAGGCTATGAGAAACAGAGAACTATGAAAAATAGAGATGTTCAATTTCCATGCCAATTTTTCATTTTGTGTTATAAAATGAAACCGAACAGAAAGTTTAGAAATCATTGGGAAATTTACCCAAAATGTTTCATCTCAAAGAAACCTCAGATTTTTCCTTCCCCATAGAATTCCAAAATCCTGAAAAAACTACCAGAAAAACAAAATGAACACACTATGATGACACATTTCAATTTCAGTAGACACATATTCTGACTAAAATACTTGGTTCTGAGTTTCTGTACATTTAACTTTTTGTACCCATACAGAATTAATCCTACCAGCTCAGTGCTGAGACAAGAGAGTACAAAGTGAGCACTGTTTCTTTTACACCTCTGAATCTCCATGGCAGATACACATCTCAACACAGATGAATGCAGAATTGAAGCTACAGTCTGTAACTTCTATGGGTCTGCTGTGAGCCACGCATGTCCTCTTCTGAGACAGATACACCTGTGGCTGTATGGGTGAAATGTGTTAGCTGAAAATATCAAGCAGCTGCAAAGTCTTATTAATCAGCTGAGATCATCACTAAGCTCATGAGCATTCTTTACATGAGTTTCCTGTAAGTACTGATCACCTGATTTATTCCATACCCTAGTGACATACCGTTAAGTAGGTAATATCTGAGTAAATTAATTAGCTGATATTTCCAAACAATTTTTAATATTGCTCCAGGGGCTTGGCTAATAATAGCTCCTTTTTAAATATGTACTTTATTTCTATTCTAAATAGAATTTCGGCTTTTTGCATGAAATATTATTCATAGCAGAAATAATATTTCATGATCTGATATGATGCAGACCGTGGTATGTCCAAAATAATGCTTGTAATTTGGACATTTCCTTTTAAATAGTGTTTCTGCACAATTTTTCCACCATTCCAATTTTTTTGCCTTCTTTTTCTTCTGTAGGCATTGAAATTCTGTATTCCTCTTCAAAATGTTTATAAGGCTCTTACAGACGACATTGTCTTGATTTAAAAATGCCAAAAATCATTAAAAGACAGTTTTCTTCTGTTTACCAAATCTGTAATTTTTTGGCCTGAAATACTGAATTCTTATATCAAGCTAAACTTCCTGAGAAAGTTTGGGCAAAGATGGCTTGGCATGAGGAGAATAAATTGTATTTTCTGAAATACAATATTATGCTATTTTTACTGTCACAACTATAATGGTCTAAAGAAGTGTATAAGTAAAGAGAGTGCCTGTAGGTAGATACTGTCCTTTGTATCTACATTGCTGTGAATACCTTTATAAAGCCATTTGAAATTTGGATATCATTAGTGAAAATTCTCAACAATATGTTTAGCCTTAGCATGTGTTTTTATACTAGTGTAAAAAAAAAACAAAAAAAAACAAACAAACAAACAAACAAAAAAACTGGGGGGAGCAAGATTCAAGATTCTCTCTTCTCTTAATCTAGCATGACAATCCACACGTCCAAATCTCCTCTTAGTATTAATAAGGTTCCAATACAGCATTGATACTACGCCATTTGAAAGTCTGGCAGCAAACAAGAAGCTGAGTCATGTTGTGTTGTTAAAGATCCCCCCAGATTATTTAGAGGAGTGCTAGCGTTAGCTTGGGTATCAGTCAGTACTACCTTTAACATCTTTTTCATCTCTTTCCCTCACAAACATTTTCCTTGACAGCATTACTTTCAAAAAAAGAGGCAACCAAACTGTGCAAGCAATGCTAATGCAGCCATGTGCCTTCTGACCCTGCTGTTTTACCTCTTTTCACTGCCAGCTTATTCAGCCCCTCTGTGTACACCTCACAAGGTGGGATTTGTTCCCATTGCCACAGACCTTGCGTACCCAGGACCCTCCTCCCATGTCACAGGAGAGCCCAGTGCTCCTCCATGTCTGGGCTGTGTGCACTGGTAGGGTCTGGGGGCTTTCCTATCTCACTGCTGGTATGGGTACCATTGCTGTGATTGCATATCGTGATGCACAGTGAGCCCGAAATCTAGCCCCAGCACTCAGAAATGGTGTTAAACTTGGCACTGAGACCTTTGACCTTCTATTTCTATTTTGAAAACTAGTGGAAACAGCAGTATCTGAGGAGGATACAACAGGTGTTTCTGAAGCTCAGAAGTATTTCATTTTAATTATACAGCCAGGGACTGCAGGGCTCGTAAAGTTTCTGTTTGCACCTTTGCTCTTACTCCTGCTTAGAAATGCTGCAGCTGCAGAAAGCTTTAAGAAAATCTTTTCACCTTATAAAAACTGGAAATATCAAACCGTGGCACAGTATCTAGAAGGTGGGGTTCTGGTGTAAGAATTAGTTTAACTGATGTATTTAAAAGTGAAAGTAATAAACAACCTGGAACCTCATTTTTGTATATCCTGTCAGGTCTTCAGGTGTATTGAAATGAGAGCCAACTACATACATTCAAAGGCTTCAGGTGGCTGTAGTAAGTTTTTACAGGTTTTTCTAAAACATACAAATGAAAAAAATAGTTGACAGGGAAATGGCAACATTTAAATAAATATTCTGAGGGTTTCTGCAGAGCATAGCAGAACACATAGTCACTTGTGTTTACACCATTGCCAGCACTAATATTTATGCTTGCTGCAGGAAATGCAGGCCATCCTGTGAACTACTGATTTATGTATGTTGTACCCAGAAGGGGTATATTCTGACCTCATGGGATCAGAGATTATCCACTTTAAGCTGTAACACAGGAAAGAATTATTTGAAAAGAGTAAAATAAAAACAAAAATAAAAACAAAAATAAAAAATAAAAATAAAAATAAAAATAAAAATAAAAATAAAAATAAAAATAAAAATAAAAATAAAAATAAAAATAAAAATAAAAATAAATAAATACTGTCTCTGCATAGAGACTAAACAACCACTAAACAACCTCAACCCATTTACGCAACAGCTGATAGCTCTGAATTCATGGATAGAAAATGTCTCTAAGTAACACATACATAAACATATGGATTCAGATACTTACATGTATACTAAATAACAGAGAGCTAGCCTGGTTACAAATGTATTTTATTATAAAAGTATTTATTATAAATGTATTTTATATCTCCTTATATGTACTAACCAGTCACAAGTAATGAGAATTTTTGTAACTATTGATTATTGTTTTGTTGTTTTTGTTTGTTGTTGTTTTTGTGTGTGTGTGTGTGTGAAAATTTTGTTGATCACTCATTTCTCTGTAAGAATATTTAAAAGCAACACTTAAATGCAACAAAAAACACTTTTCTATCAGTTGGTGCTGTACTGTTAGAAAATTTCTTCCTATTCACCTGATTTGTTTATGATTATCTAACTCCATGAAGCCACTTAGGAAGTGGGAAAATGTTTCTTAGAATCTCAGATTATTTTTCAACAGCTACATATACAGCTTACTACTTATTTTTCAGTACAAGTAGGAAAGAACATAAGTTACCAAAAAGACATCATAGAAGAGACACGAAAAATGTTGGATTTTTGTGATGGTTCAGAAGCATATGAACGCTAGATTATGATTTTTAATTGAGACCACATCTCAGACTCTACTACATTTACTTTCAAAATATGTTTTAAGAAGTATTTCAGGAAAGAACCTAAAGATATGATGTTTCCCTGTAAATAGTGGTTTGATTACACTGGTAATATAACCACTTAGGGAAGTATTAAGAACATTTCTAAAATAAATATTACCATACTTTTATCCTTTTAGGAATATATTCTGCTTCCTATATTGTTATAGGTTTATTTTTTTAAAACAATTTCTTAGCGGTTTGCTTTTTCAATTCAGTAAAGAGGTACATAATACTGCTGCTAGTCATTTTAACATCTTTCATGTCCTTTTGTGGGTATTGACTTTAGATGAAAGAATTCTGTCTGAGGATTGTATGAGTTATATTTAAACACAGTTCTAGTGTATTCAGATCTTTTCCTGAATTACACTAAAAGGATTTCTCTGTCTGTTGTCCATGCACACTTAAAATGTGTATGTCTACATGCATATATTTTGCAAAGAGTAGGAATGGAATTTGGGTACCATATATACCCATGTTTAGTAAAATTAAAGCTGTATCTTAATTTTAGAAGAGATTTGAGGAAATTTATAGATATTGATTTACACACGTTATTTGAACAGAATGGCAAAAACCTGAGAGGAAGTTTAAACTATGACATGTTCATTCAGCTGTGTCCAAAATGAAACTCTGATCAAGTTTATAGTTGTTTTTTTTTTTTTGTTCCATTTTTTTTTCCAGCAAGAACAACATGTTTGACAGTATTTCAGATTTATCTTATTTCAACTTCCTAACAGATTTAATTTTCAGAGACTTTTCAGTTATGATGATACTAAACACAACATATTTATTAATAGTTAAAATATAATTTTTAAAAACATGCATCTTAAAATGTTTTTAAATGGGCTTCTTTTTCCTAAAAATTCTCCTGTACCAATAACAGATCTGTAAGTTCTACTTTAACATCAGCAAAAAGATGCTAAATGTGTGCATGTCTAAGCACATTTGTATGTGTTTGTAACTTGAAAAGAGCTTCTTTAGTTCCAAAAACTTGTTAATAAAAGATAACTATTCTTCTCACAGTCATCTTTCCCCTTTTCAGTGTGCCATGTCAATTGGCTCTTACAGGATGGTAGCTCTCTGAGGATTACATGCAAAGCAGTTTTGATTTTTTTTCTTAGCAAAGATCCTTTGATCACCTAGCCCAAATCTCCATGCTCATCCAACCAAAATAACATCTCTCAGGAGCATTTACTGTATTTCTTCTTCAGATTAGCTGGATCAGCTACAGGAAGAGTGGAAATCTTGTATCTAGAGTTTTCATTCTCCTCTTTCTGGTGTTTCTAATTCATGGCAAAAAAATGGATGGCACTTTTTTCATCAGCAGCTCTCACTCACTTGGCTTCAGTTTTATTTTATCTGGCATGAAGCAATGAAGCCTGCATGAGTTATTACTGTCTCATGTCTAGTACATAATTAATTTTTTTTTTTTCCCATCCCAAACTGCCAGGGCCCAGCTTTCATCCAATCTTTACAAAAAGACTACTGTGCAAGGCAGTGTTTTTCATTCTTTTTCCGATCACGAATGCAGTACTGTAGAGTTTTCTTATTTTAAGGTCTCTCTTTCTGAAGAAAATAAAAATTATTTAATTAGTAAGTTCTAAAGTCCTGTTGTCCTGTAAGTATGGCTAAGTTGTTTTAGAAGGTCAACATGTCACACAGTTATTTCCTAGATAAGTATTAGCATTTAGATATTTATTTCCTATCCCGTGTATTCTTCCCTGGTCAGTTCATAAATAGGTTAAGTTCATGAAAGTAATGAAAATTACTCTTGAAATCTTTGTACTAAATTTCAGATTTGGATATTTAAATAATCCATATGAGCTGCTCTTGAAACTGTGCTATTTTTAATAATCTGAGCTTCTAATACACCGGGCCATAGCTTTATGTAACCATCTATAACAAATTTACTCCCAGATTTCTCTATTCAACATAGGACAACATCTGGCTTTACTTTGAAAAATCTCAACAGGTACCTGGACTTTAAGGCCCTCTATGGTGCCCACGTTCTTGACTTAAGAAATTACTTCTATTAAAATAACAGATCTCATTCAGAGTGAGACTTATAACGCAAGCTTCACAGGTTAACTCCTCTTCAGAGAGAAGGGGGAAAAAAAAAACACAAAAACAAACAAGCAAAAACAAACACAAACAAACAAAAAAACAAAAAACATACTTTAGGCAGACTTTACTATAAGTCTGCATCATTAAGGACCTGAACAGATTATCCATTTGGCCTGCAAACAGGTCTTGTATTTTATATTCCTTTTATTTCCATGTATTTATTATTCCTGTGGAAACCAACATCATGGTAGTCACTACTTAGGCTCGCTTTCTATCTGACATATCTCAGAACAGTACAAGAACATATTGGCAACATATTGGGACAGAGGGATAGAAGATGAAAAGCATGGAATATGTACAATTGCTTTGAATTGTAATATAAACTGTTTTATTTTACTAAAATTCAGGTCAGTTATGCCGAACAAAATGCCATTAAGACATGAAAACTAGTGTCATCCTCTCTATTCCCATGCTCTGAACATCACCTAAGAGTGACAATTCACCACCTATTTCTCTGTAGAGTCCCACAGAAAACTTCAGTGACAACTTCCTCTTTACCACCGTAGATCACCGTTGGAAATATGCTAAATTTCTCCTTTCATTTCTTAGAAGTTTCAAGTCTCTATACATTGCTTAATCCATGTAAAACCAGCTAAACATACTAGCTTGCATGGGGACACAGAAAAGACTGAAAGAAACCCAAATTCCCCAGCTTAGGAAAATCTCCCAGATGACGGGAGGTGAAGATTCAAAGATTTCAGGCAGGCTGTAATAAGCAAGCTGCCTCAAGCACAGACCTCATCACGAGGGACCTCAAGTCCCTTTCAGCCTGAACTGTTCTGTGATTCTGCAAGTCTGTAGGCCTCCTGCTCCAGAGGACCAAGGATTATGAAAGCCAAATGGGAAAGCAGACCTTTCTATAACCAGCAAATGCCTGTAGCTTAAAGAAACCATGTTTAAGATAGAACCTTTTTTCCTTACTATCAGCTGCTTAAGGAGTTCACAGTTCTGAACACTGGGTTTTATGGCTGTAATTCTTAAATAAAATAAAAACCTGACAAGCACAATTTAGAGTGCTTAGTTACTTACAAGTTTCATTAGGTGGTAAAACAGCTGTACATCACTAATCCTTCTTCTTGGGTATACTGCTGCTCCAGATGAGGGAGTGGTGTAGCTTGTTAAACTACTACTATTACTAAAAAAAAAAAAAAAAAAAAAGTATATTATTAAACGGTCAGTTTCCAGCATTACTGAAAGATAGCAATAAAATGTGCAAGCAGTGCAGCACATATCTGTCTGCCAGCTGTTAAGTATAATTGTTAGTGTCATTTTAAATGTGTTAATGTGGTAAAATATTTACCAATTTGTGTTAAACATGTCATAATTGGAGAAGGCTATGAGAAACTCCACAAATGTGGAACCACATTTAAAACAGCACAGATGAGTACAATTATAGAAACAATTGTTATCAAAGGTGACAGTGCTTTTTCTGCTACCCCTGCAGGGAAAATTAAATAAATAAATAAATAAATAGGATGAATATGTCAGTTAGAATATAAATAGATGCTTGACATAACACAAATATCTAACAGCTCTATTCTTTCACGTCTGGCTTCCGAATGTCTGCAGTTTGCAAGTGACCATATTTGATCATCACCTCAAGGTCAATATGAAAATCTTGCATTGTTTTGATCTGCAGAGTTTTAAGGACTTCCTGACATGCCACAAATGTGACATCGATGTCATTCATGAAGATGATACTGTTACCTGCCTAGAGGTACAGCAGCTGCTCTAACAGCATAGACTCTTTGTTTTTCAGCTGATGTTAAGAAAAGGTCAGGCTAGAGGCTGCAGAATGACATGTTAACTTGCAGCATGGGATAGTGCCTATGGTGCTTCCTTTCAATTTGGAATCAAACATCTTGTAAGCTTGCTGATATTTTGTGCCTCACTAGTAGCTCTTTGTTATGATTAGTGTGTAATGATTTTCCTAAGCAAAACAGCCTAGAAAGAGAAGCAGAATAAACAAAGAAAAAATACTCAAACATAATCTAAACAGACATCTTGGCATTGTCTGTGCACTTTCTATCTTGCTGATAGATTTTGATGGGAAACAACCATTCAGAAAAACAGGGAGTTTGAGAAGGACATTTCAGAGTGACTATTGCAAGATATTTATGTAGCTATCTAGCAAGCTAGTGAGACATACACCTTGCATGAATATAAAAATCTTTAAAGGAAATAAATATTTCTAACATAGTACTAGTAGTTAATGTACTTACTGTATCAGCTAGTAAATTAGTAAATCCTTCAGTGCTAGGACATGGATTTCCAGGATAGGATAAAGTAATTGGTGTTACAGATTCCCTGCTGAGGAAATTTATCCTCTCAAAATGTGTGTCTTTATGAAACATTTTCCGACCTTTCACAGCAACATTATCATGGTAGAAAAGAGAGTCCCTATACAGGGAGAACATTTTTGATACTGTGGGAACTTCATTGTAGAAGGCAAACCTTCAAACCCAGTCAGTTTGAACCTGAACTTCAATTTGAAATCAGATGTAGCTTTTTATGTGAAGGTAATTGATCATTGGAACAAATTTCCAAGGGTTGTTGTAAATTTGTCACTTGGCATCTTTAAATCAAGATTGGTTGTCTTTCTAAACTAAGTGCTCCATTTTAACCACAAGCTATTGCATTCTGTTATGTTGTAGGAAAAAATAATTACCTTCAACGTGGAACTGACTAGCAGAACTTTTCTGACATTTGTCGAACAGTAATCCAGGCTAGTAACTTCTTCTGAGTCAAGTGATTAAAGCAGTCTGTTCTAGGACTATTAATATCCTATAGAAAATGCATACAGCTGACCTGGAAGAACTGTAAGGCACGAAGGTCCACAGAGGGCAATGGTCAGCCCTTTGCACCTCTGGATAACCACCACACGAGATTTTTTTATTTGAAAGGTATGTCTCCTAGCAGGCAAGACATCTTTCATAAAGAACATGTCCTGACAGATATATATTTATATATACATATTTCTATATATATGTATACATATATATATACACACACATATATCTACTGTTTATTGTTTAGCATTCAGAATATACTACCTACACAAAATTTTCAGCTGTTGCCTTTTTCTGAGAAAAGGTGGCGTGATACTACAACCAGTTTGCTTGCTAAAACAACATTTTCACTTTTGCACATCTTTTAGCTACTCCTTGTAACTGCTAGTCTTAGCTAGTAACATAATGAAAACTAGACTTACTATTTCAGCTGCTTGGACTTTATTTTGCCGTAGTTTTCTAAAAGTAATTTCAAGGCAAGGGGCAGAGGACAAAGTGCTGAACTTGTTGATCAGGCATTTATGCAAAATTCCTTAGATCTTTAACTAAGATGTACTAAAGAGTAGTTTCTGGTTAATTCTTTACTGGTATGTACTATGTACAAGGATTTCAGGTAAGCAATTCAAGAAAGGTAAGAGAGGCCATTTGGGAAGAAAGGCTGTAGTAGGCCTAGAAGCCCTGAAAAAAGAGTGTTTTAGCCTTATGTGAGATTGAGAACACAGCTTCAACAATTTACTGTTACTTCATTTTATCCATTAAGCCAAGTGATTTCAAGCTTCTCTTTCTAGTGTACAGATGTGTGTTTTTAGATTTAGGTGGGATAGAAACCTGTTGACACTACATGTAATTACTCTTAAATAGTCATAGTTGGCCATTTAGCCTCTTTCAGACACCCCAAACTTCTGGTCAAATTTATGTCACCAGAGACACTTTTCATTCTTGCCAGAGATAATTGGAACTAACTGGAGATATTAAAATTCAGCTCAGTAGCTAATTTTTATTTATTACTAAAACCTGCTTTTTGCTAAAGGGGAAAACTTCAAATCTTTCACACTTCTAATTTTTTTGATGTCTAATTTTTCATCTGAGAGTGAGCCAGAATTCTTTTTTTTTTTTTTTCCAAAGAATACAGATAAAGTATTTCCAAACATCTGATTTAAATTCACCAAGTTAACTTTCTCTTTGAAAGAAAAACAGTTTATATTTGCAAATAGAAAGAATAAAATAAAAATGTGGGACAAAAAGCTCAGTCTGAGGATAGGAAAAGATTTATCCACATGACTCTGTTTAGTTGTAGAATGAGGGGTAATGCATAACGGTGCTTTTTTTTTTTTTTTTTTTTTTTTTTTCTTTTAATGCATTTGTTATTCTTTCAATTAAACACTTACACTAAGCACAATATATGTCTCCACTGGAACTTAATTTAATCCTTAACATTTGATGACACGTCAGACCTCATCAATTTTACACCTTTTTTTCTCCTGGAATGAGTTTTCATTTACCAATTTCAATCCAATTACTCTCGCTCTCCCATTTCATTAGGCCTTGTAAATGTGATCCCACAATACCGCTGTTAACGACTGCTAGCAAGACCTCATAAATATATTTTATAATTGATGGATGTTACATAACAAATGAATGCCTTAAAAATCATGCTGAAAGGCATTAGAGTACCAGTCCTGCTGGAGGAAGAAGTGAAACAGAAGTGAAACTCTCTCCACATCTGGAAATAAATTCAGTTTGACAATGTTTTTGCTTGTTATTAAAACGTCTCTGTTTGCCTGTTGTTCTTGATTCATTATTAAAGATGACAGCTGGCATTTGACTGAAACTTGCAGTCAATTACATACTCTGAACTCAGGCAGAATTCAAAATTGTGCTGATGCAGATTGAAAGTCAGCATTAAAAAAGAGAAAATACAATTAGAAATTGTGTTGTACTACAAATTTGTGCTCTGAAATCCTATAGAGGTTAGAATGGAGGATGATCAGTGCATATGCTAGTATTCAGAAAGTTCAGTTGGAATAAACTACAGATTCTTCCTCAAGAATGATCCCGATTTGGTGGCAGACTGGATCGCTGCTGGCAGGTGCCTTCTGCCACATTTGTGAGTATATATTTTCAAGTCTGACCAAGTAGAGTTGCAGCAACAAGTCATCTGGGAAATAGACTCTGAGAGAGGATTGATATAAATATGTCAAGGTAAAAGAGATGATTTTGTACATAATGTTCAATGTGTTAAGTGCGTAGTTTTGGAAAATCCTCAGACACAAGCTTTATAGGTTTGCAATAAAGTTGTCTGTAGATTTAGGTCTTGATGTGAGTGAGGTAGAGCATACAGCCATAGAATCATAGAATAATTTAGGGTGGAAGGGATCTCTGAAGGCCATCTAGTCCATTCTCCCACTCAAAGCAACTTTAATGTTAGCCCGAGTTGCTCAAGGCAACTTTTGGACCATTTGAACAGGTCTACGAATGGAGACTCCACAACCTCTTCTAGTGCTTTACCACTTGCACTGTAAATGTGTTTTTGTTGTTGTTGTTCTGCCTAGTCAGATATTTCCTTTATGAAACTTGTTGATAGCCTTTTATCCTGTTGAAGTGTACCTCTGAAAAATGTCTGGCTCTATTTTCTCTACAGCCCCTCTTCAGACAGTTAAAAACTTGCAATTATGTCATATGTCAAACTTTTTTCCCGAGCTTAAACAATATTTTTTTCTTCAGCAGGTTTTTCTAATACATCATATTCACCAACTCTCTCACTATTACCTACACTGGACTCCCTAGTTTGTAGGCCTCTCTCTTGTTATAGAAGACACAAAAATAAAGTACAACATCCCATGTGTGACCCACCATGGCCAGATAGGGGGACAACTTTATAAAACCTGCAGGTTATGCTCTTTGTAATGTAATTCAGTATGCAGGCAGCCTTCATTGTTGCAAGAGTGCACTGCTGACTCACCTTCAAACTTTCACTTTCCAGGATCCTTAATGTTTCTGTAAATCTAGTGTCTATCCAGTATGACCCAGCCTATACCAGTGCATAGTGTTATTTCATCCCAGATACAGGTTTGGGTATTTCCCTTTGCTGTAGTTCTTGAGTTTCCTGTCAGCCCATTTCCACAGCCCATTTCCACAGCCCATAGAGGTCCCTGTGAATAGTAGTGCTGCCCTTCCACTTGTCACCCACTCCCCAGAGCAAAGTCATCCATACAAGTGACAAGGAGACACTGTTCTACTTGTTAATGAAGATATCAGGGAACATGATAAAGATTAACAGAACATGAAGATAAATGGCATTAGTCCCAGTATCAGTCCCTAAGGGATGACATTCACAAGCAGATACTAGCTGGAGTTTTAAACTCTGTCTTCTGCTCTCTTTGCCAAAGTTTTCTTGTCAGTTTTTCATCCACATTAAAGCCCACCAATACAATTTTCCCTCACCCAATTTTCCCTCCCACCCAATACATTTTCCCTCAGTTTGACTACAAGGGCACTATAGATATACTGTTGAAGATCTTGTTGAAGTCTAAGTAAGTGACATTCACAGTTTTCTCCTCATCCACAAAGCCAGTTATTCCATCATAGAAAAGAGTCAAGTTGGTAAGAACAACTTTTTTTTTGTATTGTCCTTAAAAACTGGCCAGCTATCCTGGGCTCCTTTGGTTCCTGCAGGGTCTTGCCTAACAGTTCAACTTAAACCTACTCTGAAAAATAACCAAATGCATTCTCCTGAAGATTGGGGCTTTTTTTCAGCTACTTGTCTTGCTCATTTCCCCCTGGATCCTTAAACTCCACCATCTCCTTGCTGTTGCTATAGCTGACTATCACATTTCCAACCAGTTCTACCACAGTCATGAGTAGCAAGTCCAGGAAAAAAAAAAACACCTTCCCTAGTCCAGCACCCACATTAAAATGTGTCTCTGACACTCTCCAGGAATTCTATTGATTGCATCTTCCACCAGGTGCTGGTGCAGTTAAAGTCTCCTTTGACAGCTGGGACCTGTGGTCATGAGAATTGTCTTCCTCCTTTTTCTGTCTTCTGACCTACAAGCTCACAACCTTTTCTTAGCCATGGAGCATGCATTCAAGCCACTCCTTTAGGTACGCAGAAAATCTCTCTTCTCATCCACTTTGCCTGTCTTTCCTAAATGGCCAGCTGTCACTTGGACTCAGAGACAACATCCATTATTATATTTTATATGCATATTGTCTCTATTTTTTACCAAAAAAATCTCAGTCTGAACCATTCCACATTTTTATCCATATTTATCTGTCATGCACATCATTTGGACAGGATGATGTAAGCACAAAGACTCATGTCTTTCTTGCCAAGCATGTTGCCTTGCACATAGCGCACAAAGTTCACCTCTGATAAATCTTCATTGCAGTCTGTTACTACATCTCTCAAGGCCTCTTTGACAAGCCTCAGTTCCAGTCAGTCCATGGAATTGCTCCAGGTATTCCATCTTTACAGAGGTTTCATCCGTGTATGTTTCCTTGATTTATTTTCACCCTACACAGAAAATCTCCAATACATCATTTACCATGAAAGTAGCTGTTACAAGAGATGAGATTATGAAGAATAATTACAAACAGAAGCAAGTTGCTTAAAAATCATTAATGCAGCTCAATGGAAATGATTATTAATCTTCCCTTGAGAAAAGTGATCTATATTTAAGGTCCACGTTTTTTTTTCCTTCCAGTTTTTCTTCTTTCATTTCGTTTCCTTTCCTTTCTATATTCATTGTCAGCTTCAAAGTTGATACTTGAAGATTTGCTCAGTAGTGTTGCTTCAGGCTTTAGCTGTCAAACAAATTTAAGGGATTATGTGTAGATAACAGGAGCAATACTGTTTCCAGAGGTCTAATAAATCAGAGCAGCTGTCCTCTGCCAGGGACTCTGGTGTGATCCTGCATGCAGATTGCATGACCGAGCGCACCTGCAAGCTAGGAAAAGGGTATTTTTAAGTCCTTGGGCTGCTCTAATGATGTCAAATAGACCATTTACTACTGAATGAGCATTCTGTGATTGTTTCTGATGAATAATTACCACTAGAACAAGCCAGAGACTTTCATGGAAAAGTGAGTTTCCTGTCTGCAATAAAAATAGATAAAGTTATAGCATAACTTTCTCAACCACTGACATAAACTATCTCTAGACTTGCTGCTAAAGTTGAAGCAAATATTTTTATTCATTTCTGCTCAAGTAAACCTTATGAATTGTTCAAAAGCTCAATTAAGCAACAAAATGATTTTTTTTTCTGTATTTTTTTAAACTTTCTGCTCTCAGTTCCAGTTCCACTTAAACATAAACGAATGATCTTTAACTTTGGAGCCATTACAAAATAATAGTTCATTGAGAGGGAATTTTATTGTTATACTTCAGTAGCTGAAATTTTATGACTTAAAAAAAAATAATAATAAAAAAAACTCTGTACCTTTCAGTCTCTGCTTCTTACAGATTTAGAGAGTACTCAAATCTTACCAACCAATGGATAATTATGAAAGTAAATTTGAGGTAATGGTTTTAACAGTTTGGTTTCCAAATGTTAAACCCCTCAGCTTCTTTAAGATGCTATATTTGTTGAGCACACATCAGACTATTAGAATCAAGGATAATGACATCTACTGAGAGGTCAAAGTAACCTTGGGGGTGGGGGGGAATACAAAAACATAATATCTTGGATAATCCTAACGGAAATTATTATTATTAATAATAATAATAATGATAATGATAATAATGTGCCAGACTTTGGTAGCTTCTGGAATAGCAACTGTTTTAAAACTTTCTTCCTTCTGAAAACTGTAATAGAGACTTTCCTAATAGTGTCCTTCTGCCCAATATCTGAATTAAGGCTTTGACAGGATTTATTCATGTATATGTCACATGAATCTGTGCATCTCTGACCATAACCATTGCCAATACATTTGCATATCTTCTCACAAAATTATTGTGAGAATATTGTACACAAGAAATTGGAGTATTGTCATTTCTATAAAAAGTGGCTTGGGAATATTTTTTAAGAGACATTGGGAAGAAATGGCTCTAAAAAGACATCTGTTATAACATCCCACAAGGTCTATGAATCTGTACGATAGTAAACTGTATCAAGTTATCTCCTTTCGATAGACAATCAGTACACCTGAGAGCCAGCCTTTTCTGACAGAGCCATTTCATCTGATAGAGTATCAAATGGCTTGTTGATTATTCTGACTTCAAAGGCCAACAGTGCTGATATCTTCAAGGTGGTCTGTAATGCCTGAGTGATGAGGCCACCTGTCAATGTGACTGCAAAATTAAAGAGAATCTGTTGGGAAATGGAGGGTAAACTTCCTCTCCCTCAGATTAGCCTGATTAGCCTTGAACAATTTAACTTCTACAAATCAGTTTTGTAGAAGTATGGGAAAATTATTTATCAGTAGCTACTTGTTTTCTTTTGGTCTGGTGAGTCGGTCTGTAAAATGTGCTCAGCTACTTCAGAACCAGCTTTCCATGTACTGGGTAACAAAATAAGCAGAATTTCCCCTCAGACAATATTTGAAATGATTAATTTGTACTGAGTGGTAAAAATAACTGTTCCTTAGCTGCCTTGTTCTTTTTACTTGTTTTAATGACAATGCTCTGCAATGTCAGGGAATAAGTAAGGCAAAAAGGGTTGGTTTCTTGAATAATTATCTTGTGATGAGCAAGAATTTCTCAACTAACAATAACTACTTCAATCGTTCTGACAGAAAGGGGTACTACGTCTGGTGTTTGAGGAAGAGAAAGAGGGAACAGTAGGCTGACCTTCACTTTTGTCATTGAAATAGTGAAGAAGAAGCTATTAAGAATGTCCAAGATATATATAAAAGTGTGGATTATGTGTTGTTGCATGTTTTTTGTTTGTTTGTTTGTTTTCATGTTATCATAAGTAAAGCAGGAGAAGATTGCAAGGTGAACCTTACTGTTAACAGATTAATGGAACTTGATGTTTAGGCTGTTCCATAGCCAGCTCACTGCAACCCCTCTCACAAGAAGCCTGTGACCAGGAGTGCGCCCACCCCATGCCAAAAAGGAAGTATCTCTGTCACCTTACAAGTACGTCTCCAGGAACTTTTTTTTTTGGAGTGAGGCTGCACATCAGGGCATGTGATGAGATTGCCTAAATGTTGTTTTAATAACAGTCACATGTTAGGAAAAGGGACTACAGTGTTTGGATTTCCAGTGTCCCCTCTGCAGTCTACCATTTGGGGGAGTTTAGGCAGATCTGCTGTTAAGTCTTAAGACAGCAAGAGAAACACCATGCAACCGCTCAGTGAAAACATTGAGATCCCAGTACAGGAGATGATTTTAAAGAGCCACCCATCAGAAACAGAGGCCTTACCTGCTAGTGGATGTGTGGCCCATAGTGTTTCATGTGGCCTGTGCAAAACTGCCTTTTGTAAGCAATTTCTGATAGCAGAAATTTGTCCTGTGCTTAGGAATCCTGACAATTTGAATCATTTCAAAGCTCTCTTGCACAAGTTTAGTTGTACAGTGTGGCTTCAGGAGCTTGGGGAAGAGTCCTAGGAGTGATAATCAATCTGCAGACCAGCTAGTTATACACCATTGGCTGTTCTATTTGACCTCTTTGAATTTAAAGTACATCCTAGGTCAGCTAAGTTAAAGGCCAACCCAATACTCACACACACAGCTATACAGCTATAAACTGACATAGTAAACATGTGAGCTTGGGGTCCTTGGTGGATTAGAAACACCACCGTAGAATTATTTGATGCAATTTTTGTCATAAATATAGGTTCATCTGTTCATAGCTGTTAACTGCAGCTGAAATGTAGAGAAGACAACCGTAGAGAAGACTAAGGAATGCAATGCCTGCCATAATAAATGAAGAATTCAGTAGCCTAATTTGGTTCCCACCAGGCTAACACTGCAAAGCTGAGGGAAGAAGATGATGCTGAGACCCAGGCATGGTGAAGAAAGGTGAAAGAAAGGTAAAGAAAGGTGAAGAAAGCTAATACAACCATGATCAGAAGATGCTATACCAATCTATCAAGTCCTGCTGAGAGGCACAGAGTGGTATGTCTGTGCTGTGTGGTGTACCATGGATGTCCTGGTTCATGCCTCTTCTAGCTCTGTATCTCTGAATCCTAATCCCTCACAAGTGTGTAGATAATCATAAAGGACCCTGTCTTGTCTAGCCTTAGAAGGGCTGAGAGGAGGCAAAACAGAGAAAAATTTTGGCACAAAAATAATTTGCACAAACTGGTCTTTAGTATATTTTGGCTGAAAATGTGTAGGGTTATTTTAGAATGTTGCCCACATAGTTTCTGAAGAGGATTACATCAGATAGTGGCCTCCAACAGTGGCATGGCCCTGCCCTGTTCAGCCAGCCTTGGAGACAGAGCATGCACCCAAGCATGCAGCAGTGGCGGGGTCATGCTGAGTACTGATCTTCCTTCTGTACTGGCAGAGTCAGTCCAATGTGTCAGCCAGGCTGCTTGTGTGCAGATCAAGTGTATCCTGGCAGCTGTCTATCAATGACCTTTGAGCTGAGGTTCTTCCTTGAGATGGTACCAAGGCCACGCAGTACTTGTGGATTTGATGATCTAAGAGGTTCCTTCCAGCCCTATGTTCCAGTAACACCGTGAGGTTTTCTGTATTGCAGAACTAAAAATGTCCAGGTTCAGAAGAGGATTTTCTGTAATTCTTCATGATTGAGCTGAGATTTATGCACCTTGATAAAGTTGTGTTAGTGACTTTATATAATGGCTGTTTATTTCATGAATGACCTTTATTATGTTATGTGTTTGGGCCTGCCTCACCTTTGACTTTTATCATCAAAACAATCAATATATCAACTCATACAGTCCAGTGTGCATACATTTCTTGCTCTTCACTCCTCAGTAGTGAGTTTTGTCTGAGCTGAGAGACTTTCTGTACTGTCAACTTATTCTCATGCCTAGCTTTGAAATACGTAAAGAAAGTGGATATGAAGAACAGCAGCACACCATTAACAGTGTGCACTTGTGGCCTAAAGAGGGAGATTTATGCTTCTTCATTTAGCCCTGATGGGGAAATAGATCCAAAATTGCAGCAGACATAGCCTGCTGTTAGAACAAGTAGTTCCCTTGTACCAGGGCTAATGAGGCTTATTTTCTTCTAGATTTTGATTGACTTGCTGACTAAGAAATCTGATAGACATGTTTATGAGATCTCTGTCATATGTTTATTCTCTTGTGACTGATGAGCTATGCTTCAAACTCTCCCTCACTTCAGGCAATTATCACGTTTTTCTTCTCTACCTGCATGTAATATCTGCAGTAACTTAATTTTCAGAAGACTTCTCTTCACTTGCCAGTCTTGACTGAAATCAGACAGCAGGTGCAGAAGCTGCTGTGTGAGAAGGAGACAGAAATACAGCTATAAACACACATTCACATAGACGTGGTGGTTGCGTAAGACTGACTCCCATAGGAAATCAGCCTAAAATTATGACTTTTTTTTTTTTTTTTTTTTTTTAATCACTAGAAAATGCTACAAGAAAGAGAAAGATGAAACTAAACTAGCAGTAGTCTGGCATAGCTACTGACATAGTCGGTCAGGAGCAAAAGTAAGAGGCATGCTCCTTTTTTTGACCTTTGATATTCCCTTTCTTATGAGCAGGGCTCCAATGCCCATCATATTTGGCTTATAGTAATAACCATCTTGTCATAGGACAGCGTGCCCTGCTCACACTGAAAACTTACTTGACTGATGTTCTCCTGAAAAGTTAGTTAAGTCTATCAATTGTCTCTCTGGAAATGGAACTGTTAGCAAGGATTTCATAATGTGCCACCTAGCAGACTCTCTAGCTGTCATCTGTAAGAGACAAGACTTCTACTGGTCTGGAACACAAATAAATACATGCAGGACCACAAACATGAAAACATGCAAAAAATAAGGTATAAGATACTGAGAGTTCAGTAAGGGCACCAAGACAGCTGATTTTCTGCTTCCAGCAGTGGGCAGAGGAAGGCATAGAGTTTCTTTTTAATCCTCTATAACAGGATTCCCAGAGGAGGTGACCTTCCCACATAAATTAAAGCTACTGGAAATAACTCTGTACAGACCACCTCAAACTGTCCTCAAGATGGTCCTGCAGCACATTGTGTGCTTCATATTGAACATACTTGATTTAATTTTATTCTTTAGTTTTGCCCTTCTAGCATGTGATATCAAATTCTTTTGCCTTTTTTATTAGTCTTGGAAACATTATTTTCACTTTTGTCATTGAACAAAATTTCCGTAAGACATCAGAAAGCTGTGAAGGGTTTACAGATAGCATTTTGATTCCTGCTGTCAACTGTCACTCTCTGTTGAAAATGTCTGCAGACATTTGATGTCAAAATAGCATCTGGATTAACTGAATAAAAGTACAAACTAGCTTAATCTATAATGTTGAATGACCCATAACATGAAAGGATACATTTCTTTGTATGTGAGAATGTTAATTGCTAATGTCTGAATGTTGGCCTTACTTCTTGCAGCCCTTCTGTCTTCAAAAATGTCATCTCATGCTCAAAACTACCAAAACTGCCACTTTTCCTGATGGAGAAGAATTGCTCTTTATCTTTTCCTTTCTAGTGGTTCCAGGAAAAGAAAATTTCTGTTTTCTTCATGTGTCTATTTTTCTTCTTGATTTTACTAAACAACTTTTAAAAATAGCTTTATAAAATTGGGAGGTGATGTCACTATTTGCATGAATTTTATATTAAGCTCACTATTTTTCATCTGCTGGCCTTTAATTATTTTTCATTCTTCAAATTTTAGAAGGACTACGTTACTTTCTAGTTATTGTTAGTTTTAATTCTGGTGTCCTACTTCCTTTCACTTTCCAAACAAAATAGTCGTAGCATGTTTAATCTTTCCTCATATTGAGGTCTCTCCAGTTCCCATGACTTTAATTATTTTTGTTATTTTTCCTTTGGATATAATCTGCATATTAGGCTTAACTTTAAAAAAAAATCAGTTACTGCCTCACTAACCTCTACTCAGTTTCCAATCCTACTGTAGATGTTTTCTCACACTTCATTAGCCCAAATCTGGAAGAAAAAAAATTCAGAGCAAGATTTTCCAAGCACAGCTTTTCTCTTTATTGTATTAGCCTTTTCTTTTTTCTTTTTTAACGCAGATGAACAAAGTACTCCAACCTTATGTATCTGTTCTTCCAACCCACTCAGTTCCCTTTACCTTTACAGTCCACTTTTTGCTCAGCAATGTACAGGCAGCATTACTATTTTTAGCTTCTGAACACATCACTTAACATTTGCTCACACTGAAACCCATCAACAATTTCTTCAGCCATTCCCTTAATGTGTTTAAATGTCACAGAGAACAATCTATACCACTTAAAGTATTAATGTTATTTAAGATTTTGCTTTCATCAGCAAAGTTTTTCAGTGTATTGAAAGATCATTAGGACCATCTGCTGACACCTCTTCCCTGACTTAATCCAGAAGTGGTGGTCTCAGATTTATATTGACTAACAGTTAATAAGAGATATATGATGTAAATAAAGAAAGAACAATTAGCTTAATTGTGAAAAGCAAATACATCTGAAAATTATTATAACCACAGAAGCAAGCTGTAGATACTTCCAGTTTTGTCTAGCATAACATAATTACACCCAATAGTTTCCTGGCAGGTTATTAAGATAGAAGCAGAAGCGACTCTTGTTTGTTGGTTGGCCAAGAGGAGTAAAGCTGTATCCAGCTATGTGTGAAGCAGGAAGCTTAAGTAACAAATGATCTGTAGGAGAAATTTGAAGTTAAAGGATGGAATGCATATACATATCTACACGCACTCTTTTTTTTTTTCTTTTTTTTTTTTTCTATCTTATTATTTCATTATATATGGCTAACTGGAGAGACTATTCTCTCATTTGTTTGATATAGTGCAGATTCTTGCAAAGAGCACACACAAACACAGCTATCTCCTTGCAGCATTACATGTATGTGTCCTTCTTAGAAGTAGATGCACAATGTCACATAGGCAATACAGTACTGAATGCATTGTGCTTGCTCCCAGGAACCTGCTCCCAGATGTGTTCCAACTGTTGTGTTTCTTAATTTTCAGAGGAGACACAAAATCTTGAAGACAAAAATTAAGATAGACCTGATTCTGAGAAAGCACCAAATTAGAGAAAGTGTTGGTAGAAAGGGTCATCTTAAATCACATCCTCTTCCAACATTTTTTGCTCTCTACTTGGGAGGCTGATGTAAAATCTTTTCCTGAAGGTTAAAATTTGATATTTTTAAACTCAAACAGAATAGAAAAATTATTTTGAAAATGAGTAGATGGGAAAATTGAGTTGTCTACCACTTTCAATTGATACTGTAGGTACTGAAGCCATTGTGCTTGACAAGAGTGATCCAGACATCCAGATTCACTCTCACCTCCCTGAAGAGTGTCCAGGACCAGCAGACTTTCTGGAGCTCACATTCTCTTCTTCTTCTGTTCACTGCATAAGAAACATGTTTCTGATGGTACCAAAACAAACTTGTGTAAGAGAAAAAGTGCATAATTACCTAAGAGAAGAAGGTGACACCGAATTTCAGACTTTTTGTGAGGTTAGCTTTTTTCCAATGGAGATTTAACATAAAACGCAGAAATAATCCCCAAAGAATTGTAAGGGAAGGTGGACCCAGAAGAAGGTCTTCTTCATGCTCTGACTGCCCAGACCACTAAGCTGTGAGGTCATGCAGATCAGAAAGTTTTAATGGAAGAGGAACAGCTGTGCTTGATTTCCTACAGTACATGCAATGACTTCATATTTAGGGTTTCTTCTGAGGAAGTTTGGATTCTTTCATCATTGAAGATTACAGAGGTTGGGTGACTGATCTGGCCTTTAAGAATTTAACCAAAAAAACAAACAAAAAAAACAAACAAAAAAATCACATCTCTCACAGTTAACCTGTTAAAACAAACAAACAGTAACTGCTACTCCACAATAATGCATTATGTGAAACATTCATTCATTAAATATACTCAGAAAATCCAAACTGGCTTGACTTCCTGAAGGGAGTTAAGAAGATAAGCCCCTTGTTTATGAATATCTATGGATTGTCAGTAAGTAACTGAGTCGTGATAACTGAGGAGGTTTTGAGCAAGAGTGAGAACATGGAGAACATGAGGTGCCTGCAGAGCTGGAGGGTCAATAGTGAGAGCCCTTTACGGTAGAGCCACAGCTGAGCAGTTATTTTCAAGCCTACAGTTTTGATCTCATGTGACTACATATTGCACAAATCTTTCTTTAGGTACCTATACATTTTTCTGAGCCAACCCTTAGTAAAAATAAAAGTGGTTGTAACTGAATAATTTCTGGTGTTTTCAGGTGAAATTTATGTATATATTTATTTATTTTTTCCTTTGGCAAATGCCATTAAATTGTTTGCCACCTTCAACCTGCCAACCAGATTTAACTTCATCACAGTTCAAAAGATTACTGAAAGTACTTCTACTGCATTAACTTTACATTAATACATACAAATCAGTTTTCCAAAACCCAAAAAAGATTACCAAACTTTCCCATGCAATTCACAGAGTTGGATTCAGTACAGGGTATTGTGAATTGATTAGCAGACTCTTAATGACTGTTTAGTAATGAACATGGCACATATTAATTTTTTTAAAAGTTTGAATTTTTAAGTCTGCATGCATGAAAACAAATACAGTATACCATGATGCAGAAATGCATGGCAATTAATAATGTGACCTAAGAGAGAAAAATCTACCTTGAAATAGCCAAACACATAAACGCTACTAAATCAAGGCCTTTATTTTCCTGCCTTTGTCCTTCCAATGTTTAGTTTCACAGTAAATGAAAGGGGCTATTTGAAGTGAGGGAGAGAAGAAGACAGGTCTGTGACCTCTGGATAGACTGTGGAGATCAAAGGCAGTCTCCATATGTGTTAGATATTATCTTTTTGAGGCAAGTGGGCATGATGTTTTGTGATGCAGCAGTGTGGAAACACACAAATAATCTGGTTAGTGACCGCTGAGAGAAGAATGATTGACATTGTGCTGGAGAAGTAGTAGTAAAAGCATGAAGAAGAAATTTAGTTTAAGTTTACAGAAGAGTCCTTCAAAGTTCTATGGTGCTCAAATAACTGGTTTTGTAGAAAAATTCTGAGTTCACAT
Source organism: Anas acuta (assembly GCF_963932015.1). Taxonomy (NCBI): domain Eukaryota; kingdom Metazoa; phylum Chordata; class Aves; order Anseriformes; family Anatidae; genus Anas; species Anas acuta. The sequence continues at coordinate 124,736,508 of NC_088980.1, read as the reverse complement.
AAATATTGTGACTTACATACGCAAAAGAATAGGCTGTTGAAACTGACAACATATGAAAGTCAATATTTGTTAGTTTAAGATTTCTAAGGAAATACTGTTTCAAAACATATATCCTTTTGTGGGTTCATTTTTTTTTCCCCTGTAAACACATGTAAGATTTAGGATGTCTGTTCCTTTTGGTGCAGTTTACTCATCCCATTACAGAAAGAACATTTTTAGTAGGAGATGATGTAACCACTGTGAAAAAAAATATTTTGTGGTCAGAACAGTGGTCTTATGCAGCAAAGAGTCTTCTCTGTTACTGTAAACACAGCTAAGCATTTTATCAGGAGTGTCATGTTAAGCATGTGTGCCCCATTGCATATAGAGGTGTGTACGATACTTTACTTGAATGAGGCTCTAGCTCAAGTAAACAGCCAACATGTTTAACCTGTCTCTCTCAACTTTTTCTCTCTATGTAGGGATGTATAGTAGTATTATTCTCTCAGAAAGACCATGAAATTTCCTTTGTGTAAACTTCCAAGTCAGGAATGAAAGGAGTGAAGTAAAAGTGAAGAGGATTACTGTTCAAGCCAACACATGCAACCTGTCTGCAACTTGTGGATGGTTATGGCAGATTCTATTAAAATAAGAATACCAACGTTTTCCCAGGAAGCTGTGCTGAGAGAAAAAAAAAAAAAATGAAGTGGGGATGGTGGGAGGGTGTGAGAGGGGGTGGGGAGGAGGGCAAAAAAAAGCTCCACAACCTGCTTTGTTTTTGTTATGATTGCAAAGTATGTTAATAGGAGAATGTTGTCAAATAGCTGAATATCATCAAAATCAACTCAAGGAAGCTTTAATGCCTCTCTGTCTGCACAATGTCAGTCACCAGTCTGCTCTTTTGAAGTTCCCCCATTCAAGAGCAAACATAACCAAGGGTGAATATGGTTACAGACCTAATGTTGAACTTGACCTTTAAGTAACTCTTTTGCTTTCCCCACTTTCCAATTTATTATTCACTTGGCAAAGCTGGAAAATACATTTGGTCCTTTTATTATTGTACCTTTTTTTTCTTTTACTGTACTTTTTGCTGGTATTCTATTCTCAACTTGCATTTTTATCTTCATGTTTTTATTTAAAATTATATATATATTTAACCTCATTCTGAACACCAGACATATTTAGTTTATTATCCAGTTTATTATATTCTTGGGTACAGTCAGGCTGCCCAAGCACCTGCAAATTCCTTCATTGTAGTCACAGAGAATCCTGAGGTATTTTTTACAATATATTGTAATAGCTGGAATGTATATTTCTTTTTAGTATTTCTGAAAATGAACACTGAGGTCCTCTTAATAACTTACAGTGAGATGGAAAATACAGAACTCTGAAACCATGACATATGTGGAATGCAACACACATTCTTTAGTAAACCCAAATATAACTGAGAATCTTTTACACTGAGACGTGACCAGTAATTTGTTATTTTTGATGAGCTTTGAGAAATAGCTGTATCCCTATATTTTGCTGCATTCGGACAGGATTTATGCATAGGACATGCCTACAGAATATGCTTGTCTATATATACACCAAATCTGATTTCTATACCTGTTCTAAGTTTTGGCCCAGGTCAGGACCATCTGCAAACAAAAGTCATGTGCCTGTACACACCTGCCTGACCAACAGAGAGGATGTGTGTTGCCTCTTTTATGACTGCATGGATGGAAAATAATGGAGTGAGACACACGGAAACTCAGGCTGTAGTTGATGTTAATTTGCAAAAGAGCAGTAGTGTTTTAAGAGGTTACTGCTGCTCATCAGTTCATTATAATTCTTCACCTGAGATGAAGTACATGTCCCTGTGACAGCTCTTCATCTGTGTCAACACAGAATAGAAAGATTAGGTTAATTCATTGCTGAAAGAGATTTAAGCTGACTGATGTTATTTGCACTAAAACAAAGGCAGGCAACAGTCTGTACTATGTCTTTGCTGTAATAGTGTTAATTAACAACTAAAGGATGCAAAAGTCTTGATCTGACATGCCTTCAGTATAGAAATTCTGACTTCTCATCTCCTTGGGTTCCCTGAGAGGGGACGGTAGCAATGTGCAAAATGAAAGGGCTCAGATAATTCCTTGAGGAACCAAGGGTTTCCTCTGGGAGATTTTCAAATAAAAATATTAACAGACTATGGAAAGTCAGGCATTCATACCAGTCCAAAGTTTAAACAGCTGTGAAGAAATGACCACAGTTGCATATTCTGTCTTGAAAATATTGGACAGAAAGAATGGATTTGAAAGAAGATTTGCCACATACACCAGCACCAAGCATTGTATCTAATCATAGGAAATTGTCTTTCTGCCAGATGTTTGCTAGAGGCACGGATGTTTCTAGCTTACATTGTCCAACAGCATTATCTCCAGTTGATTAATGAGATGCAGCAATGAATTCCCACAGGAGTTCAACTAGCTCTTAGCAACTGCAAGGATGATTGTCACAATACACTTAAAAACAGAGATAAACCATCCTCCCCTCAGCGAGATACTTTCTTTCTATAGAATATACCCACTTTAGCATTGCTGTTCATTCTGGGCTTTCATCTTTCTCAAGCATGGATAGAAAACAAAGCAGTTAAATTTAATGTCATAAAAGGACTATTATACCTTCTGTGAAAATATTTACACTATAACCATTCAAACTCTCTACATGCAGCAATAAATAGCTCACATAGCCACAGCATGTGAATAAACACATCAGTTAGTCTTCAGACTTGTGGAGAAACAGACTCTTTGGAGTTAGTTGTATAGAAAAGAATACATAAATTAAAACCAGTCTCTAGGTGCTGCAAAGTTTCTCATTTCATCAGAAAAACAAACGAACAAACAAACAAACAAAAAAAAAAACTACTAATTTTCTAACCAGGAACATGATGTTTGAAATTCAGTCATAGAATTGGTTTTGCACTTAACGACCTATTAATGTGGTATATGGCCTATTAGTGAGGAAATAGACAGTTTGCAAAGAACATCTTGGCATATGCAGAAATAATCTACTCTTTAACCAGTATGTTACAGTCTAACAGAATGACAGCCATGTTCCAAAACTGAATTTAAACACATTTAGGTATCCTATTTACTCAGGACAAACTCTGTTTCGCTGACATAATTCCAGAGTTACTGCACTGAAGTCAGTGTTGGCTTTTTGTTTGTTTGTTTGTTTGTTTTTCATATTTATAATTAGGTAAGTGGGAATACTCATTGGTTCCTAGCATATCTGGACAAGATGTCTTTGACAGTAGACCTTATTAGCAGAAGATGTTTAGATTGAGGCAAACAAAGGAATAGATACTCAACTTCCCAACTTAATAAAGCACCCAGGTAAATGTTGATAAAGGCATTGGTAGAAATGGAGAATATGAAAAATCCCAAACCATGTAAGTAAGCAGTTTAAGAACAAGACAATGGTATGAATGAGTTCTACATTCTACAATTTAGCATAAATCTTGAAATAAAACTTGAAGGAAAACGTGGGCAGATAAATTAAAGAAATGGTAAGAGAGTGTCTCAAGTTTCCACACTGCCACCTGAATTAGGCACCACTGCTTAATAATTCAGTGTGGTCATCCCTCCAATTATATTGTCCATATTTTGCTCCTTCCTTCGGCACTTTTGCGCTTGTAGTTGTTTCAGGGAGCCTGTGTAGGGCAGTTCCAACACAGAACATCTTATAAACTGTCTCTAAGCCTAACTGCTACCTGGGGTTGTGTCCTTAGCCCTCTACTGACCCAGGTTTAGTGACCCTCTGACCCCTGCCAAGAGCAGGGAGTTGGAAGCTGGCTGCACTCATTGTAGACTAAAGCACTCAAAGTCAACAGCCCTCATATTCCCATCCTACATTTCATAGCAGCACTAACAAGTGTGACTCACCCTTGTTCTGTAGCACTCTGGAAATTAAAATAACCAAATAATTATAATCCTTTCTATGCAAACGATTGAATGTAAACAAAGTATTTAAAAGATGACAACACATTCCTGCAGATAATCCTTATAGCTGTAATACACTTCCCCTCCTCCTTTGCACCTAATTTCCCTTGTGTCTCTGTTTTTTAATACTCTGCTCACCCTGGAAAACATGTCTTTTTCTCTTTGCTAGTGAGGTGCACTAAAGGTTTGGTTTTGGTGTTTTTATTATTATTATTTTTTTGTTTGTTTGTTTGTTTGGTTTTAATATAAATGTGGGGAGGAATTTAATCTCTCCAGAGAAAATGTTATTTACCAAAGTAGGTTTGATAGTCCTCTCACACTCCTCCTAAGGTATCTCAGTAGTTTATAAACAATGTAAACATGCCCAGGGCATCAAAATATAGAGTGAGAAATCTGCTCCAATCACAATAAACTATTACTTGTAAATAGCTTCTCTCTCCAAGTCTTCTTTCACAGATGCTCTCCTATGAAAACACTGCAGTTTGGTAAACCTACATTCTTAGACAAGCCCTTAATTAACAGAGTTAGGCATGTCCTTTCCCAAAGCCAGGAATGTGGTATTATTGGCCTGCTGCACAAAATCGCCACATAACTTAATGAGCCATTGGCACTTTAATTTTATAACACACTTCCCCAATTAAGCTCTCTAGACCCCAGACTTAAACAGCTGTCCACAGCTGTTGGAAAGTGATTTATCACTGTCAGGCTTCACAGCCAAAACATTCAAAGGTGCAAGTTTTCCATATCACTCAACAGATAAACATTTGTCTGTTTTCATCCGTTTTAATAAACATAAATGTTGCAGGTGTCAATTTTTATAGCTTTTCATAGTTTCTATAACATGTAGATTCATGGAAAATCTGCATTCTCTTGAAGTTTGCTCAGTGGACTGGTCTGGGAGTATGGAAAGATGTACACCAAGAAGTACATCATAGTTTTTCTGTTCCTTTGAAAAATCTAAAAGTGAATACAAGTCCTCCCAACTTTATGTGTGGTTGCTCATACTAACGAATGCATTATTATACATATGTTAAGAGCAATCATTTAGACTCCAAAAATATGCAAATGAACTTATGCTTTATGGCATGTTCAGCTGACCTTTAAGGTAATCTTCTAGCTGTGTGATACAATCTTATAAAACATACAATAAGAAACTTTTGAAGAACAAACCTAGTAAATGGACCTAAGAATGTAAATATTCAGTATTCACAGCCAAAGCATTAAAAGCGGAAGGTTTTCTGTGTAGCTGATTAGTCAAACACTCTACTCATCTTATTCAATAATGTTTCAATAAACAGAAATATTATACGTTTGTTTTTGTTTTTGTTTTTCCATACCTATCCTTCTTTTCTTTTTCAACTTTAAAAATGATATGCTTTACTTGGCATACTATGCTTCCAAGTGAAGTTGGAGTACCTTTGGTTGGAGTAAAAGATAATTAAAAGATGTTATTTTATCTGAGTGTCTGAGATTAAGAAAAAGAGAAAATAGTCTGCTATGGATTTTAGCAGAAAAAAAAGATCCATAACTTGACTATACAATACAGACACCAATTCCTCAATATTATGATAAGTCATATTATCTTAGAATATTCTGTATATTTCTCTTTTTTTAAAATGAATTCAAATTTAGAAACAACAAAATGTATATACTTGCAGAGATGGGTGATTTTCACACTCAGCACCACCAATACAGTTGAAAGGCTCCGAGTTGGTGACTTAAAAAGAGAGCCTTGGTGCAGTGATGCAAAATAACACAGATGAAAATCTAGTGTAGCAATAACATTTTATTTCTGAAAACAAAACAAAACCTACAGGACAGCCCAGACAGAACTTATACCTCCAGATTTCACCAGGCTGAGCTGTCACAAAGACATTATTGCCTTTTGGGAAGAGAACAGCATGAGAAGGTGGGTGGTGATTTTCTTATTCCTATTTTCTTATTCCCTGTCAACTTTTCAAAAGTGAAATGCAGTCAGAGGTCTTCCTTTCTTCTCCTCAATAACTCTTTGTCATTAGTAGGACGCTTTACATTGCAGATGATCCCAAACATACTTATTGCTATAAGAAGTTTCAGTCAAGGCTTATGGTCTTGTTAGTTCAAGGATGGATAATTTAATCCACCTATGAACACAAAGAATTGGAGATTTTGTTTAAAATAGCTGTCAGTGCTACTCTTTAGATTGAGAACTGAGCAACACGCACATCTCCCTTCATTTGCTTTTGCTTACAGACACTTCTCTGTTAACTTATAGGTGCATGCCAGGTCTATGGGAATAATTCATTAATTACATGTACAACTAAATCCAGAACTTTAGAATGCAACTTTCAACCAAAATTAACTGTTATAAGCACATCAGGCTCATTTTTTAATATTCAGATTGCCTTTCTAATGAAACAAAACAAAACAAAACAAAAAGGTGTTTTGTTTTGTTTTGCTTTGTTTTGTTTTTGTTGTTTTTTGTTTGTTTGTTTGTTTGTCTGTAATTCAATAAACTCAGGATATAGTATCAAAAGTATGAATTGTTCAGTAAGTAAATGGAACAAATATATGTAACAAAAGTCTGCCAACAGCTTTGGACCACAGTATAGATCCATCTTCCAGCTCAACAGCATCACAAGCAGTAAATTGCCAGAAGCCATAGAAGAGAGAGAAATATGATGTGAAATAACACTCTATACCCATACCATTCCTAAGCATTCATCAGTGGACATTCCCCAGGAAGCTAGAGGACGCAGTAGCTATAGCCACTATCAAATTTATCATGTCTTTGGTCTGACCCAATACAGACATTAAGTTCCCAGAGAGCATCCAGGAAAATGCAGATTCTTATGACTTTAAATGCCCAGCAACACATCTTTAAGGTTTTGAGTGGGCTTATTTCCCCACTTCTCAGTACAGCTGTACCTCATAACTATATAACTTCTTTCATAACTGTAAAACTCATCTATAAGGAAAGAATTCCTTCCAAGACTACGAAATAACGTCCTGTACTTACCGTACCCCCTTACCTCCATTGGAAGTTCTTTCTACCTTGCCACCACTAACATCAGACAGACACAGTCTTGTGCATATTGAAATAAATAAAACCATAAAAAAAAAAAAAAAAAAAAAAAAAAAAAAAACACTGTGCTTACAGTTCTCTTCCTGGGATAAAGTTGAAAAAGCAAAGTAAGCATAACAGACATTGGTCAAGAGACACAACACACTGCTGGGAACCAATTTACTTGCTGCTGTAATGACCTGAACAGAGTGAAATTTGTTATGATCATGGTTGTGTTCCAAGTAGAAAAAAAAAAAAAAAATAAGGGTTTGAGCAAGGTGTGCTGTCCTGCCTCCAAGAAAGTTATTACCCAGAGTACAGCAACTGGCGTGAGGAAGCATTGTTCTCAATTATTTATTCTGGGAGAAGGTTTCAAAAGACAGCACAGACAGCATTTAATAACATAAGGATCATGATCTTGTGTAATAGTGAGAATCCTAGCAATAGGAGCAGATGCAGTGCAGTGTTCTTCTAAAATGGGTATGGCTTTATATACACACTGGAATAAAACAAAAACTGTTAGCATGAGGGTTAGACTTAGGTGCCTTGTCAGTATGCTTCATGGCAAAGTTATAATGAAATATATGGATCTTGGTAGACAAAACTAAAATCAATCTGCTATGTTTATCACAGTTTTAAAAACAGTCCTTTCAACAAAATTTTGCTCCGCTGTAGAATGAAAAGGAATCATAGAAACTTTTCATCATACATATTTCTTTGCACATAAAATTTCAGAATCCACTGAGAGTAGCAGAATAATATCAAAATTTAATTTTCAGTTATAGTCTGTGTTTTATGAGATGTTATCCTTTCTCTTCTTTAGTCAACTGGCACCTCTGAATGACATTTTCCCACTGAGATATTTTTAGCTGAAGCAAAATCAATATTAGTTTGGAAGACTGGGAAAGGAAAAAAAGAGTTCAGCATTTTCAGTTAGCAGATGTTGGAGAGATAGGGGGGAAAGTTTCTTGCTAACAAAGTGTTTCTCAAGGATAAACAATGATTTAATAACATCTTGATCTAAAGCATATTTTGCAGAAGAATTTACAGTATCTTTAACACACCTATTTAAGTTACGCATGGCTGAGGTGAGGCACTCTGAGGCCAAGAAGTACTTGCAAATATCTGAACAGGAGGAAGCCCACTGTAATCCTGTATTCAAAGTTATCTACAGCTTTTCTATGGAGAGAAAAATTCAAAGATCTCAGTGGTGACCAAGTGGATAAAAGAATGAAGTAACAGAGTAGCTGATAATCTTGCCTTGAGCCTGAGACGATCACACAGGTAGATATTAGCAAAATATCCAAGCCCTTACAGAGTCTTTAATCTAACAAAATGCCTTCCTCTGAAGAGGCTACTCCAGATTTAATGTCTTGTGCATTTATTTTCACATGGAGGGAAGAATGTGATAGAAGGATCTAATGATTTCTGTTCAGTTACAAAGAGTACACAAAATCATTTATATTTTTATACAAGAATCAAAGACCAATCAGCACATAACTAAAAAATTCATGCTTCAAATTTCTCAATAAGTCACTTTCAGAGAATGTTCTAGATATCTGTCCTAGGATAGTTTCTTTATAGTTATTAGTTTCTGACACACACAAAAATGCCAGCAAACTTATAGTCATATCCTTTATCCTCTCTGTTTTACTCAGAATTCAGTGAAACTATTGGCTTGGAACCCTGGCTGGACTTTCTGACAGGAGGAAAGAAAGAGGCAGCAAAGAAAGCTATTTTCTGCCCCAGTCTCCTGGAAGTTCTTTCTGGATCTGGAGTCAGGTCTCCTGGGCTGGTGCCCCAATTCTGTACATCCCACTTTACATCATGCTCTTTACAGCCCCTCTGCTAAATGAGAACTGCATCTTTCCCTGCCAAGAACAAGCCAAATACAGTGGCAAGACACAGGGCAACATGCGTCTGACCTAGTCCCAGGGCTTCCTGATGCTTCTGTGCAGTGCTGCACAACCACAATGCATCATTTAGCTCTGCCTGCAAGCTTTATGTTTGAGCTATACCCTTACCCTCTAGCTGTTCTCTAGAGGATTTCTATTTTAAACCTATGGATGATGTTACAAAAACTTAAATAAATTGGTACTTTAATGAGCTACTTTCATATAATTAATTCCATCTCATTTTCATCAATATAAAAATGTGTTTTAGTTGTTGCAGTTGTTTACACATTTGTGAGGAAGTATGGGAAGGAGTACTGTAGTAGTTAGACTGCTGGTAATATGGTATTCATGTAAATCAGAAATTCATTAACTTGAAATTCTGTATACTGAATTGAGACGGGAACAGCTCAAAATTTCTTACAGTCTGATGTAAAGGGAAAAAATGAAAAAGACATTCTGAACCCTTGTGAATTGCCCCAAACTTAGGGCTGTCATATCAAATTCATTACAGTTTTAATAAAATGCTTCTGTGTTGACCATAGAATTAATAAACATTAAACTATGCTCGATTAAATTAAATATTTTAGTATGTAAAGCATTGCAACATGTGAGACATCCTCTTTTCTTGGTTTGCAGAGTGGTGTGTAGAAGCATGTGAGTAACTTCATGTGTGTGAATACAACACGGTTATATTTCTCTGCATAAATACTTGCTTGTGTGAACATTTGTGGTATTTGAGCTTTTCCTTGTAGATTTTGGCTCTTCATGAAAATCCATAAACTGGGATTCCAATAATGCAAACACTTGCATATCTGAGTTAACACTGTGCATATGAATAATCTAATTGAACTCACATGCACAAAATTATTCACATATGTTTGTAGGACCATGGCCAAAAGAATATTGATTACTATGACATATATTTATTCATTTCACTTCATTTAAGATGAGGCTGAGCCACAAAGTGCTGGCCTAATGCTGCGTCTTCTGAAAGTGTGGGGGTGTTCTCAACAAGATCTTGGTTCCAGTCCATTTCTAGCTCAATTAACATTTTATATATTTCATTTGATTGTCTATTCTTATTTCATTCAACAGAATAAAATGTATGACTCTAATCACTGAACAATACCTGGATTATTCATCTCATCTCTCTATGGTTAAAGAAAACATGAATGTACATACCCCAGTATAATAGGAAGCTCAATTTAGTAACTTACTACCTTAATGTAATGACCCTTTTCCTCTGAGAACTGATTTTGACTCCAACCCAAACTAAGGCAGAGGAAACTCATTTTGACTGTAATGGCTACAAGTATAATGAGATTAGGCTGACAAAATCCTGTTCTCTCCTTGCAGCCTAGAGGTATTCAGTTCAAAATCTGCTCCTTCTTCACTTATAGGAGGAAGGTGCTAACATCAGACTCACTGGTCACTTACCAACTTACCCAAAAGACAGTTCTATTTTCCTCTTCCAAACTGACTTTTGTGATGAAATATACCGTACAAAACATGATATCTAATGTTAAAACTCCAGACAAAGTTTTTTCCTTATGCAATAATCTCTGCTAAGCACTCTAGTATTAAAGCACAAACAGCATTGTGTTGTATGGTATATGAAATTAGGGCCATCATCTTTAATTTCCTGGTGTTAATGTATGTTTAACTAATTCATTAATATGGTAGCTTCTATCTACCCCAGCTAACAAGTAAAAAGAACAAGAAGAAAAGATTTTTACTTTAGGTTCAAGTGAATACCAGCTTTTCAAATAAACCACCAGAAGTAGCATGTAAAATTTTAAGCTTCTGCAAGCTGTTTGTGGAAGCGGAGTAATAGAGATGCTGATATGTACAGCAGTCAGATACTTTGCTGACACACAAGGTAAAACTCTTCTACTCTGTCTCTTTTTAATTTTTTTGTTTTATTATTTTTATTTTTACTCTAAAAAGCAATCAATTTTCTGTCAAAAAGTCTCATTTTGGTAACTTAACTCTACTTCTTTAACATAATTATTTCTGCACCAAGACCATTATTCTAGTTTCATTTGTAGCTTCGCTTTGTGAAAGATATCTTATCCCTTGATTTAAACTCCAGTATTGATGCTTTAGGAGAGGTTATTATAATTCTACCACTTTGAAAAATATTTTCCACCTTCCTAACTCAACAATTAGAAATCATTGTGCCTCTTTTGCTTGATTAAATAGCTATCTGCAGGATAAACCTTTTTCATTACAATATTTGCAAGTTGTTGTCAAGTTACTGTCTGTAAAGATCTGTCAGCTGGCATGGTATTGCAGTCTGCATGCCATCATTCTGGGGACAATGGCGGACAGTCACACAGTGTCATTGGAAAGGACATTTCAGCATCAACAACAACATCTAGTTCACCAGATTGCCACTACACCCCTTTTAGCATTTTACCTTTTTTTTTTTTTTTTCAATATTATTACATTATTTAAAGAATGATCTGCAGAGAAACAAGTATACCTTCTCCATGAAAAATGTTTTGCTATTTTGGTGGAGAGCAGAACATTACTATGATCTTAAAAAAGCAACTACATACTTTTTGAAGGAAAAAAAAAAATAAAAATCAAAGGACAACAAATTTCCATAATTTCTTTCATGAAGAAAGAAGCACAGTGCTTATTTAATCAGTCAGTTCCTGTTTGAAATAAATAGGAGTGTTGTTCCACATAGAAATTATCCAAGCACTAAATCCATCAGACTTAGAGCTTATTATTCACAGGTTCAGATTTAACATGTCATGAATCTCCTTATACTTCCTAACATTCTTGTTTCTGATCTCCTGTGATCAGCACTGCTTATTAACATGGCCTGTGGTGCACCACAGACACCATTACAAACCTGCTGTTAAATCAATCACTGGGTGGCACCCAAGAGCCAGCTAAGAGATGTATTGAATTGCAGACACTCTCTAATACACATATTTTAACAATTTCCTCCGTCTTCAGTGAAATTATGCTAATATTTTAGTTGAGTTTCCTTAAGTCTGGAACTCAAATTAAGTCTGTCTGTTTCATTTTTATGATAGTGCTTGAAATCACTTGCAGACAAGGGGTTGTTGGACCATGAGATTTATAGTGGCAATGCCACAAAGGTGAAACACATCCTGAGGAAGAGGAAAGCAATCTGTATAGCCAGTGTTTTCACTGCAGTAAAGTTTATAGCAGTATTAAGGGAATAGTTACAAATCAGTTTGATGGTGTTGATTTCATTGAGAATAAGTATATTTACACTTGCAAGCTTTCTCTTAATAATTTTCAGTATGTTTTACACAATGGGGTTAGTGAAGGTTGAATCCAAGCATATTTCGGGAGTGACAAAATCTGTTTTTCTTTTTCCCACCCATCCTTCTTCTTTGCTTCACAAAATGGTTTTATAACAGCTCCTAAGGGGCTGAGTCAAGGTTCAGCAATTTTACTGAGGCTTGCTGATGTTTCTGAAGATGCTGCAGAATCTTTTATGTTCAGATGCTTTTGGTTATGATGTAAATATGCATGGAAAGTGAAATACTTAAAGTACTAGAGTACCAAAAGCCATCCACTTTCTCTACTGGCTCCATACTACCAATTAATTACCTGGAAAGATAGGTTCAAGTATATGATTTCCAAATATAAAGCTTTATAAGCCATGCAGGTTATAATAATTTTTCTCCCCTGCTGGCAATTAAACTGTTCGCACCTCATTCTGCCACTGTAGTGTGGAAACTCCTTGTCACCTACAGAATATCTCAAAATTCAGACAGTTTGAAAAAAAAAAAAAATCCAGATATGTCAGTGTACTTGGAGACAAGTATATTAGGTAAGGGCAATAAACCATCTGTCTTCTTCGGATAATATTTTAGTTCAGAAATCCTATTTTTTGAAGGGCACTTGGATCTGAAAACACTTCCAGAGGGAACAGATCATTAGCAGTAGCAAAACCAGAACCAGTGAGAAAGAGAAGAAAAGACTGGCACTTGAGGGGTTGTAATAGCTGTTTATGGCAAAGGCAAGAGAAGGGCACATAATAGTGAGTGATTCCAGTGCGAAGGACCAGCTGGTGAGTACCCATTGCACAGGCCAGTATACCAGCCAGCAGGCAGTGGCAGCAGAGAAGGTCTATGGAATACCTGTTTCAAAGGTATGTTACTTAAAAAAGCAACAAAGGGTTTAAACTTGTGCTCCCTGAACCCTGATGAGTATAAGCCCATCCTCTCCCTCATTCCCTCTTCAAATCTATCTATCCAGTGCAAATGAATTAGCCTGCATCCCCATGTTTTACACTGTCATCCCTTCAGAAGGTTTGCTAAATATGTGTTGTCCCAGCACATCATATTCAAAGTGTGCCCTCGCCAGAGCCCTGAATAGCAAAGATATTACGCTCAAAAATTCCTGGCAATCTGCCTACTCTCACTGGCTTTCCCCTTCGCTTTTCCTTTTGCTTCCTTCGTATATTCACAATTTCTGTGTCTTTCCTTTTCTCACTAAAACAGGCTTCCAATTAATGTTTGCCTTAGGATGGTGTACCCTCCACAGTGTGCAGCAAGGCAGGGTCACAGACCTCACTTCCTTCCTTAAACTAAGTAAGTGCAATTGTACGGGCCACACAAAGAGGACTGTCCTTGTTCCTCCCTGCCTTTGTTCACCCACTTCTGTATAAACTCCTACAATCCGGCTCCAAGGTAGTAAGGCAAGTCCTAGCTATACAGCTGAAATTATGACAAACTCATCTTTAACACCAGTGACAGCTCTGCTTTGAGGTATAGACATCAAACGTGTGCATAACATCTGTTCCCAGATAATGCATAAGAAAATTAGCATGCCTATTCAGATATACTTTTTGAGTATATGAAACAGAGTATCAACAGCTTGAGAAATGAGAGTTCTCTAAAGATAAGTAAGCATTTTCACATAACAAAATTAAGCTCCTATATAATTCTTAATTTTTTATTTTATTTATTTATTTATTTATTTTATTTCTAGAAGTAGGAAAATTGTCTAATTTTCTCAGTTAAAATACTTTAAATGAAATCTTTGCGATGATATCCTCTACAATGGAAAGTTATTTTACTTTCATAGACAGTAACAAATAGCTATGATAGTTGTTATTTCCTTCTCATTTTAAAGAACAATAGATCTATTAAAGAAATGTGTTTTTGTTCTTTTTATTGAGTAATTTAAAATTTCTAGATTACAGTTTCCTCAATATAATGTTTGTTCATTTTTTGGAGCAGGAAATTAATATAAATCACATTCTAGTAGCAAAATTTGGGGTATTTTTCCCTTTTTTTTTTTTTTAACAGCAGAGCAATCATAATACAATGTCTTTATATTCAGAAGATTTCTCTTTGTCTCAATTCTTACAAAAATATAATTCATAATGGTGTGAAATACAACATAACCTTCTATAACTCCAATGCCTTTAGGCAATGTATATCTGAGGATGGTTTTCTATTGGCAAAACTGGATAGAAACAGGAAAAATGCAAGATAGTTCATTTCTGGAAAACAGTTCTAAATTGCAAGGATATTAATGTCAAGGTGCATGTCCGTCTGAGGAAAAGTAGCCTGGTTCTTAACCCCACAGAACTGTGTATGACTGGGTTTGGGTTTATTTCAGATTTAAACTCTCTTGAGCGAGAACAGAACTGATGCAAGTTAATGATTTTAGAAGGGAATTATTGTAGCAGAGTGCTATCATATTGTACTAGTTCTCTATCACTTCTGTGGTGTGTGTAAAGGTGTAGGTGTACATGTAACCTGTTCCCTCCCATTCAAATCATGAATACATCCACACATATTGTATCCACATATCCACATATTTTTCCCATCTATACACCATTTAATGAACTTCTTACTCTTGTTGAAGTTGTTTCTAAGTAATCCACATAAATATGCAAAAAGTCCTCTTACAGGTTTTTGCTTATTTTTGTTACTGTTGTTTTGTTGTTGCTTGGCATACTGCAAAAAATTCCTTTTAGAGTAATGGTAATTCTGTGTAGAACCATGGCTTGGGAATAATCTGATGGACTACATGGTCTTGGAAGCCAATTACTTCTAGAGGTTCAGAGACATGAGGAACCATCATAATTCAAACGTTTATCTTGGGCATGCAAATACCATATGTCAAATATATAAATATATATTTATATTTATATATATTTAAATTATCAAGAAGTATGATAACACCTGACTTGCTTACGTTTGGTCTTCCCAGATACAAGATAAATACAAATACATTTTTTCTACACCATCAGCTTCAAATTCAAATGCGGACTGAATTTAAGAGTCTTTACTGCCAGATCACAAGAATGTATCACTAATTCAGATACTCTAATATAACATTATCTGCCGAAGAAAAACTGGCCTATTTCCCAAAAATACACACTTGCAACTTGTCAATAAGTGAGTAGTGAATAATTCGTAAATGATTTTAAAGGATGGCATTGAATCTTGTATTGTTTTAATTAAGCTTTTGATAGCCATTGGTCAAAAGTTACCTTTTTTTCTAAGTTCTTCACTTGAAACAACTGTTGTGATGACTTAAAGAGATGGAAGTCAAATGGACAAAATGCAAGTATTATTTCCTTGAAAACTTACCAGAACACTCTAACTTGGCTTTAAAGCTGTATAAATATTCCTAAAAGTAGTAGTTTTGATGATTTTGCTTTGGACTAAATACAGGATCTCTCTTTCTTCCTTTGCTAAGCATAGAGGAACCACATCACGGAAGTGATCTCAGTTTGGAGTCAAAGCTTGCTGTGCCTGGACATACAGCAGAACAGGAAATCTGCCTGGAGAGGGCTCTTTACTTTAACACAGCAGCTGCTTCTGTCCAAATTGTTAGTTCAGATCCAGCCAGGACAGGGAATTTGAGAGGTTGTGTCTTACCATGGTAACTGAAGTCTAATGACATATTCAAATTCCTCTCCAAAACTATTTGGTCTTGAATAAAAGTATTAGTTATCTCTTTTTACAACACATTGTCTTTGACCTAATGGCTTTCAATCTCTTCATTTTATTTCTCCACTGCTTCCCCATCTTTCTTCTCCTTGTCCTTTCTTATCTTCTATATACCTGAAGAATATTTTTACTTGTGACTTTTCTTCATCAATAACTGATTCATTTATTTCATGAAGAAGTTAAGCTTGACCTGTCTATTTAGTTCTCTCATGTTTCACAGATGTCTTGCAGCATGAACAGATTTCCCAGTGACCAAAACAAATTGAAATCCACATTCATAGTCCCAGTTGCCTTTTCATCATGTTTAGATGAACTCTCTTCTCTTCATATATGCTTTCATTCTGCCTTAAATATAATATTACTTTTGATCTTTTCATTAAGTAGGTATACATTCTTCTTATCTCTCTTCCATCTATTAAAAGAGTTTAGCAGAGACACAACAGTCTTTTCTCCCTTAGGAAGCCTAATCCATAAACTCACCACTCATCTCTATGCATATCCTCTGTACATCGTTAGTCTAAATTGAAGCTGTGGAATCTTTTACTATCTGCTAGCATATACATGTCTACCCCTAGGTCAGTTATGTGGAGAAGTTCCATGCCTACCAAAATGGTTCAAATACCAAATGTCAAATAACAGGCCAATAGTACCCAACTAGTAGTGTCTAAAGAAAATATTGTACCTCTTCTAAGTGAGCAGTGTAATATACCTATCCTGCTCAGAAAGTCCACTTCCCACCCTGTAGAGTTGTTCTTCCCTCAGTGCTCCTGTGTAGGCTGAAAAAAATTAAACCTCTGCTCCCAGGTATCAGAATGCATTTTTGCTGATTTACATCACCTGCATGTATCTTAGCAAGCTGTTTTGGTTTTGTTTTGTATTCCTTTTTCTGGATTCTTAAAAGGAACCATATGCTTCACTTTATCAGTCAGTCAGGTTCAATAAAGTTAAGGGAAATAGTTCACTACCCTTTGATTGCTTTAGAGGCTACTGCTCCTTAACTTAAGATGTTACCATTTCTACTGGAGACTTTCTCTCAAGCTCATAGCTGATCTTATTGCTTTTTGTTTGCTTGCTTGCTTTTAAGGCCTAATGACCTTTCTAATTTAGCTGAACAACTAAAAATCCTTCAAACTTTCTCTTTGCTTCAATTTTCCCTTCTCTAGCCTAGACTAATAGCCCTTAATACTATAACTTCTGGATATAATTTGTTGTGATAATCTGCTTATTTTATACCCTCAAAGTTCATCAGATCCTCTATGACACACCTCACTTCCATTTTATATATCTGAAAATAATAATAATAATGACCTTTACTTTCAAAGCCACCATAATCTACTTCCAGCCTACCTATAATTCTTATTCACCACTAAGTTCAGTCACTGAGAAGTATTTACTTACATTATCATCTGATAGTGATGTTCTGAAAGAAGTAATTCTGTGATTTCTCAGAGCAACAGAAAAGCTTTTTCCTCCTGCTCCCCATAAAAGTATCTCAGCCTTTCTTCAAAGCCCTCCTTTGCTTGGGAAGCTCCAGGAGTGAGCTGAGTAGCTGGATTTCACTCATTTAATGTTGTCTTGCCATTGAACTATGAGATCTTTGGGACACAAACTGCATTTCGGGAGCAGGGAAGAAGGTGAGGACTCTTCATATAAGTGCAGTCATGGTCAGTGATTGTTTCTAACTGTTTTGATAACACAAATACTTATTCATAGTAACAGCTGCAACAGCAGTAAAAAGTTACAGCTGTCTAATTTAACTAACAAGTTAAAGACAAGGAGCTTTCAGTAAGGCTTTTCCAGTTGTGGAATTTATCATTACTCACCACATCATGAGTCTCTTGCCTTTCTGGTCACACAACAAAACCATTTGATCTGCCGGGTTTTAGAAAGTCAGATATGTTGATAGGATAGCTTTATACTTGGGTTGCTTGAAAGAGTTTGGAAAATCATTTTCTTTTGCAAATTTTTATCTTAAATGTTTGAAACATTCATAAAGGGCTCAATGATCAGTCATTTTGCATATTAAAGGGAAACAGATTTTTTGAAATGGAAATAAAGACTTATTTTTTTCACAAAGATACAATGAATGTCATATATGATGCCTCAAACATTTTATAAAAACTCATATGGAAGTGTTTAAAGGTTTAGAAGATTAAAAAATCTACCCTGAAGAATAAATGTGTTAGATATGGAGCCACACCAGTTTTGTATGTTGACCTCAGATCTCTAAAACTGACTCTCCATTGCTAGTGTAGACATTTCCATAATAAATTTTATAGAGAAATATGAAAAGGTTCTACATTGAAATGCTAAATTATTATATAGTATAGAAATATGAATTTGACTTAATACCTTTTATTACAATGTTGATGCGATTTAAGGTTCTTTTCTCACCACTGGAGCTTTCAATTTTACATTAGAATAAAAAAGTCTAAGCATTTTTTCCTCAGCATTATTAAAATCATGTGTTTCTGAAAGGTTCTTAAGGTTCATATAACCTGCTGGGGGAAAAAAAAAAAAGGGGTGGGGCACAAAGAAATTCAGTGGTGTTGAAGTTACACAATGTCAGTGGGAACTTCTGAGACAAAGTATGGGATGGCTTTCAGGAGGCTAGCAGTACAGTCTCTCTTCTCAGACCAGTCACTCTTCAACCTTTTTCACTTTATAAGGTTGCTGAGACCTACCTCTGTAATGTCTTATCCCATGTTGGACATTGCAAATGAAGGTGGTGCTAAAGACCCACATCTCTCTGAAGGCAGCTCCCTCTTCCTACAGGACTTGCAGTTCCTCACTGACCCCACACATGAGAATGACTGGAAGCAGCAATTCTCCACTATTTGATTTGAGGAGTGAATTAAGAAAAATAAAATCCAACCTGTGAGCTCTGATTTATTTCAATAAAGTTGTAGTAAAAGCCACAGTCTAGGTATGTCTGTAAGCTATCATCCCAAGAGCAACACTGAATTCCACCAAAGCTACCACTCCAAATTCAAGGAGAGAGCGTTGCTCCCTAAAAAATGAATTCTTCTTTGCTCAGAGCTAATATATCACCTGCTTCATATGTCCTCTAGGGACTCGCAGTGCAACAGGCTTAGGAAAGCAACTGTGAATGGTGCTCACAAAGGCTAAGCAGACTGAGGCCTCCTTCTCACAGTTGCATCTGTTGTTGTGAAGAATATCTGTCACGGTTCTTTTGGGCATCTCAAATTTACAGGAAATCTGTGGATACAAATACTGAATATGTATGCTGTGAATGAGTAGTTTCTTATTGCTTAGGCAGAAGACTGGTGCCTGACAGTACTTCATGTCAGTAAGTTATATTTTACATTGCATTCCTACTCATTTTGGAAATTAAGGAGCAGTCTGAAAAGTAACAATTAAAGCAACAACATGATGAAAAATATTACCCACTTTAGATCTACTTAAAGTTGTCACATTCAGTAAACATAGTGTAGAAAGAAGAGCTAAGAAATGTAAATAGTTCTGCAGTAAATTTATATTAGTCCAAACAGCTATTTCGAATGAGGTCAGTAGGGCGTATTTTCCATTTAAGAGAATGATCCAGACTTAACAGAAAGTACTATACACACACTGGATCTTTCAAAGAACAAAACATTGTTGGCAGACAATTTAAACAAACACTAGATTGTCAGTTAATCCTTATAACTGCATGTCAGATATTTATTGTAAACCAGGGATCACTCTAGTTCACATTGTTTATACCTTATTTGATATTAATGTTTTTAATACCCAAGTAGCACTGGAACACAGACTGAAGAGTATATGTAGTACTTATCTACATAAGCATCTGTGTCAATTTTTGGACTGGGAAATATACCACTACTTCAATTCTGCCATGAACAGTGGGTGGTCAAACAAAAGGCTTGGTGGTATTAATGTATTTAAAATTAAATCTTTAAACTGGCTTTAACTTAAGTGGCTAAATATCACTAATAAACATGTAAAGTCAAGGTACTCTCCCTTGCACTGGTGTAAATTTGGAATAGCTCCAATTGGTTTAAGTGCATGGCTCAGGTTTACATAACTAGAAATGGAAGCTGAATGTTGTCCTGGTCTTATCATAAGTGAATGAAGAATCTGTTATTTGCCTTTTCTCTTCAATTGAAAAGTGTTCCCAAATTATACCTCCTCAGATAAAAAATTAAAGTTTAAACTGTCAAGTCTTCTCTCACATCTGGGTAATATGCTGCCACTGTCCCCTCCTCTGTGACCTCCAGAGGCATGTAGGCAGTGAGAATAACATTATTAAGCAATGTAAAGTGGAATGAAAAATGGAGAAATAGGCAGAGGTGGTCACCTCTGGTGTGGCAGAGTAGGAGAACAGGAGCCAAAGCAGATGTGCAGGAAGAATTGCGCTCTTCGTATTTGGAGAAGTGTGTTCTACTTCTCTGTCTAATCCCCATGCAGCGTGTGTTGTGAGGAGGAAGCGCATGAGGCACAGGGCTGCATGAGAGACTGGGGAACAGCAGGGCCATGTCCTGGGGCTGAGTGCTGGAGTTTCCAGACTCTGGACACCCAAAGAATACATGGAAGTGCAGGAAGTTAAAAGTAATGGATTTTAGTGCATATAGCTCATAGGTGCAGAGAGGTACATTCACAAATCTGTCC
Organism: Anas acuta; assembly: GCF_963932015.1. Classification (NCBI taxonomy): domain Eukaryota; kingdom Metazoa; phylum Chordata; class Aves; order Anseriformes; family Anatidae; genus Anas; species Anas acuta. Next base: position 124,716,017 of record NC_088980.1, on the reverse strand, counting down.
CCTGGAGCTCTGCAGAGCATTCTTCTGTAGGGGCAGCTGCAAACCAACTGCTGCTTCTTCTCTATCATTCTACAGCATCCACTGAGTGTCTTTATATCTGAATTGTGTTTTTACAGGAGTTCCCACAGTGAAATAATGAACATTGCTGCATAGCTGTCTTTTCATGCTTTTTAACAGATGTTTTATGTTCTATAAATATCACCTCATACTCTGCCCCTTTTCTATAATGCCACTAGTTTATTGGGAAACCTAAAGCCCCATCAGTCCTTTAACTCCCTTTTTACTCCAAATCCAAAGTAAATAGCATTGCATTGAGAAAGATTGTTTGAAAGATTAGGTTACTCAATTAGAGGGATTTATTCTACCTTACCAACTTCCTTATAAACATTTTCATTTGGATTTTCTCGGACAGGAGTCCATTCTCATAACAGGCATGAGCCAAGCTTCACATACAAAATTGAATGCTTCTTTTTATCAAGTCAAGAGCTATCATCAACACTAATGTAGACCATCATGGAAAGCCCAGACAACCTAGATCTCTGTCAACACATTTACACATCTACTTGGACTCCAGTAATTATGTGCTCTACATACATGTAAATGTGAAGAGTAGGTGCTGCTGCTGTCTGGAGAGGGAACAGATCAGTATTGCTACCCAGATTTAAGATAGACAAATTCAGTCTGGAAAACAGTGACATGGGTATCACAAGGTTGGTTACTAAAATTCTTCTTGTGTGATGGCCATCATGCCCTGGAAACCAGTGTTCAAAGATCAAGACAGCTCTGACCTGAACAATATTGTGCAGAGTTCCCTGAACTAGCTAAGATTCCTAATGATGTCTGTATGGCTTTCTTTATAGTTCTCATAGATTTATAGATTTCAAGGTCAAAAGGAAGCACTGTGGTAGAATCATCTGACTTCCTTTGCAACATGTGCTACAGTGCTTCCCTGTACTAATTAATTGTAGTAGATGGCAGTAACTGAATCTCTGTTTGCACAGTTAGCAGTCAATAAATAACAAAATGTAATGCCTACAGTAGATGAGGAGAGCAAGAGTCTCCTGGCTGAAGCATGATTGTAGAAGCCAGCAGTCCTGAGCTCTATTCCACTCCCAGCTGCTAAGAACTTCCTACATGTCCTTCACAGCCTTTGTTTCTCTCTCTGCAACAAGTCCCTGGAAAGCTTCTCCAGACCACAGGGCTCTTGCAGCCTTTCAAAGTACATTTTAGACTTCAGAAAGAAGGTGCCAGGAAAGTGCAGGGCACTCATTTTCAGACAGTGTGCCTTTCAGAATAAACTAACATCATTCAAGAGGTTTCCAGGTAAAAGAAATCTGAAACATTTGATTTAAATGATGACACGTTTTAGACACTTGTATGTAACTGGAACATGAAGTATCTAGTCCAAGAGTATTCTTCCTATTCAAATAAGTGTTTAGGTTTAGCTTTTTTTTTTTTTTTTTTTAATTTATTTTCTTTAACCTAATAACATTAATTCACTGCCCTTTATATTTTGACAATGTACATCATATCTAGCTGGCAGGCCACTAAAAAGGTCTGAGAAATATTTTACAGAGTAGTGGCAGAGTATTTACTAAGGTGTCAGTGTCAGTTTTCAGTGTGAATTGAGCTGTCCTTTGCTCAGAAGTTTCCATCCTTGTAAGAATTAACGACAGAAGAGGTTCTATGAAATATACTGGTATTCTGTATTGTATGCCAAAGAGGCTGAATAGATCCAAGCAAGGAAATGTCTTGAATAGCCACATTTTCCGGCAGTTTACTACCAAGGGTGGCAAGAATCATTGGGAGTCTTGTTTCCTCTTAGGCTCTTCTGTGATCCAGAGATCTTAAGCTGCATGGATTTGTTATGGTACATGTGGTAAAGAAAAGTCAGAGAAAGAGATAGAAGAGACAGGCAAGGAGAAATGGAAAATAAAAGAAAATCCTTTTACACTGCCAGCCAGCCTAACAGCTAAACAATACTTGCTTTTGCATCTCCTCAAAACAAGAGGATTTGTTTTACCAATCAAGTAAATTACACAATTTGGGTTAACCCTAGTCTGGTGTTGATACAGTGTCATTGCTCCTGTATTAAATGTCCTGGCATTGCTATTTTTTAATTTTCTTTTTTTTTTTTTTAATTTTGGTTGGAAAGATTTGTGGTAGATTCCTTAACCATCAAAAGAGTGTTGAATAATGACCATCTATGTGTGATGTGTCCACTTTCCTGAACTCTGAACCCAGTGGACATCATATCAACAGAAGAGAAAAAAGATACATGGCTCTCAAGGGAGCACTCACATGCTTGAAGGTAAGCATGTGTATAATGTTTGCATAGTCAGGAGCTTACATAGTAAAAACAATTATTTTAGAGTTAAGATAGGTCATCCATTCAAGGTTTAATTAACCTGTCATGGGGAGAAGCCAAATTTGCATGTGTATGGATAGCCAAATTTGCATGTATGGATAGCAAGGTTCTCCATAATAGCAAGCCCATTTTGACTTATTTCCAAAAACTTTTCTTAAAAAATTGTAGTTGGCTTTGCATTTTCTGCTTATGAGAAGTAGTTTCTTCTGCTCGTTCTTACACTCCCATCACCCACTCAAAAACATAGGACTTTCCATATTGTTTGTACCAAAGGTCTGCTAACTCAGCAGGGTCTTTAACATTGTCAGTTGGAAATATTTGAGGAAGAGTATATAGAGTACAGTCACTGGAAACAATCCACCCATGAGTATATTTTCATAGTTTACAGGAATTAAAAATTTAGAGTTCTCTGATTCTATGTTTCAATATAAACTATTATACTGCTCAACTTATCTCCCTAAGAACTTGTCTGGTCCCTTTGTGAGCCAGTTCAGGCCTTTGGCTTTCTGAACATCCTGTACCAATGAGCTCCATAATTTAACTACACTGTAGGTAAAAACATTCCTTCTCTGATTTGTTGCAAACATCAAGCCCAATAATTCCATTGAGTGCATTGGTATTATAGAAAACTATCATCCTTCATTTTTTGATGGGATGCCAGGAAGCAGAGAGTATTCAAAAGATGGGAGCATAGAGGATTTGGCATAATTGGGTTCTCTGCTTCTAATTCTTTCTCCACAATTAGTAGCATTGTATGGCATTAATACCAGTCCTCAACACTAAGTTGTTTTATTCATCTGTCAAATAGTGACTCCCAGACTTTTCTCTTGACTGCTCAAAGCTAGTTTAGAGGTTTTTTATGTACTATTCAGGTTGTCTATTTGAATATGGACAGCCTTTGCAATGTTGATTATATCAGCCGTATTTCCAGGTGTGATTATGATTAAGGTTTGCAGCCTTGTCCCTGTAGGAATTGGGGCCACAACTCAGGGACAGAAGAAAGGAAAATCATTTGTCTACACCAGAAGGCATATATGATAGTTACCTGTCTGACCTGCTATTTCACGGGTCTAGGACAAAACATCATTTTGAAGATATTTTGAGATATCAGAATGTGTCTAAATTTTATGGCTATCATAGTTAGTGTTCTCTGACATGCTGTACTGTCGGGACTTTTTCCTGTAAAGACCTTAGCTTTGGGTAGCCAAACTCTTTTTGTTGATCTCTGGGGCATGCTACAAGCCTACTTTTTTTCTTGGGCATTTGTGGTTTTCTGAGAAGCTGCAAGCAGTTAGAATGAGAGGAATGAGAACTATTAGTGGGTTGCCTGCTCTATTTTGTAATGTGGATCTTGGTTACTTCAATCTGTATTTTTGTTATTTTTTGCTGTTCATATGGGGTGATACTTGAAAATGCCCAAATTACTTGGAACATTACAGTGGCAACTCTTTCAGTCTGAACGAGTAAGAATAAACAAATAAACAGAACCTGGCCTACTACTTTCTGTGCTTCCTTGACATCTGGGGTTGGAGTTAGCAGGCAGCACACCAAGGGCTGGCCACACTGACCACCCTACCTTCACCAGAGCTGGGAAGTTGTCCCGGGGCCAGAGCTAGCAGGGTTGGCATTGGACACCATTCCTCATTTCTGTTCAGCCATGTCCCTGAGGGCCGTGTAATAATCTCCAAGAGCACACTACTTTGGAAATAGATTGGCATGGCAATGGATCTTAAGGCTTTCTTTGCTTGAACACTTACACTATTATTGAAAAGCTCCATGTTAAAAAGAAATATTTGTCTTGAAGGAAAAACATTTTACCGTTCCTCATCTGTTTTTACAAATGTGCACTTACTCTGGCAAAGATATCCACTGTCATTTTAAATGAAAACTGACTGAACGTTACATCAGTTTAAAATTAACTCATACTGCAGTTAGAATTTATTGTAAGGCAGCTGGTTTTTATTCTTATTTTTTGAAGAGAACATATGGATTATGACAGAACCTATTAAATATCTCTGGAGTGTATCGAGGAAGCTGTGTCACTTTACTCTCAGCTCTATCATTGAATTTCTGTCTGAACATCTCAGTCTCCTGTAGGCTCCCATCAAGTCACAAGAAGATAGAAACCAGAAAACCCTTACTTCAGCATGCTTGAGAATATGGGTGGGTGAATGGCAGAGTTTCCTTGTTCATTTTTTGTCTTACTTGCATAGGCAACATTTGAAATTAGTCCAGGCTGTTCTTCTTCTTGCCTCAGTTAATCCAGATGACATGTGCACAGTAAAATGTGTGAACTGGGGATCATCAACTTTTCACCTCACCTTTGTGTTATCTCGTGCAGCGGATAACCTACTACACGGGGCTATCTTTTGTAGAGATTAATGGCCTGGTTTACAAATGCTTTTATTAGATTGCTTGCTGTTCCTAAAGTTTATGGCAAATATATTTCTGTCACTTAGTTCATTTTATTGTGTTATGGTAGCAGTGTTTTCATATTCAGCAAAGCAAAGAGCACTAAGACAGAACACAGCTGTCATCCTGCACTTGGAACACCCTTGAACAGTTTCGGTGAAGGGGGGGAGTGAAAATAGCTCAGTCAGTTGAAGCTGGATGGGAGATTAGGCAGGCTGAGGGCAATTACCTGGTGAGGAATTTGTTGAGGAAGCTGCGGTTAGTGCCCCTCCTCTTCTGAAAAGCACACGGGGTCTTTAGCAACCACAGTGGTCAAGATTTCAGGTTTTACTTTAATTACCAGGAGTTGTTCTGCACCTTTACAGCATGGGGGGAAGGTGAAGTAGAGCTCAGTTTGTATGTTGTGTGTGTTTTAAATGCCATTCAATAGGCTTTAAAAATCTGTGCTGGAGCAGCTCAGATGCTTCCTTGTTCAGAAAAAGTGGGAAGCAGAAATTGTGTTGAAAGAAAATTTACTGGAATACATTAAAATCTTTCATTTATTAACAGCTGACATTATGAATATTACTAATTTTTACACAGAAGGAAATTCAATCTTTCTTTTTAAATTGCAGAATTAGAGCATTAGTCTTACTTGTTGCACTATTACAATATACTAAACTCTTTCACTATGTTTTATTTTATGGTATGCTTTCCATTACTCTCTGGTATTGAAGACACTGGGTCTATAAACACAACCTTCACATTTTTTCCTGTGAGTTTCTACTGCATTTTTTAGTGTGCAATTTTAACACAATACTTAGTAATACTAAAGACAAATATTCTTTAATTATGAACTATGATTATGAAAATTTTTCATTTTTAACAGTGTATAGAGCCCTCAATGGGGGAGGAGGGAAAGGGGGGGAGGGGGGGAAGCACTATTTGATTGCTATGTTCCAAGTTTTCCAAGTTATTTGCAAAATAGTCAATAAAAATCACTTTCAGATTTAACAACGTGCACACTCTTGTTCTGTGTGTTTCTGAAAATAATAATAATTAAAAAAAGCTATTTCTGAAAGAGAAAGCAATTTTCTAGTGCTGACTTTTAGGATAGTGGTAGTAGAACAAATCATCGGTTCATGGAAAAAGAGATGATTAGAGAAGTAGGAAGCAGTCAGAAGGAAATTAGTGACAATCTGAATATATGAAGCTTCTCTGAAAATGAAGCATTAGTGAAAGATTTCATCACACTGACCTATCAACCACCACTTTTAGCACTGATTACATGTTTGTGATTTGAACTGGAGACATAAATCAGACTACTGCTGACAAATTCAATTAATTTTGTGATCACAGAAAAGCAGCATGCCTTTCTGGCACAATTTGGAATTGCAAACAGAAAGGCAGAGAGAACCAGCATGTCTGGAAACTTACTTTTGCAAATTGAATGTACTTCTGAAGACCTACAAAGAGGAAATAGTTCTTAAATTTGCATGAAGAATAGCAGCAGACGAAGGATTATTATTATTATTATTTTTTCTTAAGGAAAAATATAAAGCCATCTTAGAAATGATAGTCTAGGAAACTAGTGTGTTAAAAAGAATTAAGGGTCCTATATACTAACCTATATGTGGTTAATGGAAATTTTACTGTGGGATGAAATCTCTAAATAACACTATTCACATTTGAGGTAATACTGTTCAGAATACTGTTCATATTGTATCAGTGTTTAAATGTGGTGAAAATAACTTTTTTGTTTGTTTGTTATGTCTCTGTAAGAAGCTCATTTTCTGCAGAGATTTCAAAAGTCAGTTTTATCCTTAAAATATTTCCTACTGTCTTTTACTGATATCAGTGGTCCAGAGTTTCAATGAAGGCCCAACAGACCAAGGTTTACATGAATGCAACAGTTGGTTATCCCATCCTCATGATCAGGTGATGGAAAAGCATCAGAGAATTTATAATGATAAATCTTATGCTCTCTTTAGAGAAGCAAGGGTACCACTGCACAAGATACAGAATGATGAAATGAGGCGTTTCACATTTTGCAGTACTGCAAATACATTCAGTTACCTAGAGTACAACATCTGCTCTCCCACCACCTTCTTCAATACCAGACCACCTTCCTAGTCCAGCTGTAAGGGAAAGAGAAAACTTTTTGTATTCCAAAAAGCAACAAAAGTTTAGATGTTTTTTATAGATCCAAAAATCAAAAATATTTTAATACAACCCCATCAAGTAATACAAGCACCAAACATATTCCCAGTCCAAGATCACTCAGTGTTTTTCAGTCACAGCTCTCTTTGTTCCCTCTTCTATGAGCAAAGCATTTTCTACTAAGTGAGGGTGAAGACAACTTCAGAAACAAAGAAAAAAAGACATCATTGCTCTCTTGAGCTGTCTTTGGACAAGTGAGAAACAGGGGGTTTAAAAACCTCTCTTGCTTCATCCAAAGTTACGTATAAGTATCCATAACCTTCCCCATTCTTTGTAGCTTGCTTTTGGTAAGGCAGTTTATAAGGATGCAGCGATAGAAATAGAACAAAATTGGATGAAGAAAGCAATTGGGGTGTGGATAAAGGAGCATTTTCATTCCTCAGTAAAATTAAATTACTCTTCAAATTGCTTCAGTTCATTACATCATACTTTTTTTTTTTTTTGGCAATTGGTATTGATGTATAGAAATATTTAAATTTTTGTTTGTTTGATAGTGAGATGATTGTGCAAAGCAAACAGGCACATGTGTGAGATGATCATTTTCTGAAATTGCTTTTAATCTTCTCCCTAATAAAACATTCTCTAAGAGAAATACAGAATGAAATTCAGCTTTGGCACGCCAACTGGAGTTACACCAGTGCCAAAATGAGCAACTTAATCTGTGGGTCTTAATTCCATTCTAGCTGTTCTCCAAGTGGCTTTCCATGCCACAATATGTGAGCGGACAACATAAGTAGAATGGGATAACAAGTCTTAATCCCTCCTCACTTACAGTATGAATTTCTATTGCTTTCCTTGTGGGTTCTTATGTGTCTACTGAATTTGTTAGCCCCTTCCCACTGCAGCTGTAGGGATATAGACAAGACCTAACTGAATTGTGTGTTTATTAGATGCAGTCTGTCTCCCAGGCTGTCTTTCTGACACATACTTCACTGTGGATCTTAGGAAAGGCTCTGTATCGTGGATGGGGAAAACAGACTGTTACACATATTCTTTTTTTTTTCTCTCTCTCTCTTTTTCTCTCTCTTAGACACAGTGGACGTTTAAAAATTGTATCAATAGGCCTCTTAGGAGTTTTTGTCTCAATCCAAAACTAAGCCTAGCTGTTGTACTTGCTAATTCTCAGGGCAAAATCTCATTTGTTCCACAAGACTCTTTTTCTTGTTTGACATGTGTTCTCCAGTGGGAATTCTATCACCCTTTGATTTAATTCTTCCAGATGTTTCATGCATCCTATTATGAGCCTCTTCAAAGAAGGAATAGTCACTGGTCTAGAAAGCAATTGCATTTTCATTGTTCCAGGGAAGGTAATAATTTTATGTTAGGAAACAGAAGCAAAAAGTGTAGAAGGTAGTTGAACATATATGTGTCTATATGTATATATATAAATCAGTAATAAAGAACTCCCTAAAATCTTGTCAGTTAAACCCAATGGAATTATACTACATTTAAGCAGTAAATACATACATAAAAAATACATTCTAACTGAAGGTAACACTATCCTTGGGAATGGAAGATTTAAGGCTTTTAACTTCTCCCCTTTCCACATAATGATTTGCTTTGTGTTTATAAAGGGGTGTTGTTACAAAAAGGGGTAGTTTATTGCACCTGAAAGCCGTAATGCCCTCATGAAAGACTGTAACAAAATAGACATTTGTAGAACAGATTTTAAATTTCAGCATTTAAAGTGTTATTACACTTCAAATAAAAAAGTCAAAAGCACAGCTGAATTTTTGTGCTCACTTAGAACTTAAAAAGTAATGAATTTTGAATGTTTCCATAATGGCTATTTGTATCTCCTACTGTCAGCAAATTCAGTATCCATATCATTCCTCTCCTACCACAAAGCTTACCATCTTCGCTATGTATCTAATGTTTGGGGATCATTACCTCTTTCTAATTCATTCATGACCTCTAGGTTTGGGAGGAAGGGTTAATTAGCTACTTTTTCAAGGAATTTTTGACAACATGTTATGCCTTGCCTGTTCTTTCAAATAGAAATCACAGCCTCGTTTCTTGTCCTAAATGTATTTTGAGTACATTCAGCTCATGACCCCTCATAATTCACTGGACCACACAGGTTCAGATCATTGGTCTATTTATTAATTATTTTGAGGATCCTCTTCAACTCAAGTTTCTATTCCTCTTGGGAATCCTGGAAAGACACAAATGTTCTCTGTAAACACCAAAATTTCTGATAATAATTTATATCATACAAACTGTCTGAAAATAATTTTTTTCTTCTGCTGTTTTATAATAATAATAATAATAATAATAATAATAATAATAATAATAATAATAATAATAAACAGGGTAGATATTCATTACTGTAAGTTATGTTACCCTGTACTCTCTCTTTCCAAATTCAACAATATTCTTCCAATAACACTGTCTCAAGAGTACAACAGGGCAGATGTTGTTGTCCAGGAGTTTCACCTGCAAAGCAGTTCAAATTGTACTGGATACATGAGATTACGGTTAGATTTTTGTTCAGCATCCCTTATAACCTGATGACTTTACAAGTAGAAAATGTATCCTTCATTTTTATGTTTTGCTGTAAAAGGTGCCAAACTTGTAGTAACTGTGGAAAAGATATGCTGGAACAATTGCATTCAGCCTCCCTCTCGCTATCTACAGGTCACCCTGATCCTGTCCTGTGGGGTACAAGGAGGACCCACCTTTCAATCAGCGCTATGAGAAAGGCAAAACTGCTGAAAACCACAAGTCTAAATATAACATAATACACAATTACACAAACTTTGTTATTTTGGTGCTGCAGTTCTACTGAAAATGGAACATGAATGTTTTTGGCTATCTGGCATTTACTGATGTAAGCTTCATGCTATGCACATCGATCTTCCTGAAAGGTGGTATACATGCCAGACATATAATTGTTCCTATAGAAATATATCAGAAAGAAGAAACATTTGTATTTAACTAACCTGAAAAAAATATCTATAGAACAGCAGCTGGACACAGCATCTCTAGATAGCCATGTCCAAAATAATGTGTCCAGGGTCTCACAGAAGGTTCAGCATCAATTAACCATCTAAGTATCAGCATTATTCTGTCTGTAAAAATTTGAAAGTAATAAATAAATAAATAAATAAATAAATTCTTTGTCCTCACAAACTATTTTGTAGCAGAATAAATAAATAAATAAATAAACCTTTTAGAAATCCTAAGCGAGTACACACTGTGTCCCAGCAATAAGTCAAGGTTGTGGTTTGACAATTATTGACTTAGATAAGGGAGGAGATGACTGAAACCTTCCATGTGTAACTGGCAGATAGATTGTTATGGATTATTAGGTTCACAAAAACAACTAGATCACAATCTGTAATTACTTACACGTGGCAATAGGGACCTCTTTGGTCTCCAAAACTAGGACATAATATAAATATAAAATGGCTACAGGTGGGACTAAAATTACTTTTTAAGTGTGTAATTGCTCCCTGAAGCAGAATAAGGAATATGGTCTTTGTCACATGAAGCCTTTCAGCTGAACATCGTTCTTATTCAGTCACAAGTTACTGAGTTTGATAATGTTCATTTATTTGAGTGCTGATCTAATCACTGTCAATAAGGGTGACACAAGGGAGAGCAATTCTTTACCAGAAAAGAATGAAATCCTGTCTTCTGGAAGGAGCTGCCAACTAGACTGCTCAACACATTAGTCCCTTCTGAACCTGAAATTTATGTATGTAACCCATATTCACATTGACTTATCTGAAACCAATTTTACCACCAAAATCTTTAAAAATACATTTTATATTCACTGTATATGTCTGTTTATATGTATGTGTTTACATACCCTAGTTGGGGGGGGGGGGGGGAGGAAGTATAGGGGAGATACTGCATTAGAGAACTAAACATTCTTTAGTTCAAATGCTTTTATAATGTAGTATTAGTTCCAAAATGTGAATGTTGATAATATATTAGTGATTAGTGGTGGTGTAACTGTGATGATCTAACTTCTCCTCACTAACCTTGCTTCACATTTGCCATTCTCTTCTTGCCACTAATACTTTTATTGTTTAACTTATGGAAAATTAATGTGATGTACCTAGTTTTGGTTTGATATTCAATATCATGCAATATCATGTATTTCTTCTTTTGGTAATAGTTGCATATATCCTTTGTCTTGTTTTGCTTTCTTTGCAGAAAGAGACATTTTTTCCCAGAACATCAGAATAATTAGAAATGCTATCACTTACAGCTTAGAGTCCAAACAAGTTGGGGTTCCATTTTGCAAAAGCAGAAATCTTTCTATAGAGGGCCGATGGACTAAATATTGAGTGGGCATAACATGTGCTGGTAAAGTGAGAAGAAAGAGGCATGTCACATAAGTGGATCGTTGCTTTCTTGAGAAGGACAAGCAGATCAGTACCAGCAATTCCCAGTTGTCACTTGTCTCATGTGTATTCAAGCCAGTGACTCTTTCTTGATCCCTCTGTGTTAGAAGAGGTTTACTGGGGCACAGAAAGAGATGGGATGACCTAGTGTGAACTGAGTAGGGGGTAAAATGAGTGACACAAGGATTCAGCAGTAATTCTGCATTTCCTTGATTTTGTCAGTTTAAAGTTAACCTCTTAACATTAATGTAGATTTTGTCATTTATTTTTTATGCCCGGTGTACCTACCTTAATACAGGGACAACAGTTCATGCTGAGTGTTTTATACATAATTTATATCCAGTACTAAAACACTTTGTACTGTTTTAAGGGGTTATAAATTCACTGCAGCCTAGCGGATACATTAATGCAAAACTGAAAACTGGCCTGCACATTTTACTTGAAGCGAATTGTCTATGATTTTCCACCCTAGACATTTTGACAGCAATATATATATATACCTATATATATAAAAAGTTACAGAATATATCCATGAGCAATAATAAAGACCTTCCTGCGAATATTCACTTCTCTAATAATTATTATCCAGCAACGTTTGGATCAGATATTCGTTTTTCACATTTTTTATTATCCATGAAGAAGCGCTGTTTCCAAGACTTGTACAACATCCAAAGATGTGGTTATAGAGAAGGGTAACAACACTATATCCAATTTTATTACTCCATCATACCAAGCTAACATCATGAGAGTTCTTTTATATTTTGTCTTGTTTGTTTACACTTTGGTTATGATGAGATAAATATGCTATTATGATACACTAAAGGGAGTGTATGAGTATTCTATTGGATTCTGTGAAATTAGAGCTAGAAAATACATCCACTGCATCTTCACTGCCCTATTATCGGCTTTCCTATCTTTGTTCAAAGACATCAGTGGTTAAGACACTTTCTAGATGTGAGAAGCACAGCCCTTTCCCACAAGATCTTGTACTTCTGGGGCATGATTCTACAGACTGTTCCCTTGATGTACACTGGTTTTCGGCAGTTTTCAAGACTAAATCTTAAATTACGACAAAGTATTAAAAAGAAAAATAATAAAAAGCATGTGTAGAGCCAAGGTGAGGCTATGCATACTATCTAAAGGAGTTACAGTTGTGCACTGAGAGTTCTGGAGAGGATACTGGCACACATCAACATGCATGTATTGAAAGTATCATTTCTCACAGAGACACATAATCACATTTCAGACCTGGTGTGGATGTAGGGAGGTAAAGTGGTTTTAAATGGAGGCTGGAATAAAAACAATGAAAGATGTGGGAAACAAAGCTGTGTTGCATGTAACCATTTTGGTTGTGTTAAGATACTCCTTTTGTAGCAAGACCTCCTGCTGCTCTAGCTCCTGCTGAAGTTAGACAGATGAGGATCAGAGTGCTGTTATCCAATCTCTGTGGCTACCTGTTTCCCCTTCCTCCTTGAGCTGTTTGACACTGCATAGGATCACAGCCTGCCTGTGTCCTTGGGGACAGCTTGGTCCCCCCCAACAACCCAGCTGCTTCTCCTAGAGAGGGAAAATAATGAATCCAAGAAAGTTGCAAGGGAAACTCAGGAAGCCAAAGCAACATTACTGATGTTATAGTTTCTTATGAAAGGCTGCAAGGGATCTTTAAGGTTTAAAACAAGCTGTCAGAGCTTCAGTTTTACATTCAAATAAAATAAAACAAAAATGAAATGAAAAAGGGATTTCCTTATGGACACAGCTTCTCTTGAAACCACACATGAGCTTTGATCAAACGCAGAGTCTGGAGAAAGTATGCTGTGCTGTGGACATTTCTAATAGGCCCCAAACTTTCCTTGGCAGTCTCTCCTCCAGGTGCTTACCAAAGCAAAAACACGTTATTCCGTTGTGTCTCCCAGGCTCCCAGTTGGTCATACCAAGGGTACAGACCTTTAAGAAACATATAAATCTGATGGGTAGGTGGTACAGAAACATGTCCAATCTTCCAGTGTTCTGTGTTCTGTGACTTGTAGTAATATGTATACAGAAAAGCAGTCATTGAGCATAGGGTTAAAATAATATTGCTTTTTTTTTGCCAGGGAAATTGTTTGTTTTTCTGAAGGGCAGCACAATCGTGAAGGCTGTTGTAAACTGAATCAAAATAGATTTCAACAGAGTTATATTTCATTGAATCATTTGTGACTGCTTTGATTAATCACAGATGTGCTAATCAGATTTTTTCAATTTCTTATTAACTACGGTACCTTTTTTGGGACCTGATTTTTCTTTTTTGCTGGTGATAATGTAAACCTGACCTGAAGGCTGGCTGTGTTCCAGTCTTGGCAGTTTGCAGTAACTGCACACAGGAACAGGTAGCCTCTGGGTCTTTGTTTGTTTTAAAGTTTTTGTGATGATTGCAATCTGGCAATAAGAAGGCAGATCCAGGTCTCATTTTATACAATTGCTATAACACAGGGAAATTTTGTAAAATCCCTTGAAGCCAGTGATGAAACAGGATGAACTTCCTCTGTCATTACACCTCACCAAACTCCAGAGAAGATCAGAATCTGTCCTGTGTGTTTAGGAAGAACTCCCCCTGAAAATTAATTAAGACCTAGGGTTTTAAAATGTCACCAAAATATATATATTCAAGAGATAAAAGGAAAAAATGACTTTGAGGTTACAGTCAACACTTAAGTTAATTTAAGTCAATTCTGTTTATTTTACTTACAGGCAGTGAGGTGTATCAGATTTCAACACATCACACACCTGCATCTTCAGGGTTTGTTTGCTTTCTATCCCATGACTGCATTCAGTAGACAATAGTAACAGTCAGTAAGAGCACAGTATTTTCTAAGCTGAAATGAATGAAAATCCACATCTTAGTTTCTAGAGTTTAAATAAACATTAGAGACCATGGGGGAAATTTAGGATATTGCAAACACCTCGTAGTTATGCCTTCAGGTTGCGCTGAAACCACATTAGTTAACACCAAGTCATGATCAGTAAGCACCGATGTTCACCATTGGGTTAATGATGAAAGTCAAGTTGTCACCTTTAGGTTTCTGTAATCCTGCTTTAAAATGGAATTAAAGGAAATTTCAATTTTTTTTTCAGGTCAGAAAAAACAAAAAAAGTCAGCAAGTACTAATAGATTTTTGTTTCTTTTCCCTCAAATTGCTTTTGTATGAGGCTTGACCTCCTGAAGCCAGTAATGTAACTTTTTTTTTTAATAAAGCTTTGAATCTGCCCATTGAGTGCACATGAGCTGCTGAACAGGAGGGCATAGCACAAAGGTTCACAAGTGCAAGCATTACCATGACCAGGAGAGCTTGTTTGTATGTATGTGTGCATGCATGTGTGCACATGCAGTTGGAAGATGTTCTTGGCCTTCATTTGCATTTTTGTTTTTATTTTTTTTTTTTTTTCCTTAAATGAGAAGGAGTTCTGCACTTCAGTCTGAATGTTATTCCTCAACTTAGCTTTAGGACAAGTAATATAAACAGTAGTGAAACTTAAATAAAAAATTGTAAACTGTTCAAATCATTTCTGACTATTTGTAAAGAATTGAGGTCTGTTAGGAGGAGACTTCCACATATTTATCTATCCTTTTTAACTTTAATTTAATCTGCTTTCCAAGCAGTCCCTCTTCATCTCAGAGACATCTTGGATAGTACCACTGAGTTTCTATGGCATGCAACAGCAACTGACCACTACATGTTACAGCTGTTTAATGCAAGTACCTGTACATTCCCTTTTTGTTTCTACTTTTTTTTTTTTTCTTTCCCTCATAAAGTAGTTGAAAAATGTGGAAAACAGCTAAAAATAGAATGCGGAAGTAATTTCAAAAGCCTGACTTTAAGATTGTAAAGGGTTCCCTGGCTATTACAAGAGTTTCCAGAAAGATACATGGGAAGCTTCCCCTGTTGGGAGTTCATTTTTAATGTCTTTAAGCTGAAAATTTTATGAGTGTCTCTTTAGAAGGAAAAGGTTTGTTTTCTTGGCAGGAAGGGCAGCAGAGCAAATCCTCTAACACCCATGAAGCTGAAGGATCAATAGGGCAAAGCAGCTCAAAAAGTCCCCCAGCCTCCACATGAAGAACTGCTTGACTCTGGACTCCTCTGACTGCTGGCATCAGAGTTTTCCTTGGAGACATGCTGCCACCAGCAGATAATGGCTTGGAAAAGGAGCTAAAATTCCTGTAAGGGTCTGAGAGATGTTGTCTGAGTCTCCTGCTACTTGTCATATATTTCCTCCTCTCTGTGCTTCGTGGAGCTGCCAAAAGCAAAGAGGAAGAAGGCACAGCATCTCCTCCTGTGATGGGTGCTCAGAGCTTTCCCTTTCTTCTAGCTATCATGTATTCATCAGTCCAAGACTATAGGGCCCAAAGAGAGAATACAATTACACAGAAATGAATTTCAAAAGCAAAATTGTTTAACCATTATTTTTTTTCTGTATGAACTTGCCATGACTTGTATGCAAGATATTTTCATTTCCTAAAATGTTGAACAGAGAAGACAAAAGGAATGGTTGTAGTGGAAACATGCAGTTCATTTTCTTAAATTTTAGTTTAAAAACAGACCAGAAAGGAAACAGTTACATAGGAAACAGTCATTTCTCAATCTTATCACCAAAGCCAAAGAGTATTGCATTGCTCTGAAATTTACTGGAGGGTTTGGTTTGTTTGTTTCCAAACAGCAAATAGATATGTTTACATTTGAAGAATTTAGTCATTAAAAAGATGAACAGAATTGTGAGTACCTGTGTCTGACTTTCTGCAAAACAGAATTTTTTGAGACTGCGATTCTTCTGCCTCTCTTTTCCTCTCTCTCAAATCTCTCTCTGATTCTGTTTGCCTAATTCCCTTTACTTCATTTTATTTCTTTGCAACTGCATGGATTGAATTTAGCATTTCTTTTCCAGACAATCTTTGATATTTTCTATAGCAAGCACACCTTTTCTCTTTCTCATTTTGTCACGACAAAACATCTTACATGATCTCAGACCTGTCTCTTTCTTACTAACACAAGCTATTGTTACCAAGAAAACTGAGTTTCCAGGTGAGAAGTGACAGATTTCAGCAATGTGTTTTAGACAGTGGATCTAGTACACGTTAGACCCAGATAAGGATATTTTGTTTAAGATTATCAGAATGGAAGTCTGAAGAGGACTATTATCTAAACAGGAAATATTTACAATATTCATAACCAAGGCTTGATTTCAGCCACTTCTACTTGAAAGATTTGAGTTCTATGTTGACAATAAAAAGAATATGGTCATTATTTTAATTCTCTTATTGAACATTGGGAATTTTATTTATGGGAGACAAAAAATATATCTGAACTTTTCCTCACCTGTACTTGTTCCACAGTTACTTAAATTCCTCACATTAGAAGTAAGCTGATAGTCTTGTACAAATATGTAAAAAGAATAAGAAGAATATGGATACTGGAGGATGCTAAAATATTCAGATGTGTATAGACTTTTGATTATCAATCGATTATCTATCTTTTACTTTTATCCCTAGATTACCTCAATGTTTTAGTACCATCAATGATGGATGATATTTTTCTGAATCTCTTTTACCTCTGCTATGCAGTAAAGTTCAGCCAACCTGCACAAAGGTTAGACCCAGTTAAAACAGCCTGTTAATTATTTATGAGACAGCAAGAAGACCAATGGGACTTTCACTTGTCCTTCTGGAGAAATAATGACACCATTACAACCTATTTAACACCATGAAAAACAATATCCACAGGTGACCTTCCAGAATCATTGCCAAGTTGGATTTATGGCCATCATGTACTGTCATCAAGTAAGCATATCAAAGATGAGGCTTAAAGTTAAATTGGCACTTCAAATGCCAACAGTACCCAGAGGTTTGATAATATTAAAATTTCTTAATTTTCCATTAGTATATATAAGTGAGTAAATGTCTCTCACGGACCAGATCTGATAACCAGCATTGTTTTTTTTTCAGTTCTGGGAACCTATCATATGCTTTCAGTAAGTGCTCTGATATGACAGAACGATAGTAGCTGAGATATAGCTATGTCTTTTAAAATGGTCAAAACTCCTGTACTTCAAGAAAAACTTCAGCACTCCATTACTTCAAACATACAGTCTCCCTGGTCAGTCCCTGGAACTAATGCTGGATCTTGGAAAATTGAAAGCTTTTTTACTAGTACTTAGGTCACTGGTGTATAAAAAATAAAATATCATTGTCATCTTCAAGGAATGTTAACTTAAAAATTACTATACTTCAAGCTTTCTGTTTAATGAGTGACTAATTCAAAGGAAAAATATGGTTTGCCTGTGCTTAATGGTAGTAGACTATACCGAGGTAGATATAATTTCAGTCCCTAGGTGGGTTTGAAAAGACATGTACATATATCAGAATGGTGACTATAGGAAGAAATAATAACTTAATCTAAATGTTGTTGCTGAACAAAAGAGCAACATGTAGGACACATGCAGCTGTGAAACTGCAGATGGTATAACACGGAAACAGGAGCTAACTGTGTATCTTGAAACAGATGTGAAGCAGAGGGGGCATGCTCCAAATAGCTGATTAATAATAATAATAATAATAATAATAATAATAATAATAATAATAATAATAATAATAATAATAATAATAATAATAATAATAATAATAATAAATGCATTAAACTAATATAATTGATTACTCACTTTTTAAAACATACAATAATTACTGACACAGAATTTCAAGAGGTAGACATAGTCCTGGTCTAAATGACTGCACAACAGCATGGGAGCAACTTCTTCATACAATAAAAGAGAATGAACTACTCATGTTAGAGTAAGGGAAGCCACACTGGCATCGAAGAAAAGCTGAGTGCAGGCAGAAGGCCCATGGGCAACTATATGATTATTCACAAGCATCTCAATCATAGGATTTTCTTGGCCAAAGTAGTACTGTCTTCACCTTCTCCCTTATCTATCCCTTCCTTCTCCACCAAAGTGGTAACAGAAATTTTCTCTTCCCTCACAGCAAGGGAACAGTGAGAGAAGTTTCTTCATTATAAACTTCTGGTTATAAGAATTATTTCTCCTTTGACGTCAGAAGCCACTTCTTTGTGTTGTCTTTGACGTCGGACATCGTCAGCACAAAACCCTTGGAGCCTCCTCCTTTGTGTGTTAAATAAGCCATCTGTCTATGCAGTTGGACTGCTTCAGCTGTCACTGTTGATGTTAGCTGTTGTGTTCTGGACTTGTCTTCTTAACCCTCCCTGTAACACCACCCACCTAGGCCTTTGGTCAGTCCCATTCAGCCCATCAGAAATGCTTGTACCCGTGATTGGTGTATTATCTATAAATAATGATACAAAATTTCCAAAGCTTAAATTGCTACATGTCAATAGGCTCAGAGGAATTTTTTTTGTGCCTCTTTTTGCTACTGAGCACTTTCAAAACCATCACACCTTCTGGAAGTGAGGTGTTTATTGAATTCCTAGCCAGAAAGTGCTTCACAAAGAATGTTCTGAGAATAGAATTACCAGATTTTGCTTTCAGGCAACAGAACCTGTATTTCTGTTTGCCCTTTAGAGTTCAGAAGCTAGAACAACTGTATATCCTCCCATAACTCATTAGCAGTAAGGAAATTGTAAAATATTTTATGACCTTCTCCTTCCTCTACTTTTAAAATCCTTGAATTCTGCATTCTGGATTATTATTTATTTTTTTTTAAATACCACAGTAAATGAACTGGAGACTGCACACAAATCAAATATTAAATACACTAATATCCAAAATCACCTAAATCCTGAGAACAATGTTGGCTGCTTTCCAACTAAAGAGCACACAGTATGTGCATTTTTTCCAGTTCCCTTTCAGAGCTCTATTAAATTCAGTGTATTCTGGTGGTCTTATACAATTCAATTTTTCAAGTAGTCAGCATATATTTTAGAAAAAAAACGTGAAGCAGAGAGATGCTTATTTGTTTCCTGTCACAAGCACTGTATTTGTGGACTGCTCTTGAAGCCCTCCCACATTCATCCTCTCTTCCACCCTCCTGAAGAATCTGATACACCATGTCAAAAGCAGAGCCAATGTTTGAGGAATAGAGTATCTGTCTAAATGGTTTCATCTGAGTTATCACTTTTGGTATGTAGAGTACCTGCTGACAGGGAGCAGATTCCTCATTTCCTGCTGTTCAACATACAACTGGATCATAAATGAAGCTCTTGACATTGCCTCTAAAATCTGGCTGCATCCTCCCATCAAGTGATGTCTTCCTCAAGTCCTCATTTATCACTTTGATATTTCACTTTGAAAGAAACCAAACTTCCAGGGACCAAAGAACCAGAAGGGAACCATTAGGGGAGGATGTTTGGGGAGCAAATTATCCACACAGACCATCAAGTTTCGTCTATTCATTTTTATAGGTTCAAGACAAACCTTGATCAAAGAGACCCTCCCCACCCCCACCACCCCAAACTACAACAGAAGCAATTTATAAGGAGAAACTGATTTTTTGAAGGAATTTTGCTTGTTTATTTTAGAGGGACCACCACAAAATAGAAGTTCTTCAGAGGCCCCTCCAGTTTCTGCTTTGCTTATTCAAACCAGTGTTCTCACCAAAATCAACTACTATGTATTTTTGATCTGCCAGAATTTTCTCCTAAAGAACAGGGAGCTGTTCTGTCTGAGCAGGAGCAGCCACCCTTTCTTTCTAAGTAGTAGATACATGCTTTCAGTAATTGAATGCAGCTGCTTTCCTTTCTGTCCCTTTTTTAGCTTTTGAAGGAAATCCTGTTCAGAGAGATATCAGTGCCTTCAGCAGGGATGAGAGAAGGCCAACTGGAAGACCTGCCTTTGCCTTCCAGGGCCAGATACCATATGACACATTCTTAAATCACAGCAGAGAATGTAGGTATGATATTACAGGAAAATATGATTTCACTGCCTGTCTTTTAGAGTCTATATAGATAGCTGGCTTTTCTTTAGAAGATGGTCTTCCCCAAGTGAGATAATCTTCTGCTTTCTCGCATGGAGATATAATAACTTTTGCTAGTAGGATAATGTATCTGAAAAAAAGACTTCTATAGGCATGGCATTATCCCAATATGTGTTTTTGCTGTTAAACACCTTGTTTTTTGTCTTTATAGAGATTTCCAGGGACTAGAAGTGAGGGAATTTTCAATGGTTGAACCTTGAATCTATGTCCTCTCAGGTGAGCAACCAAATACAGCCAGAAAAGGAAAGAACAAGAATGAACTATAAAACTTACTGTGAATATAATTTCATGTTTATAGTTTTATATTTAGATGACACTTTAATGTGAGCCTTGGGCTTTCATATATATTTCAACATTGTAAATTTTGGGAACATGCTTTTAGAACAAAAGATAGATTTCCCATAAAAACAAGTGAATATATTGTAGCAGATAACGGAAAGTGAAAAATTAATACAGAGAATTAAGTCTCAGGGAAGTTAACGATAGCAAGGCTTCAATGAATAAATAGCTGTACTCAAATTGTGCAATTCTTCACAGATATGCTAATGCAAGCATGAGTGACAAGGACAGTGGAAGTGCTATAACTTCTTAAAATGGATCTTAAATTAAATACATAGATAGTTTCATTCTCTCAGGCTACAGACACAGGATCCAGTAGATAATGTTCAAAGCATAAACCCAGATCAAATCTCACTGCAGCAGCAGTAGACAAAGGAGCAGAGAATAAGCAATGAGCAATGAAAAGCATGCTGACCATGCATTGAAGAGATGGCACTTGAAAGCCCCTATTTACCTTTGTTTCAGACAGGGGTACAGTTCTCAGTGCATGGGTGATGCAGAAATAACTCTGTAGGATTGCATCAAGCCTCCATCCACAGCATTTTAAATAAAGATGAGCTGATGTGCAGAAGTTTGTAAGATTGTAAGCACTGTAACCATGTGTGTAGTGCTCAGTGGAGTGAAGAACAAAGGAAAAAAAAAAAAAAAAGGCAGTGAAAAAAAGTTATAACTTTAACAAAAAGACACTTCACCAGTCCAGTGAATCTGGATGCCCAGAATTTCACATTGCTGAGGTAGGTCTGGCTTAGGCATCACACTACACAGGATATAACTGCTCTGCGTGTGCAGCATGTGTCTGTAGTCCTAAAGGAAAATTCTTCCACAGGTAGTCACTGGTAGTTGTACTGGGTCAAAATGAGCCAGGGTGCCTGCACATCACTGCTGAAAGAATTTTGCCCCTGAATCTGGAAGCCAAATCTTCTGTAATTAGAAATCCAGGAAGAATTAGGGCAGTCTCTGAAGAATGAGGAGCTTTCATGGCAGCTGCCCTCAAGGTTTTACGGACATCAGGGAGACTGCACAGCCCTAGGTGAGGAAAGATCACAGCTCTTGAAAACTTATTTATGGGAAGAGAGGGAGAATCTGTGAATATAACAGCAGTACTTGGCCTCCACTAGCACAAATGTTCTAAATGGCTGAGAACGATGCCAAATCACAGAAGCCAGAAGTTCTTGAAGGGAAATAAACATTTTTCCACTGTCTTTTTTTTTTTTTTTTTTTTTTTTTTTTAACAACCTTTGAGAATCTTTTGGCTGTGGCAGCAAAACTGCGGGGGAAAAAATTTACTAATTCCTTCAGTTTAAACTCTGGCATAAACTTTTTAAACCTTGACGGTCTTTATTACATTCTGAATTAAAGTATTTCTGCTGAATGTAGTGATTTATTTATATTTTTGTTGTTTCTGTTGGCATTTTATGTTCAGACATTTTTTGAAGTACTTAATATAAAATAAACTCACATGCAGATAACTTTGGAGCAGCACAGTATTTTAAAAACCACATGTTTACAATAAAACAGTGAGAGCTTTGAAATCAAAGTTAAGCTCAGGATGAAACTCTGGGGAAAAAAAAAAAAATGTTTCTGTATTCATGAGTTTGATTCTGCTCAAGTTGAGCCAAAATTCTTCTCTCATCAAAAATGACTTAAATCTGGACTTTCCCCAGTAAGTCAATGGAGATACTTCATGTATGCTCGTCTCAAGAAAAGCAGAATCAGGGCCTCTGTTTCCACTTCTGCTTTATGCAATGAAAAATGCCAAAAGCTGAAGAAATTGGGCCACATGGATCAAAGATAGCCATCTGAGACTGAAGGTTTTAATCCATTCACTCAAAATGTTTTCACTGCCTCTATTCTTGATTTCTGGATGCTTTAACTTTCTATACTTTATGTGAGAGGAGACTTTAAATAATATATCATCCTGGCTGCATGCAAAATAGGAAGTAAATGGTATCAGATCAACTCTGAGCTGATAAAGAACATTTTTTCCCCTTACATATCTGACAAATCTATATTGTGTTTTAAAGCTGAGAAAATTACTGAAAAATGGTAAAGAAAAAAAAATAAAATCATTTATCAAGCCAGATCTTTCCTGGAAGATACAAACTGAACTAGTGTTCTCTGAAGATTTCATCTTGCTTCAATTATATCTTAACTATATTTTAGCTGCTTAGTTTGAGAAAGGTGAGAAAAGTTAGGTAGATATCAGCTCAAAGATGCCTCACATTTTTAGCATGAATTGAATAATTAATGAAAGGCATATTGAGCGTGCAGTTCTCCTAATTTTCAGTTACCACCACCTCCTTCATACAATTTGAAGCTTGGCCTGTGTTCTCTGTTCTGGCCACTTGAGGGAATCAGTCTGTAGCTGTGGTCCATAATTTTTGCTTCTACATTAAGGGAGTAAGAAAAATTATATTTGTTGCAGAAAGTTTTCCAACTTTACTTCAACATTAAAGACATCACAAAGCACCGGCTCAGAAATAAATTACTCCCTACATACTAAATATCCAGGAAGGGAAAAAAAAATGTTGATAAATGAGAGTCTTGGGAGTTGCTAAGTGAGGTCCCGGCACACAATTTATGATCATGCACTCTTGGACTTCAGAATGATTAATACAGCTAATTCTCAGTAGAATAAGAGCTGTTTTAGCCCAGGAGAGAACTGTACGTTATTGTTTATAGAAGCAGATAACATCAAAGTAGCCCACTGCTTGTGTTAAGCAAATACAGAATTCTGGGTCAGTGCAAATTAATCCTAAAGGAGTAAGAAAAAGTTCTTAATGACTACTAGATCAGTGTGTTATCACTTTTCATACAACTGAAAATGGTGGAACTGTTGATGAGAATTACAAATGGCCTTGCTCACCACAGCATGCTGGCAGCTGTCTGTTAGCACGGTCACCATTAAACACACTGGTAATCTGTACACATGAAATTTGCTAATGAAGTATAGAAGACATACATAATTTTCTGAGATACTTGAGTTTTTTCAAAATCATCTTTTGCAACAAACATGCAAAGTGTTTTATGCTACAGTTAGCTAGGAAGACTGAGAGCCCTAAAATTGTTATCTGCTATTCATGAAACAGGTAAAAATAATTTAAAATATGGTTTATAGATACAAATAAATTGAATTTACATGAAGTCACTGTGGCAAAAAAATGTTGTTGATTTATTAACAAGTATCTATTAACCTGTCTTTTCTAGCTGAAAAACATAGAAAGCACATGGTTTTGCTTTCTTTAGAATGAATAGGATACATTTCACGGACTGTAGTTAACTTTGCAGTACTGTCACATTGCCTTAGAAACATTACTTGGTTCCCGAAAGGTATAGTTTAATAGCTAGACCACAAGCAGGTCTAGAAAATAAGCTTCCTTTATTTCTTCCTGGGAGGTTGTTGGAGTTTTATAGGAAATGATCTGTGCACCTCTGACCATATCCCAGGACACTGTAATTCTGTGCCAGCTGTGTCCTACACCCCACACCACAGGCTGGGGCAGAGCTGTTGGCAGGGAAGGAGGGTGAGCAGGCTGTAAGGTGCCACAGCCTTGAGGCTGTGGGCTCTCAGCTCTGCTGACCTCATGGAACAGCAAAAGTCTCCTCGCTCTCTGTTGGTAGGTCCAAGCCTGCCTACAAGTCATTACTGACTATGAATACACACTCTGTAGGCAATTTAACTCTCACAGTCGTTGTGCAATTATTTGTCCATGACGTTTGTTTTCAAATAATTTGTCTTGTTTCATGAAGGACCACCACACTAACAAACATTTTCAGTTAATTATTAGGTCTTCAGCTATATTGTCCTCTGACACAGTTGTCACTTAGTAAAGTTCATGCACACATTTCAGTGCTTCTCTGAATAGTTGACTATAAAAACAAATTATTTTCAAATGCTGTGACAGAAAAAAATGTGTTCCCCTTTTGACTTGTGGCTTCCTTTTCTACTACTTCATATCTGGGGTGCATATGGAGACATATACTGATGTAAGCCAAAGATGTGAAATTCCCCTGTGCAAAGGGAAAATATTTGTCCTTCACAGGACACCAAATCTTTTTTTTTGCCCCCATGACAGTGTTACATGGGAGAACTCTTTGCTTGGGTGATGAGACAGAGCTGTAGCAGCCTTGTTTTGTTCTAGTATCAAACTTTCCTGAAGATCCTCAAGATCTCTTTGTACATACCTGGGTGAAGGAGGACCCAGGTCCCTATGTATGCTATGAGGTGAGCCTGCTTGGGTAACCTAGCCAACCCTTTGGCAACACACAGATGGGTTCCAGGCCTTTGTCAAAAACTATGGTTGGTGGGAAAAGCTGCTGACTTCTGAAATTAATAGCCTCCCAAATCAGAGTTTATTAACAAGGAAATAAAGAAGGAGAAAAACAAACAAAAACAACAAAAAAAAAAAAAAGAAAAAAAAAAAAAAAAGAAAAAAACACGTATCTTTTCTCCTCCTTAGCCTTCTCTCATGGTTTCTTTTAAGGAAAGTAGCCAGCTTTCCCCATAGTACTAGGTGTACTGGGTAACATGGTCACTTGGCTGGGAATGGAGGCTGCCTGGAGGTGCATTGCTCAAAATTGCACAGCCTACAGTCTTTGTTCTACCTCATTCTGCAGGAAAGTGTCTGTAGGTGGCTCATTGCCCCATCATTGCTTAACCAAACCACTTGTATTTCATTTGTTAGTCTTCTCAGAGGAGTCTGTCCCTCCTCCCCTTTAATCATCCTTGATGCTTCTCTCTGAACTCCCTCCAGTATGTCTACACTTTTTGCTGGTATGTATCAGGAGCTAAACACAGTGTAATGAGTGCAGAACAAAGCTACAATGTAATGGGTATTCAAAATAAATAAATAAATCTGGATTTTGGTAACTACTGTGTAGCAAAGTTAATTTACAAAGTTTGTCTGAAAAAGCAAAATATGCTATTTTTCATTTGCAGATAATCTTCTGAAACCTTCCACCTCTAATTCCTAGAAAATAGAAGAGCAAAAGGAAACTAGTGTGAGCCACTGCTTCTATTTCAGTTCCACGGGGTCACATCTACCTGTCAGGATTATGCACAGACCTGTTAAAATGCTCTGTGGAGTTTCTTGATGCCTGGCTTGTCCAGCTCACCCTTTCTAACATCATGCTACTATTATGCTGTGCAACTGGCCACTCTGACAGCTTTCATGATGCCGAAGTTTATGGCAACTGTAAATCTATTAAGCCACAATTTGCACTTAATAAAATGAAACAGCAAGCAGTTAAATGAAAGCTCAATCCTAAACTGGAGAACATTTTTCAGGAAAAGTCACTGGGGCTGCTGCTGCTACTGCTGCCTGCCTTTGAGAAATTCAATCGTGCTGATTGAGGAAACCTGGAGAGAGCTGGCTATTCCTTCCTTCAGTTCGTAATTGCCCCGTAGACCATTTAATCATCTGCGGATGAAACAAAGGCTGCGCTGTGGAGTGCCGGATGCCAAGGTATGTGCTTATCAAACCCTTCCTACCCACAGAGCAGGGTGCGGGGCTCATCTCCGTGTTTCAGAGCAGTCCTGCTGTCAAAGCAGAAAGCTGAAAGCAGACTGGCTCTTCCTGCTGTCACTACAGTGGCCTTCCTGAGTGTCTATGTTTTAATACAGTAAAGCCTGAACAAGCTCTCAGGAGCTGAGCTCAGAGCAGAGAATGAAGGTCTTCCTGCTGGGGACTACAGCCAGGCACAGAGGCACCTGCCAGGAGAAACCTCTGGACGCTGCCTTGACAAGAAGAGATAAGCACTGGGAGTTAAAGGAGAGGAACGTGGATTTGCTGGCTCCCGTAAAAAAAATTTCTCTGTCAATGTTAAAAATGACATTTTTCATATCCTTGTCCTTGTCTTCATTCCATACTGAGGTATTTCTGGGTGACCAAGTGGATGGCCCTGGTTCGTAGATCAATAGTCTGGTCAGAAACACCATGCCTGGTTTCATTAACTAAACAAAACCAAAAACCAAAAAACAAACAAGCAAACAAGAACCAGGGGAGGCACTCAGAGATCGAAAACCTGATCCGGCATACTAATTGGTTTGGAATATTAGCCTTTAGTTGAGATTTGAAATCCATTTCCTCCTGAATATAGGCAATTTGCCTGACAGTTCAGGCACTACATGTAAGCTTGACATGCCGCCCTTCATCCCTAGATCATGTTTTCCGGAATACACATTCAAAATAGTTACAAGAGCTGGTTATTCCTGGGAGGGTGCCTCTGTCCCCTTCTTATAAGTATTCCTCCTGACAAAAGTTTTAGGATTCGTAATTCACAAAAACTACTCGCTGCTGACTAATGCATGCCAATTAAGTTCGCCCCTTGAATCAACAGTTTCCTGTTACCTGTTCCTTCAGGTAGAACAGCAGCTGATACCCCTGCCCTTTCCCAGGCTTCTGTGCAGGGACCTTTCCTGCCCGAAAACAGTGGGGACACCTGTTTTCCGAGCATGGAAGGCCAGTACCTGAAATCTTAGGAATGGGCCTGCTATTGAAAACAGGGGGCTTGATAAGGCAGCCACTGTGATAGGCAGCGGAAATTTGATGATGAAAGGAGATGCCTAATAGATTAATCTGGTGTGATTTGCCAAAACACAGGGTTTTCTGGAAGATTATCCACACTCGCAATAGGAAGCCCTTTGTTTTGTGAAAGTCCCCACTTATCATGGTATTCTTTATCTCAACAAGAAACATAATGGTTTACTTGTTTACATGCATGGCAGATATATTCAGAGCTGGGCTTAGGAACTGTGAACTCCTTTTCATTTGAAACGTTTCCAGCAGGCAGGTTATTAGCTGAGGGGGAACAAGCAGTTGGACACACATAAAATTTAAATCTGCCTTGCTTAGATTGGCAAAAATGAATGTTATTTCATCCACTGGGAAAATGTTTTACTTCCTGCTCAAATACTTTTGGAAGAAAATCACAAGCTCATTTGTAGCCATCATATATGTATGTATATATTTTCTTAGAGTTAAGTGTTATGTCTACAGAAATGTATTTGTTACTGTATACCGATTATTTTCCACTAATATTAATTATTTTATTAGCTTGTCTTTACTTCTTCAATTTTACTTTGCTTACTATAAAATGTGACTGATGGCTTTACATTATTTATACTGAATGTGTGGCTAGAATCTAGCCCTTGATGTACCTTGGATAGAACTTCTTTGGTTTCTGGAATTGATTTTTAAATACCTTACACATCCGGGACTGCAGAACTACCAAAGCACTGTGTTCTTGAACTCTGAAAATAAACAAAAACTACCATGTTAGAAAACAGTTTTATTAAAGCCCTTTTTAGCAACCTTGTACCAACAAAACTTTCAGAGTGCAGTATTAAGCCTGCTATATACACAGTGTACATGCTATACAAAAGTGTGCACAGCAAGAAGATGCATTGTGTTAAAAGAGCTGGGGCGCTCAAAGTACAGGAGTTTGACTAGGTTATTTTTCTGCAGTCCTACGCAGTAGCATATTGTCTGTACCATACAGGATATAAATTTTCTGCAGAGGCAGCCAGTTTCCACACTGGGATAAGTAAGTGGTGGAGGGTCACTTCAAACAAGGCTGAAAGAAAGGGAAGACAAAAAAAAAAAAAAAAAAAAAAAAAAAAAAAAAAAAAGCTACTAGCCCTGGTGCCACAGAATTAGTTATGTGGCCTTACCTAGGTATTTTGCTGCAGCCAGCACAAAAGCAAGGTAGGAACTGAAATTAAAAAGAAAGGGGAGAATAGGGCTGGAAATCTGATAAATCCATCAAAAAGAATAGATCTCCAAAGATTTGTCTGTCTAGACCAGTGGACGGCTACAAATAAGAGTTAGTGGCTCATGCAAATGGATACAGTGTAATGAAAAATTACTGTGGAGTAATACTTGGCATAGACAAAGGATTTTATTTTACTTGTAGGACATATTTTATGGTTTATGAAGACATTGGAAATCTACTTTCTGTTTTCTTCTTCCATATTCATAGTTTACATTACTTATTTTACAATGTGTTCAGGCACACATCGTACTTTTTGCTGTCTGCTCTATACCTTCCTATAGTTCAAATGGTACTTAAAGCCAAGTCTTGCAATTCAGAGTAGTCAGCGTACATCTGAAACTGAGAAGTGTGGAGAAAGCCTTCAGAATTTTGTTGGAATTAGTGTAAATTCATTACAATATTTTCAAGTTTCTTCTTCACACTCGCAGGAGCTCCAGAACAGTGTCCACAACATCTCTAATGTGGAAGCACCAGACAGAATCAAATATGACCCAAAATAATGATACAGTAATAATAATGCTTGATAACGTAGTTTCCTCTTGTCAAGTTTGACACCAGTTTTATACAAGTGTCTGTATGTTGGAAAATAACAGCATCTTCTGGCAACGATCGATGGGATTACTTTCAGAGGGAAGACCTTTGCAAAGCAAGAGTGACAGCTTTACTATTAACCATAGAAGTCCTGACAAAAAGTAATTTCTTAATCTATTTCTTGGTTCATACCCATGTTTCTAATTCCATTATCTTGAAAATATTACCAAAGCATTCTAATAGTGTCATTGATTTTTTTTTTTTTTTTTGGGGGGGGGGGTGGGAAAGGAGGGAGAAAGATGGGAGAGGGAAGAGATAGGATTTTTTAGATTTTTTTACACCCATTTTTTGTTTGTTTGTTTTTTAGAAACTTATGATTCCATCACCAAACCTTAATCATAGGATATTTCATTTTGAATTGTGCTCCAGGACTGTACTTGATGCACTCCAACAGCTAACAGGTAGCTAACAGTTTCCAGAACCAGACAGCACCAAGAGATTTGCTCCACCAATCTGCTCCAGGTGATAGACCGGATACTGTGTGCACAGGTTCTGAGACCAGTGCTGGTTTTGCCATACAGGAGGAAGTTTATGTGAGTAGAAACACAGTGGCAGATTTCAGATCAGTTGAAAGTTTCCTGGCTCATGAAGAAGCATTGTATGTTGAGTGGATGGTTTGTTGAGAAGTGGAGTTTCAGTTGACGGAAAAAAAAGAAAAAAAAAAAGTGTAATTTTCTTGTGAACATCCTTCATGGGGAAATACCTATTAAAAATGCATGGAAAGAAAGAATGGAAAAAAATAATAAAGGAAATATATGTACAATGACAAAGTAGCTAGCAATGTCTCTAGATAGTGACACAGGACCTTCAGCATTTCTGGTTTTCAATCAATGAAGCGCCAAGCAGACCTTTGTTCCTGGAAGCTCCTGGGTTGCTTTTTGTGTTTTGTTGCTCCAGTTATGTCTAGTGAAAGACACTACCTCTCCTTACAAGCCTTGACTTGGTTGTAAACTTAGATCATCCAAGCTACAACAACAGGACAAACTCTGCATAGTGCAAATGTAATTTGCAGGGTCAGCATGAAACTGATCCTAGATCTTGGATGAAAAGTGAGCTATATATGTTGTGTCACATCCATGGAGCTGCCGGCACCTGCTAAGAACCTTCAACATGAACTGAAGCCAAAGTGAGCTGAGGTCACGCTTCAGGCACTCCAGCATGCATGAAGTCATTGTGTTCAGCAACCCTGGCTAAATGTAGTGGCAGTGTGTACATGTACATATTGCAAAACCATGGTCCTCTGTCCATCCTCTGTTCCTGTTGCCCTTGGGTCTGCTTCCCATAGGATGTGCAGAAAGGTAGACTTTGAGCTATACAAAACAACCACAAAATCAAAGTCTACGTTGTTGCGTTAGGTGCAGAATTCCTAAGCCAGAATTTAGCCCATCACATATTTCAAGATTTTGCAGAAGACAATAAATATGCCTAATATTCATCTTTGAAACAAAACTATGAAGCATGTCTTATGTTTTCAGTTTTACTGACCTCCCTCGTGGAAGACAAACGTTGCAGAAATCCTTGCTGAAAAGAAAGGAAGACTTTGGCATGTCAACTCTCCACCAGTGGATCTGAGGCAACAGAACATTTATTGTTTTCAGTTCTCTGGGACTTTTAATAGAAAATCTTGGATTTTTGGCAATTGAAAATAAGAGCTTTCAATTCAGACAAAAGAAGTGTTGTTTCTGGTACTAGTCCAAAGAATTAATACAACATAAAAAGTAATATACTTCTGTCTGTACCTTAATGACAGTAAAGTGGGTACTCTAATTTTTTCCTCTTCCTCCTGTTCATATGTGGCTGGATTTGTCATCATTTGTGTCTTTGGTCTTCTTCCCTGCACCACAAGCAGGCCTGGTGTGTGGCATCCCAGCACTCTCTCATTTGGCTATACACATCCAGGAATTGATACTGTAGCAAAAGGTCAACAGACCTATAAATTAGTATGATCTTTGTGTAGAAACTCATACTCTTTCACATTAGAAGGACAGCTTCCATTATCTAGTTCGGTGTCCAGCATACCATAGAAATAAATGCAGCTGTTTCATTTTGGAGCCAGTAGACAGTTCCCAATAGCAGCAAAGACAATTTGATCCATGATATCTGCTTGTACCCTCCAAGTGTCTCTCCTTTTTCCTGACACTGACCTATCCATCCCTATGGCCCATCACTATCTATGAAACTGGATGGAATTATTCTGTTATTCTCTGGAGAAGAGTCACCTTCCTGATTTCAATCTTGCATATCTCTCCATTTAGAGACAGGTTACCACTGATAAATTTTTTGTTTTGTTTTGTTATTGTTATTATTATTTTTTTTTTTTTACCTCTCTATTCTATACTGTGCAATACTGAAGGCAGAAGAATCTTGATTGTCTTCTGCCAGTTCAAACAAAGGCTGTCTGGGTGGAATGAGCATTCCTGTTGCCATCCTTCCCTCCCACACAAATGATGATCATTTATAGCAATTTACAATAATACAGCTTTGGAAAATATATATTGGAAGAGAAAGTGTTGTTTTAAGAACTATGTGGAATTTTCAACATAAAACTAAGAAAAGCACAGGCAATTTTTAGTGGTAAAATATTTAAATCCCTGCATATTTGACAGATTATTCCATGTGAATGATAATGATTTGTTGTAAATGTCACCATAGCAGCTACATATAAATATATTCAGTCTAGTCTGCACTTCAGGATAAAGCCAGGTTTATCTTTATTACCTGTTATGCCACCAGAAATAGAAACATCCCACTCATATTCTTGAGAAAGGAGAACCAAGGTATGCCTTTTTTTCTTCTTCTTCTTTCATTTGAATAGTGAGAAAACTGTAAAGAGACCTAGCCAGAAAATGTTGGCAACTGCACACTGGATTAACTTGAGGGGTGAAATCTGAGAATCCCAGAGGCAAAAAAGAAGGACATTGTCAGGAACAGAAACTTAAACTTGGTAGCCACCCTTACAGAGATGGTAAAGAAAAAAAAAAGCCACGAGAAGAAGCTAGTTTGCCAAGGGATGAGATGGAAAAGCAGAAAGAGAACAATGAAAGAAGAAAGCCTTAAGAAGACTATGAAAGCTCTGAAAAGCAGAGAGAGGAGACACAATAAAAGGAGCAGAGAATGTAGGAAAGAAAGTACAGGGCAGCTCCAGAAGCATTAAGAGGTCAGAGGTGGAACTAATTCAGTTGTCCAAAAAAAACAAGTGAACACAGAAGAGAATTTATGGAGAAGCAGCAAGAGAAATCCTCTTGGAGAAAGTGGTGATTGCCTTCATGAAAGCACTGCAGTAAAGCTGATTCAGGGAAAGACCAGCCAAAGGCTAGTCCCTGAATCAGGCAGCAAAGAGACAGAAAATGACAGAGACCTTGGTGGAATCACTGTGTCTGCTCTGCAAGTGGTCATTCCACCTCTGCCCCTCTGGCATGGGCTCCATGGAGAAGCGATGCTATAGTGCTCAGCTGTTGTGCAGCTGAAGGTCCTAACCATGTTCTTTAAGAGAGAAATTAAAATTATTTTGGCCCTCCTTGTGGGGAAAAAAACTCTTCTTACATTGTTGTGGTTGTTGATCTAGTGCTAAGGATGCTCTGAACAAGCTTCTTCATCACTTAAGCTATTTACACCATCCATCTGAAGGCATTTGAATGTAGTGTCTGAGTAGAGTTTCGGTCTCTCCAGTTTCGCACAGTCAGCAAAACAAGACAGATTGCTCTAGACAGCAGTTCAAGGCTCTGAACACAAGATCCTTTCCTTGGCCTTTGGAAGACACTTTTTCTCTCCTTAGTTTACAGAGGGGACCTAAGGCGTCCAACCTGGTGGTGCTCCACCACCACGTCTCCCAAAACAGTTCTAGATTTCTTATGCTGAAAGCAAAAGCTACAAGTAAAGACATGTTAAAAGCTTAACCCTGTATGTCTATTGGGATTCTTTTCCTTTTTTTCCTCTATTTTTTTTAATGGGTTATTTTCTAAAAATTTTTCATTCTAATTAAAAAGGTGTACATATCAAGAGGTTATTAATTTGAACACTGAATAATAACATGTGCAAAGTAGTAGAGTTGTAACAATAACACATGCATTCTGTATTAAAAGATGTTTTTAAACTTAAGTTTAATGTTTTGCCCTTAAAAAGAAGCTGATATATGCATTGGTGTAGAAATACCACAGATTCTGTTTCAATTAAATGCCTTCATTGAAAGAACCATAGCATAAAGATTGACTACTACTATTTATTGAAAGCAATAAATTATCCAAGGATTATAGCTCATAAACATGAGACTCGACATGTAAAAAAATGTAATAACTATATTTAAAAAACACAAGCTGTTCTGTGAGTAACTAACAGAGCCTGATCCCTATGCGTGTTTGTCTCATAAGCTCTATACATTACTGCTGCATTAACCCTATCCATCTCTCACATTCCTACCTTATAATCCCTTTTGGCAAGAGGGAACATAGCCTGAGGTCAACCCAAAGCTATGGGCTTACTGATTAGCTGGACAATACGTGTCAAGGAGCATTCATCGTGCATCTGGCCACTGCCAAGCAGAAGCAAAGCTGGCTGAACAAGGGCCAGGTTACCTGGAGGAATATGTTTCTTCTCCTCCATCCAACTACAGATTTTCATGGCAGTTTTTGGAACTTAACAATGTTTGGGAATTCTCCTCCTCTCCTCCTCTCAAATGTGGTTGAAATTAGCTTTTTTTTTTTTTTTTTTTTTTTTTTTGGGGGGGGGGGTGCAGAAGAACTAGGGGAAAGAGAGAGTGAGAGAGAAAACAGGGCTAAAAACACCATTTGGATTTTTCCAGACCCCTCATCCTGGAATATTAGAAAATTCAATATGTAAAATAATACCATTTTGTCGTTGTTGTTCAATAAAGACACAGAGTAGCAGACATAAATTGGTTGTTTTTTATTTTGATCCAGTAAACTCTTTCATACATGCTGACAGCTGCATTTTCTTCAATTCAGAATGCACACACTTTCAGTTCTGCATTTTTTGATCTCCCAGAAGGACAGATAACACACTAGGGAGTCATTTGGCCAGTGGGGGGTAAGAAAACTTTCCAGCGTGTAGATTACTATGGAGATAAATCCACAGCTGTGTGAGGAGTACATCAGTAGAATTACATCTGTTTACATCAGCTGAGGATCTATCACTTATCAGCAGTAGTATGTTTCCCAAGACAGCTTAACTGATTTGGACTTAATTCTTGATTACATGGTTATTTTGAGAACTCTGCAATGGCCCATAAGAGAAATCCTACTGTCTTCAGTAGTCTTATCTAATTTATATTCTAGGTCCAACAACTATTACTGATACTATGTGTTAACAAACTAAAGGGAATGTTTTGAATAGTCTGTGCCGTTGGCTTCACACTGTTCATCGATAAGGATGTTTATAATTTTGAAGAGTTAAAAAACTTTATTTGAAGTAACTGGACTCAGAAGACTAGTCCACAGGCATAACTGACGGTACTCAGGGGGTGGAAAGAAATTTGAGTCCTACATGCCAATGCCAAAATCAAGATACAGTAGGTCCAGGACAGCCCCTGGACTGCTTACTGCTTTTGGTAACCTGATGTCATGAATAAATACCAGTTATTATTTTCAAGTTCATATTTTCATACCAGTTTCAATTTGGATGACTGCATCTTAATTACAAATCTCAATTACAAATGGTTTCCATGCCTATCTCCATGGAATCCGATCAAATGCTACTGAGGGTGCAAGACACCAGATCAGTAGTGGCTGAGATGCAGATGCACCTTGCAAAGACTTTGCTGTTATTTATGTTGCAATGTATAGTTTTCATCAAGTGTCACTCAAAGGAAGTATGTTTATACACAGAAACTTTTATCTCTGCTTTTCCTCTTGTCCCTCTCCCCTCCTCTCCTCCTCTCCCCCCCCCCCCCCCATTTTCTTTTCTTTCTTTGTCTATTTGGTATATCTCTTCTGTTCTTCTCCTCTTGTTTCCTTTAGAATGGCACCATTTTATGTGTTTAGATGTGTATGGAGAAAGAAAGCAAAAGAAAATTGGTTGGTGTAAACATTGCCTTTGTAGAGTACTGTAATGGGTTATGGCCAAGGAAATTCATCTACAAAGTCACTGAAAAAGCCAAAACTCAAAATTCTATGCCTCCAACTCACATCAGCCTAATGTTCACTTCACCAGAGAAAATATGGATAACTTAGAAGTCCAATTATATTGACCTTTGGGGTGATTTTTATTTTCTGTCACTCCAAAGCCAGCAATAAAAAATCTCCAGATATGATCTTAGTGCCTATAGTCCCTTGTTCTTATTTTTTAAAATTAATGATAGTGTTTCTGTCAATACTCCAGATCGCAAGATGCCAACTTTTTCTTCTTTTTTGTTCCCGCAGGAATGTGAGTGGATGCATGGATTGGGCTGAGAGTTTTGTTCAGATCAGTTTTTTACATATACGGTTTCACATTCAAAAAAAATTAAGAATCATATGTGTAGAGAATGAACAACTTCATAGTGAAATAACTGTTTTGTCTGTTCTTAATTTATTATATATTCAATTGCTTTCTGAATATATCATATGTGCTGTTGTACTCCAAATACACTTTGTAGACATCTACCAACACAATAATCAGCTTTGCTTACATTACAATCAGACTTAAGTCATGCCTGTAAAGTCATCACATTTTATGTATTTACACACAGACTTTCTCCCCGCTCTTTCCCTCAACAGACCACATAAAATGTAAGGAATGGTGTCACAAGTCCTGAAGTCAAATCTGCAAAAGTTACAAAACAGGGTAAGGCTGCTGCCTAAGCTAGAAGAAATGATAGTCGGCATTAGAAGGTGGTCGTCCAGGGACTAGTTCTGGAGGAAGAGCTGGGGTGCTCTGCCTTATCACACTGGTAGTAGACAACAAAGAAAATCAGGTGGTGACCCTCAAGAGCTCCAAGTCTCATGCCAGGCTGTTGACCCGGCTACGAAAATTGTTTTTTTCGTTTGCTATAAATGCCAAAATAAACAAAGTTTCCACTGTTGTTATATTTTACATAGACAATGTGTTAAAATCTCTGCCGATGAACATAAGGCTTGAACATGCAGCATCGGGAGCAGAGGTTCTGCTACCTGTATTCAAAATACCTGTCGGCTGAGTTTCAACACATTTACAACTGCAGCTCCTGCTGCATGTGAACATGTTTGTTCTTGCAAGTCTTTCAAAGGTAAAAATTTATGAACAGGAATTTTTCATGAAATTTGGATAAAGTACCATTTGGATAATTAAAATAAATTAATAATAATAATAACAATAACAATAACAATAACAATAATAATAATAATAATAATAAAGATGAAAAAGGCAAACTGAATGAAAATAATAAAAATAAATAAATAATTAGATTCTCTGAGGTACAGAGAGCAGACGAGACACTTGACATCTGTGTCCCTAGTCCTGCTACAGTACCCTGTGTAGCTGATGTGGAGGAACTGATATTTTTTTTTTTTACACAGCTCTACAACAGTGTTATTTGGTGACTTAAAAATCGGGGAAAACATGTCACCTCCTCAAACACTTCTCCATCTATCAAGAAGGCTAAGGAATTTGACTCACTGTTCAGCAGCATACTAAAGATCCTGTGACTTTTTAAACACAAGTGATCCCACTAATGTGTTGCAAAGCAAGAGGGAGAAAAAAATCAAACAGGCAAAGACAGTAAAAGTTCACAGGATTGTGAATTCAGTGGAAATTACGTAGAGATTGAATTTAATTGGCAAACACAACATAGTTTTTTCATGTTTAATTGTGCTTCACCATGCTAAAAATATAAATGCAATGGTATAGTAAAAATAATTAATTAAATAAATAAATAAAAATAACAAAAAGCATCAACAACAATAACTAAACAAACAAACAAATCTAATAATAATAATAATAATAATAATAACAAACTGCAGTCGGGAAAAACAACACCAAGACCTCCCAAGGAGATATCTGGCAGGAATGTGCTAAAAGAAACACTTTGCCAAATACTTGTTGGCAAGGACAAATGTTGTTTTCACTCAAGTCTATAAAATGAAAAAAAAAAATCATTCCAGGACATATTATTTGTAGCTGTGTTTCCTCTGCAAACTTTGTCAGTATGTAAGACATCATCACTTTGTTGATTATCATTTTAAATTGGTGAAGTCTGGATTTTCTTCCATTCTGCTATGAACTGATGCTGGAGCACACTCGATGATTTTTGTCTGTGACAGAAAGACTTTTGATGAAAAGTAAGCATAAAGAGTTTAAGAACACAAACACTGCAAAATGATAATTAATCTATGTAAAAAGCCACACTAGAAACACATCATAAAATTTTAGTGCTGTGGTGAACATATTTTTTAAAAATTAACACTTACAGCAGTTATCATTTTTTTTGTATTCTCTAAATGTTCTCATTTAAAATTTCAAAATGCTTTCCTATGTCAATGACAATCTTAATAGAGTCCAATTAGTTCCACAAGGCACTTTCTGATGCACAAGCCTCTGGCTTGATTGCGGTGAATGGTGGGTATTTCCTGTGTTTAAGTCCACATATGGATCGAGTAAGGCAGTGGCAGAGAGACTACTGTTTTCCTTCACTACATCTTCATTTCTTTTTCACAGGCTAAGCCTTTTTTGTTTTTCCTGGCTCTGTTGTCAAAACATTGACCAGAGTTTTGGCTCATGGTCTTGGAATACGAGGCCAAAACAATCCTCTGGAAACCAGTGTGGCAAAATGTATTTTAAATCTATACATTCACCATTCAACCATGTGAGTAACCACGCCCACTGCCCCACTCTGTGGTTTAAAAACAACATGGGTTTGCCCCCAGAACGGTTTGATTTATTTGACAAGCTTTTTCAAGCTGGGTATATCAACATTTAAACTGTTCTGAGGCTTGGCTTCTTACGTCACTTGTACAGCAAGTATTAAAACACACTCTAATCATTTTCTGCCTCTATTAAACCAGACAAGGTGAATGCATTGTGCATTCTGCAGGATTGCTTTGAATGTCTCCAAAGAAGGACGAGGTACAGTGATTCTTTTATTTTTCCCTCAATGCCATAGAATTAGGACCTTTTAAATATGATTCTTGTTATGACCTCTTTGGAAAATTCACCTTTATATGCAGCTTCCTCTTGTTCCCGACCTACAAAAGTCCACTGGAAAACAGTAAGAGATGACAGATTTTAAAGGTTTCTTCCAAAAATGTAGCATAATGCACAACCACGTGGTGACAGTGCAACTTATTTACCTTCGTTGTCAGGTTCACGAATGGACAGTCATTCCTCAGGGCTAACTGAGAACACAAACTGAAACTCAGCTGTAAAACTGAAATCAGGACCAAATTTATTCACGGAATCAGGAAAATTAAAGTACATGGATGGTGTGTGGTAGATTAAATATTCTATCCAAACATAATCTAATAATTTAAGTACTGGGATGTCATTCCCCCGAACCAAGAATTCCTGTATGATTTATTTCCAAATTTTTCATTCCATTTGTTGTGTATTATGTACCGCAGCATAGAGCCGGGCCTCTTTCAGTGTCAGTTGCGTGGATGAGACCTACAGAACTATATGCATAAGCCTAAATTTGGGGGAAAGGATCTGCTTCTACCTTGACCAACCTATAAATTATCTATGTGACACTTGAACCAGATTTAAATATCCCACCTGGATTTCCTCCCAAACTGCACAGCAGGAACCAAACAGCAGGCCAGAAAACGGCTTTCGGCATTCAATAAAACTTAAACTTCTCAGCCAACCCTGCTTCACTGTGCAGAAGGGGAAAAAAAAAAAAAAAAACTGTAGATGTGGCGACCCGTTGCACCGTTGCCCTTTTACCCCTCACAGCACAGGACTTCTCTGCCCCATTTTCACTCCGGTGCGCGCTGGGGGAGCAAGGAAGTGCGCAGGCACTAATTGGGAGAAAAGCCAAAGCAATTAGTGAGGGGGCAGGAGACGCTGGATGGGCTGCTGTTGATGGATCGCCCCTGGAGGTCGCCCCCAGCCTCTGCCCCGGCCATACCTCGGGCCCCAGAGCTGGTCGCATCCTCCGCACACGCGGTACCCGCCCAGGGTACTCACCCTCACCACCTCCAGCATCCTCGCCTCCTTTTTTTTTAATTCCCGTGCTTTTGAACGTGGTCCCGTCGGCCTGCATCATGAAAAGCGTAAAACCCCATCGCTGTTTTTTTCTAGCAACTGGAAAAAAAAAAAAAAAAAAAAAAAAAAACACGGAGGTTGGGGGGTGTAAGAGTAACATAAGGCAGCGCTTCAGCAAACCCTATAAACCCGAGATGCAAGAGCTAGAGAAAAGGGGGAGGGGGAAAGGAAGAGGAGAAGCTTGAAAGTATCCGCGCAACTAGCAAATAGCTCCCTTTTGAGTCCCAGACACCATAACTTGTTTTACGATTAGCGATCTGTTTAAAGATTTGTCCTGGAAGTACTTGCTATTGGGTTACAAAAGGTGACGTTAATTGCATTAAGCCATAATGACCCGTGAAGAATTGCAAAGATTTAGAGAAAAACACGCTTTTTCTTAAAATAACAGTAAATTAATAATAATAATAATAATAATAATAATAATAATAATAATAATAATAATAATAATAATAATAATAATAATAATAATAATAATAATAATAATAATAAATAAATAAAGTGGGAGCGCATCACAAGAACGGGTTGACTGGGGATCCCCGGAGGAGGGAGTGAAGGAGGGGGGGGAAGCAGCCCCCCGGCCCCGACCCCGCTGGATGCTCTCGGCTGCTTCCTGGCCGCACCGCACCTCTCCGCACTGCACCGCACATCACCGCGCCGGCAGGACGCGTGTCAACTCCGGCAGCCGCCGGCGATGCGGTGCGGAATTAAATGTGTCTGCTCATAATCTATAGTCTCCCTCGCCGTGGCAGAGCAGGCAAACAAAATTGTCATTCCAAATGAAAAGAAAACACTATTTCTTAGAAGTGTTTAGGAGGGTGCACAGCGGGGCATATTTTCTTTCTTACTGGCAAGAGTTTGTAACTGGATCCTTTAACATTACTGAGAACATGAAAACATGAAACAAAAGTATTGATCCAAGAATTCGCAGAAGAAAAGTATCCAAATACACACTGGTTTGTTTGATTTTATTTTTTTTAGGTTACATCAGATGTTTACTGGGTGAAGCTGAAGCTTGCGATATAGCCCTTGCATGAGCCATTCAAGCATACGTGGAGGAAAGTGTTATTTGTGTTGTTAAATTTACATTATGTTCACTTTAATTGCATCAGCTGCTAGATAGACCTAGGAATAATGGCATTTAAGAGGGAAATAGCAATCATCTTCAGAAGACTGCAGCATAATGGAGGAACCTAATTAATTTAACCTTGCAGTCTTCCATAATGGCTGTACTTTATCATTTCCACAGATGGAGCTTGAAGGAATTAACAATATTGTTTATCCCAGCAGACATCTCTGACTGTGGTTAGCCCATGGCAGATTTCCCACTTAAAGATGCATTTCTTCACTTGAGGGAAACCTATTCGAGTACTGGCAATAGCTGTCGAAACTTGCTAGTGTTATATGTGTGTGGCATATTGGAAAACTCTGAGAAAATGCACAATATCGGTCTCTTTATGGTCTCATCAAGTGACGCTGGAAGAAGATAGAGTGTTTCCTTGCCTACCAGAGCCAAGACTTTTCCAACACCATTTCAATTTCTCTTCCTTTACTTTTCCCCTTCACTATATTTTTCTTTAACGGCGTGTTCTTCAAATCTATTATTATTATTATTATTATTAAAAAATAATAATAATAAAAAAAAAGCAGTACGTGTCTATTTCTAGATTTTCAGAATTCAACCCAATACTTCACGAAGATGATTTGCAATGTTTACAGACTTGTTATACTTGGGAAACCTGAGTAGACCTGAGGTAAGCACTCCTCCACCCACAAAACACAGCAAAAACCGGATTATTTGAACAAGATGATTGTTTACTCTTTCAGGAAATAATGCATTTTCCACATCGTCGTATCCTATGGTGCACAGGCATGCACACACTCAAGTCATACGTGGGTGTCACCAGTCGGGAAGGGAGAAATCCACCGCTTTGCATATTCTGGCCGTCAGAATCCTTGATACTAAACTGGGCATAAACTATAGGAGTAATATGTTCTGTATTTTTATTTGCATAGCGGAGAGAGTGTCGTTTGGCAATTTTGAGATGGGTATTTGTTACCCCACACATGAAGAGTTAGCCATAGAAGCGAACAAGCATATCAGACAAGCACAGTCTCAGCACATTTCTCTCTCCCCGCTTTCGTATTTTATTCAGAAACGTTTGTTGGTGCCTGGAGGATAGTTCAACTTTCTATGTACAGTAACAGTGTTCTAAGATAGATCTTAAACTATTTTTTTAAGGTTTATTGGTATCTTCTGTTTATTGTTGCTGTTGCCTTTTTGCTTTGTTTTTGGTTTGGTTTGGTTTGTTGGGGTTTTGGGCTTGTTTGGTTAGGGTATTTTGTTGTTACTTTGATTGTTGCTGGGTTTGATTTTCTTTGCACGCTTCTGAGTGTCTGGCAAGCAAAACCCCCTTCCCTGAACATGGTCCTTGCCGCAAATGATAACTTGAAACCATTCTAACACCCTAACACAGAAACTGCCTTTTCTATTCTTCCTTTGTACGAAGCATAATGCAATAGAAAACAACGTACGCGCGGAAGAATGGGGTCTGCTCTTAAAATTCTTCCTATTATTTACTATAAAACGATAAAGGTGAATCTCAGCCTAGGAGCCACCCGGGCTGCTTGCGAACCGCCACCTAAGGGTGGCTTTGGATCCAAACCCCGCTTTGCTCATCCGGCAGGTCTCTCCGCAACCAGCCATCGGTATGACATTAAATATCTACACCGGATTAAACACTCCGGTGCGGCTTAGGTTCTGTCGCTGGCGGGCTAAGAAAACCGGCAGCTTCCTTAGGGGAGCAGCGCGGCGAGAGTGAGAACGCAGTGATTTGGACTGATGACGTGAGCTGTGACGCTGCCAGCTAATGGGGAGCTAATGATGCCGCTTCGTTAAACAAAGGAGGCTACCCGCTTCGAAACCCTGTTCATTGGCCGCCTGGAAAGAAGCGTGTGCGGCTGTGTGTATAAATTCCCCGTGGAAAATGGGATACGAGAGGGAACCAGCCTGGAGAGCAGCGCAGAGGAATTCAGGCGGCGAGAGGTGCGCTGCTGAAGGCAACGCGCGGGGCAAAGCGTAAGGCGATGGACCGCTCTCTGTGGAACACGGAGATCAGTTAAATCATCCCAAAATGCACGGAAAAATAAATAAATAAATAAATAAATAACACGGCCGGTGAAGCCCGCGCAGTCACACCGACACAGTAGCTCCTGGGAGCCGGGAACACCTGCTTGACCCGCCGACCCCCTGCGCGCCCTCTCGGGCGAGCCAACCCCGCGCAGCCCCGCACAAGCCCGCGCAGCCCGGAGCGCCGCTTGCAGAGGAGCCCCTGGGTGCAGCCACGCACTGTCTGTGCCCGCACGGTGCTGGGGGGAGCCCTACACAGGGCAGGGGGTTCCGCCATACCCCTATGACGAGGTCGCTCGGGGATTTTAGGTTTTGCTTCGGGACTTAGGTGGACGCCCTTGCGAGAACGTGCTCAGCTGCAAAGCCAGCCCTTGTGAACGGGGCTTTTCAGCCCCTCAAAATTAGTGTATTTCCAATTATAGAGATTTTTTTTTTTTTTCAGAAAACAAATATAAAAAGCGCACAGTGTCATTAACAAAAAGACAGAACACAACCCCCAGGGGGAAGCCTCATGTTGCCAGACCCCCCTCCGAGGAGGGGAAGGGCCGCTGGGCTCCTCACCGCGGATGTTCCCCATGACCTCCGCGCCCCGCGGTGGCTGCGCGCTCGGCAAGGGCTTGGGCTTGGGGGCAGCCGGAGGGAGCTGTGCTCCAGGGCCGGGGCTGAACGGTGCTGGTGGCAGGGAGGCTGCAAAAAGGTCGCCCCGAGAGCTCCCCGTCGGCTCCGCTGCTCCCTCCGAGGGCGAGCTCCGCCGCAGCGCCCGCTTGTAGCACCGAGATCCCGTAAACCTTCAAATCTCCTATGAAAATTAATAAAAACATACGAAATCCTAGACGGTCCATAGCAACTGATTTTTATCTACCGTTTTACGCGCTTCATTATCAACCTAAATATAAAACTCCCGCGATTTAATGTAGTTTACGGAGACCACAGGCATTTTTGGCTTTCCTTCGCCTTTTCATTCTAGCGCTGGCAATGGGCTGCCTGCAGACTTCTCTCGGGAGCCGAATGGGATGAGACCAACGAGGGAGAAAACGACTGCCCCCACTGTACTTAATGTTTCTCCAAATCTATCCGGGGACCCCCAGGCGCATCAAATGCTACTCTTCTGCGCATCTCCCCGGGCGCTCGCTCCCTGCCACCGTTGCGCCCCGGCAAGGAGTTTTTCTGGAAGCTGAAGACCTTGGCCGGGCTCGGGGGAAGGCGGGGGTTGGCTTTAATCAGCATCGTCAGAGAAACAGAATCAGGTGTGGATTTGTTTCAGGCCATGTTTACATCAATCAGTATTTTCGTTACAATCTTGTCAACGGTTTTAATTCAAAGCGTATGCTAGAGCAGGAGAAATTAAACGGTACAAGGGAGAGCGTTATTTCTAGAAAAATGCAATTAAGCACACTGGCGTGGCCGAAATATGTTGATTGCACCAGCGGCGAACATATACATATATATATATACATATACATATACACATACATATATATATATATTTTTTTTTCCCTAGCTTTATCAGCAAGGAGACGGCTCCATCCAGTGCCCCCAGTTTTGGCGAGCTGCGACCGTGGCCTGGCGATGCGGCGCAGCAAACGGTCTCCTCCTCGGGGATTCTCCGCTTGTCTTAAATTACGCGCAAACACAGACTTGGGTTTTCAGCAGGCTCTGACAGGGGCTGGCACAGGAGGAGTGCAGGCAGGAGGGATGCTTCCAGCACCCTCTGCCCTCCCGGAGCCGCGCAGCCCCTTGCGCGCCTTGCGCTGGCTGCGCCTCCCCGCGCGGCACCCGCGCAGCACCCTGCGGTACGCCGGGGAGCGGCCGAACAAGG
Source organism: Anas acuta (assembly GCF_963932015.1). Classification (NCBI taxonomy): domain Eukaryota; kingdom Metazoa; phylum Chordata; class Aves; order Anseriformes; family Anatidae; genus Anas; species Anas acuta. Next base: position 124,671,890 of record NC_088980.1, on the reverse strand, counting down.
CGCGGAGAGATGCGCGGAGATGCGCGGAGCCGGCTCTCCGCCCTGCCGCTCCTCCGGGAAGGCTCAATTCACCGGACGAAAGGCTAACCCGCCCCAGATGCGCTCCTACCTGCGCTGTATTTTTGGTTTAGCTACTTGCACGGGACGCGGATCGTCCGGCGGTGCGGGCGCCCTGCGTGCGTCCCGGCGGCTCTTTTCGCTCCCGCTCTCCGCCATCCCCGGCTCACTTTTCACATCAAATAGGCCATTAACTTTTGATCCTCGCTGTTACATTCCAGGTTTCCCAGTGATGTTTCCTGCACACCGAGCCCCCCCGCCCCCGCCGTTGTCCCACCTCGCATTTAAACGCGGACCGGTGGATCTTAATTTCTGCCGAAAATGTAATTTTGAACACATGCACTCATTTCGTCTCTCCGCACTTGGCCTCACGTCGAATTGCCTCTCGGAGGACGGACCTAACGTTTTAGATGCCCCGGAAGAGCGCTGAATTTTTGGCTTTTCTAAATCCTGCAGCAAGCGAGCCAGAATGAGAGCTATTAAAATACCGACTAATGCCTGCGAAGACAATTTCCATAACTTCAAAGCCCGAACGCTCCCATTGGCAATCGCTGCAAACAGTGAATCAGGGATCAGGGGCACATTAGATACTCGTGTCTGGGATATTACTGAGCAGGAGCAATGACTCAGTTTCCAGCCGAAAAGGTGGTTTTGTGTTTTTTTATTTTGTTTGCTTTTTGTTTGTTTGTTTGTTTGTTTTCCCTATTTGATCTCCTAGTTTTCTCTGTGGCGTAAGAAGCCACTGATTGTATTGCTCCAGTAGCAGCCCCCCCAAGGTGCTACCGGACATTACCTCTGCCAGACCACGGGATCGGCCCGGGTTGTGTGAAAACGGATAATTTCCCGGAGTGCCTGGTTGCCACCCCCAGCTCTGTCGCCCAGTCCGGCTCCGCGGCCGGGGTGAGCTGGAGGAGCCCCTGGGCTAGAGGCAGGGAGGTGGTGACCGTCCCCAGCACATCCCTCCGGCTCCCGCCCCGTCCTCGTGTCCGGTGCGCCAAAAAAAAAAAAAAAAAAAAAAAAAAAGACACCCCCCAGCCCACCCCCAAACAAATAAAACAAACGAAAAACACAAGAGAACTCTGCCGGAAGCTCTTTTGCCCAGCACAGATTTTTTTTTCCCTGTTCCCTGGTTTGTTCTTAGTGCACTTGCAGGCTTCAGTTGGATCATGGGATCATTAACTTGGATCACTGACTTTTAAAAATTCACCGTTTCGTTAAATTTCTTCACTATTAATTCGCTTTCTGGAATAACTCCAGAAGTGCGCCGAGAAGAGACCTGAACAAATTCTAAAAAGGTAATCTTAAATTCAAACATTTTCCCCCAGACACCTGAGGATGTGTGTTGTTTTCCTTTTTTTTTCCTATTAATCTGTCAGAAATGTGCTGCAATGACTTCATATCCTTTCATTTATTAAGATTACACTGTTCTTTTATTTTCTGATCATTACTAGAAATACTTCCATTGTAAATTTAAGTTTTCAAGGAGTTTTGCAGGCAAAATGATAAAACCATTTGAACACACTTTTATAAACACAATTGTCTTGAATATACCATGCAATTTTCTTCCTGAGGGTATATATAATCTTTCTGAGGATACAGTAATGATAGATAAGCAAGACTTAAATCGTAAACAAGATGATTAAATTATACAGCCCGGCCTCTTGGACTGTTAGGAGTTAAATGGAGACATAATGTTCTGAAGAAAATGAGGCACATTAAACACAAAGAAGTTTTCCAAGATTCCAGATAAGGCACCTTTGATTGAAATCTGGTGTTCGGTAAACTGCCGTTCCAAATTTGCCTTAGTCACTGTGCTAGACTGCTTCCATGAGTAGTCTCACACAAAACTGATGTACAAGTCCATGTTTGCAGAATATGACCTTAAACAAGTGGCTTGTCACTCTGAACAGTTCAGCTTTCCATCAGTATCTTTGTTACATACACAGGCTTCTAATTTCAGGCCTTTACTGCTGAAGAACCTTGACTGTGATCACATTCTTAAAGGGAGGAAAGCTAAGGGTATTATTCCATTTCAGATGCAGTAGTCAGCTTGAAGATCTTAATGAACATCGGGAAGAGCAAAGACACAATAAAAATCAGCAGAAATTTTAAAATATAAAACGCAATAGAATAGGATTTCATTGATAATCTACTCTATAACATGGTTTTAGACAGTTATTTCATGGAAGGAACTTCTGCAAATCTATGTACTCAGAACTAGTAAACTGTTCCACTAAAATTACAAACACAAGTGTTTACAATGTTGGGTCTTAGAAAGCAGATGAATTTACAGACACTGAAAAAAAAAAAAAAAAAAGCTCAAAATTCACCAGAACTCAGAGGAAGTAAGTAGCAACTGCCTCAGAAAGGTTTCCATGTTTCATTAGAAACTCTCTCTTTGAATCCTGTATTTCTTCTATTAATAAAAATTCCATGTGTTGGACTTTGCTTTTAGTTGCATCTAGGTGTAGCTGAAGACAACATCTGAATGGAACTGAAAGGCTTGGTTTTACTAGTCTACTGACTTGCACTGGTCATCATGTTTGCACTCATGGCAACACTTTTGTTCATAATGACCGTGCTGGGACAACATCTAGCTCATTTCCATACATTGTGCAGGGGGCTAGGGGCAAAAGAATGAAAATTTCCGTTCTATTTCTGAAAGAAACCAAAAGGACTCTGAGGCAGGCAATAAAACACTTACTAAGGAGGTTCAATTTTTATACTCCCTTTCCAGCATGAAAGTTCACTTAAGTAAAACAATGAGTATTTTAGAAACTGAGTGTACGCTCAAGTTGCTTCTAGAAAGTTAAACCGCATGATGGGCTGAGTGCTGTTGTTTTTACTGTTCAGGGCAAGGCAAGCAGCATGCTACAGAAGATCTGACACAGAAGGAAAAACATACAGATAGGCACAATAATGTCTATGGTAATGAACTCAAATCCTCAAGTCTGTAAAACCACATTGTGTTCTTGAGTGATGAATTTTGTATTTGGATCACTAACTTAGTTGAAAGAAGTGTAAAGACAGCTCCCTACTGGCAAAGTATCTGAGGAGGTTACAGAATGCTGTTTATTCCAGCTAGTGTCTGGAATAAATTATGTTCAAGAAATTGGCTCCTGATACTCCTATTTCAGATGAGAATTTGTACAGTGTGCTAAGTCCTAACACTTCTAGCCAAACCAGATCCCTCATTAGGATTTGCCGTTCATCATACCTGCCAGGAGCTCTCAGATCTGGAGAGGTGCTTGTTTTGAGGAGTGAAAGAATAACAGAAAAGGAACCGTTTACATTGGAGCTCCTGTCAGCTCTCAAAGGCACTGGTATTCTGATCTGCAGGACTCTGAATTGTCAGTCTGAATAAATTTTCTCACTATTCCTACTTAAATTCTTTAGCTGTATAAGAAAGCCCCAAATTGTTTTTAGATAAACTATAGGTTGTAGTAACCACTTAACATTTCAAAGGTTTCTACTACAGATAAGGGGGCGAATTGCAGCAGGTTACATGACAGCTCCTGGAAAGGGAAGGAGCATAACTTGTTTTTATTCCAGTGGATACAGCAGATGCTTGACAACTCCTGAGGCTGGACTCTAGGAAGTAAGAGGGTAATATGAGTGCTATTTTAAACAAAATTTAAACATTTTGATCTATAAGACATGTTTATCAATCAACCAGTGTGAATGATATTTATGCTGATTTTTAACTTAGTGCTTAAAAATTATATAGGTTTCAATTGATTCTTCTTACAACACGAACAACTGTCAAACCTGCAGAAGGGGAAGGCCAACAGAAATACTGTAAAGTCAAACCTAAGGAGATCCAAAACACTCGCCACCATATTGTCCGGGGCAACAGGAATGAGGTCTACACTTTCACTTTGATAAGCAGTCTCACACCTCTCAAGAGAGCATAGTCCTCTCTGGGGCCATGTTTCCAACATCCTCACAGGTCTGTGTAACACTTATACTTCACTCTGGAGCTCATGCTCATTTTTTATTCCTAGGTTTCCCACACTAAAGTAAGTGCATCCCTTGGGGTCTTAGATGTGCTCTGGCAAAGACTTTCTTATGTATTTTGGACACGTGTAGGGTTGTTGCATACTCTACTACTTCATCAAAATTAGTAAATGGAATCTGAATCTCTGAGTTTGTAGCAGTTAAGACTTCTAGGTGAAAAAGGAGAGAATTTGGACTGATGCCCTACACCTGACTGTGAGGAAAGGCTGTATCACTGAGTGGATATTCAACCATCTGTTCAGTCAAAGGTTGTGAATTTCTGAAGAAATTTCTCCATACAATGTAGAATTTAGGTTGCAGACATCTATACCATGAGTCCAGGAGATAGGATGTTACAGAAGTCCTGTTGTCCCTTCTTGCTTCCAGAGCTTTTTATAGACCCATATGTGCTCTTTTCCATTTCATGTTCTGCTAGAAGGGAGAAGGTGGACATATGATGTCACCTTCTCTTAAGTGTGGCTATAGACCACAATTTTTACAACCTGTAGATCACATTCTCCCCCCAGGTATGTTAGGACAATTTTTTCTGCTTTCCTGCAGTATAAAAATTCTCACCAAAGGTAGTGTGATCTTTTATTTCTTAGCATGATCCCATTGTCATGGAACAATGTGACTGCAACTACCGGATTTAACGTGAATTAGAGTAAGCTCAGTTTAGTATCTTAAAATTGTGTGGAACTAGATATAATTTAATGAAAAATAATTACATATACACATAAAAATATCCAGTATCTAATAAGTCAAAAGTATGGCCTAATGTATTAATTTATTTAAAAAACAAACAAACAAAAAAAAACAACCCTGCACTTTGTCTCAGCTTGTCAGTGTGCTTGTACATGGCCCCATACTTGTCATTTTACTTCACCCTCACCCTTTAGTTGACAGGATGGCTATACTAGAGAAGAAACAAGTGAGGAAAATCCCATAAAATCATTAAGAAGGAAAAATAGATTCCAATTGATTGGGATCCTTTAAGAAAAACAGCTAGATACTCTATTGATTTGAAAGATGTTGCTTGTGTACCAATGTTTAAGGTACACATTATAAATGTTTGTGGGGACAAGATCTCACTTTCTCTATAGTCAGAGAGATGTTTTGTACTTTCTGAAATTGTCATCGAAGATCTAGAAAAGGAAAATAGCTGAGGAGTATGCATTGAAGACAAGGAAATGTTTGAAATATGTGGAAGAGCTTGAAGCAATGGCAACTTTTTTATTATTATTTTTTATTATTATTATTTTGCTTGTCTAGGGAAGCACACCTTTCACTTCAGGAAAGAAGAAAGGCAGAATGAGGCCTGGACTGCAGTGCTGGTCTTTAATAGTACATGTTAAAAAATCACCAGCTGTGTTCCTTCCTCAGGGACCAACCTGCCGAATGGAAGAGGGCACTCATTAACTTTAGACTCAGATGCCAGTGCTTCATGCTGAGTTTAAGTTCATACCCCCTGCACGGACAAGCAAAAAGAATGTTTCACCACTGCTTTGCACTGACTTCGTACCTGAAGTACAAGACCCGGAGAATCAACCCCATACTTTCTCTCTTCGCAGGTACTGAGGAGAGGATGCTGCGCACCAGCCCTGAACCTGGGGATAACGCGAGGGGTCAGGTGCCACGTTCATCACAGCACAGCTTCCTACACTCTTCCCATGCTGTCCTTGCTCCCCGGACTCACTCTTCTCCTCCATCAGGGACAATCTTTCCCAAGAGCGGTGCATCCCCACCGGCCGGGGATGCTGCGGGTACCGCGGCGGGGCTGCACCCACGGCACTGCGGGAAGTCGGGATCCTCCGCTGCCCATCCTTCCCTTCCTCCGCACTACCTTCCCTTTCAAAACACCACTCATAACAATAAAAAAAAAAAAAAAAAAGCGGCTGACTATTTGCAGCCCCGGGAACGGAAAGCAGCAGCAGCGCGGCGCGGCCGGGCAGGCGCGGTGCTGCCGCCGGGCGAGGCGGCGGCGGCGGCGGGAGGAGGAGGAGGAGGAGGAGGAGGAAGAGAAGGAGGAGGAAGAACAGGAGGCGGGCAGTCGAGCTGCACCGCTCCGCTCGGCTCCGGGGAAGTTTCCTCGGCGAAACCCCTCCCCGCCCAGCGCGGCTCCTCGCCACTTACCGCGCCTGGGGAGCCGCCGGGCCCGAGCCTCTACCCGGGAGGCCCCGCGGAGTAAGTGCGTGCCGAGCCATGCCGAGCCGTGCCGAGCCGTGCCGAGCCGTGCCGAGCCGTGCCGGGGGCTGCGGGGGGCTCCGCGGGTGCGCAGCGCTGCAAGACTGGAGGCGGGGAGGGGCGCGGCTGCGGGAGCCCCGGTGGGAAGGGGAGGACGGGTTGGGGGTCCGGGGGGGCCCGGGGGGCTTGGCTTCGCTGAACGCGGGTTTGCGGGCAAAAAAATCTGCGGGGGCTTCGGTGCGGTTCACACGGCCGCCTTGCGCGCTGTCCCCCGGCCTGCCGGCTAGGAGCGCGGCGAGTGCCAGGGGAGGTGTCCACGGCTCCTCCTCCTCCTCTTCCTCCTCCTCCTCCTCCTCCGACGGACCGGGAGAGGCGGCCGGTGCCGGGCCACGACGGCCGAGCGCCACGGCACGGTCCCCGGGGGCTTGGGCGGCCGCTGACGGCGCCCAGGTGGGCCGGAGGAGGAAGGGGACGAGGAGGAGTGAGGGCGCTCCCCCAGTTCGCTGCCCAGCATTCCCGCATTGCCCAGCGGCTCGTTCAGGGGCAGAGAAGGCAGGGACGGGGGCTGCACCGCGGGCATCCCCCTCCTCTGCTCCCCTGCGGAAAGGTGCTTGGATGCGCCTGGCTGCGGGGTGCTTTCTGGCTGTTCTTAGTTCCAGGAGTCGAGGATTCCTTTTGCTGGAAATACTTTAGAATTTCTTCAATTATTAAAATATAACATTGTTTTGGTTAACATTAGTTTGGTGGTTTTTATTTTTATTTATTTATTTATTTATTAAGGCTCTGAGGAACATAGTGTTGCATTTAAATTGCAAAGGGAAGCGTAGTGCACATTTGCTTCTAGCAGCAAAATACTTTCATGGCCTCACATGCTCTAACAAAATGCATTAGAATCACATAACCATAGAATCATTCAGGTTAGAAAAGACCTCCAAGATCATCTGGTCCAACCTTTAACCTAGCACTGACATTACAAATGGCAGCATTGCAGTCTCTGCCTTTGAATACTCACACTTTCCATAGTGTTTTTAAATAAATAAAAAAGGCTATAAGGAGAGAAATCGGTCATTCAGTGCTGCGAGAACTATGATTTCCCTCTTTTTTTAAACAGAGAATGTGGTGTGTGGAAAGTCCCTACGAAACAATTTCCAGATTAGAGCTGTTCATTCTCTGCCAAGAGCTGTGTAAGCATGAACCACAGTGAGTGCAGTTGTAGGATCACAGAGCAGCCATGGAGCAGGTTGTCTGCACCAGAAAATAGGAGGCAGAAGGACAGTACATATGGAAATGTCCCTAACTGAGGACTACAACTCATAGACGGAGCTGGCCTATTTAAGATTAGTCAGGACACCCCCCAGACCTTTGTGCTAGCCTGGAAACATCTTATTCTGCTATGGATTTGAGTGTAAGGTAAACTGCAGGTATCTGTGCCCTTGAGCAAACTTTCAAAATGTATAGATTAGTCTTAATGAATGGTTCAGCATCTTCAGCTCCCAGGCAGTACCCTTTTGCTGAATTTGTAATAGAATCACTAAAAATGTTTACAAGCCCTCTAAGCAAAAACTAAGTCACTGGTTCCTGACAGCTCTGTTATTTCTTCCAGGCCTGACATTTCATTTCTAATTTCCTTCTGTATCTGCATGTAAACTGTGTCATAAAAAAAGTAGGAAGAAAAAGGAGGAAGCAGGCCACTCTTTCTTGTTGATGGGACTACCCTGCTTGTGCTGCAACTCCTGTTGCTTGGTGCTGGGTGAGGGGTGGGCTCCTCTGGCAGGAGAATTTTTAAATCTTCGAAGGTCATTTGAAAAGTTCTTCAAGTCAGGCAGAAATTGGGGCCTCCTGCATCCTGTGCATTTAGAGAATTTGAGGTTATTTTCTCTGTTTCTTTCATTCAACTACCTAATTACAGAATCCATAAATATTAATGCTCAAAATAGCCTTTCCTTCTAGATTTAGAGAGAGGGAAAGTGATATAAAATTAAGGGATTAAATTGGAGTAAGAGGCTAGAGTTTTTCCTTCCTTTCATCTCTACTCTTTCTATCTTTCTGTGTTTAACCTAATATATCAAACATCACTTGATAATGATTTCTCAAATGTCTAGACGCTTTTAATGCCATTTTACATTTTTTAACCTCTTTGTGACACAGCATCACTTCTCACTCTGTCTCCAAGTACTAATCATACCACACAACCATGGAAACAGTAGCAATGAGTTTACCATTAATTTCTATGAATCAGGCCAAGATATCACCATCTCATAAAGAAGGCCTCAGACCAATGTTTGACCAGATCTGGAGATGTGACAGCAAGCTCTTGAGCTGTCCTGTAGCATGTGGGACAATTCCTGTGGCAGCCCAAGGGGTCTATGGGCAGTGGGGCCCTGTCGTGCCGGGCATCCCAGAAAAATCACTGGGGTGAGCTCCCAGCCTGGGAGGTGGGTCTGCATTTTTGCAGCTACCCTTATAATGAAGTGAGCTGTGAGAAAGCTCTTTTTATTCACACGAACGGAAATTGTGTGTAAAGTCCTTAAAATCAAGCAAGCCACAGCTGGGTACTTCATATGCTTTTTAAAGCTTTTCCTACTCTAAGTTGTTTCTCTGTCCTTCCTTTGTTGTTTCCATAGCAAGTCACACCTACTGACACTTAGGGCAATTGGCTTAATTCCTGAAGTTTCTGACTTGCAATTACTCAGGCTTGAGTTCTTTATCATCTAAATATTGAGGAGGATTGCATGGTATCGTGTAGATAAATTTATTATTTTTAGTTTCTATACAGTTCTCAAAGGAAAGAGAAACATTATGCTCAGAATTTTAATGCAATACATTCTTTACTTTCTCCTTTATTACAAAATACTATTTTATATAATTTATTTCTAATATTATTTGATGAAACAGTAATATTTTATAACAAATTGTACATCTAATATCATATGGATTAAAGCTATCTATCACCTGCTATGTTTTTCATTTTTAGTGTGTTACTTAGACAGTGATATATAACAATAAGTGCAGTTTTATCATGAACTGTGATGGTAGAAAAGATTACAAGAGTATTAGGATAAGCAAACTTGTTACAAGTGTAGCTGTTGCTAGAGGACACGTTGATTTTAATGGCTTGAAGAACTTCAGTTGTGCTTCTCACTTTGTAATTTTTTCATGTGTGTATGTAAAAGTAATTCACATTGACCAAAACAGTTTTGAAATGTGGAGAGTGGGAACTAAATACTGCCGTTTGACTAACCTGGTATATTTTGTGCTAACCAAAAACACAAAATGCATCATTGTGTAGTTATGTAAGCAGAACCTATTTATCAAGGTTCCTAACTCTTAAGTTTTCAGTTTTTATTATGTTAAAAATGATGATTTATTGAATTTATTTGCACGAAAACAGAGTTTGGCAGAAATCAGAGGAGCAGAACGTCATCTGTCAAGCAAGAAATATGACAAAGTTGTACAAACCATCATTTATAAATATTTTTAAGCATTGTTTCCCAAGGAACTGGGAGTCCTACAAATGCTCTCACAATCACTTCCTTCTCCTCCCCTCTAATATTCACACCAATTGTCCAAATTTGGCAAAGATTTATTAGTGAGGTTTTAGTTTCATAAGAAATGACTGCTGGCCAGGGAAGAGAGCTCCCAGACGGTGCCTCCACCCTGTACCCACTCAGAGCAGGGCAGCCCCACAGGCAGCTCCTTCGTGGCTCTGAACAAGGGACAACGGTCACTGCCACTGCCTGGGCAGCCCAGATGGGACTGCAGAGATGTGATGCGGATGGAGCAGGGCTCTGGGATTGCCTGCTGAGAGGCGAGATCCAAAAGTCATAGCAGAAGGATCTGAAGGACAGCTTGCATTGCCGTTAGGTAAATATAACATCACCAATGTTTTAAAGATAACTTTTTAGTTAGTGGATTGTTGGTATTTTTGGTCACCGTGGGTCAGGCTTCCGAAGGTATTTAGGTAAGTAAAGGCACAGCTGGGTGCTTAATGTTATTCATAAGGGTTCTTGCAGTGCAAATAAATAAATAGGGATAAATGGCTATGGATGTTTAACTTCCCAAGGTGCCTTTAAATATCCCACTGGACTTCATGTTGACAACTTTGACAGTTCAGTGATACAGCCTTCTGGTTTTCACAGGCTTAGGGCTGTTCATTCACTTTCAATTGGGCTTTCACAGAGATTGAAAGAGAAAAAATCATAATAATAATAAAATAGGAAAAATATCTTCCTTTTTCCATTTTCATAGGTGAGTCCAAATGGAGAAAATAGGCTTCTTCCACCTACTAGTGAAACTCACACCCACTGTAAATAAAGATAGAACTTTACTGCATGATATCAAGTAGAAATATTTGTAGTTGAAAGCATAAATTCTAGCATTTGATCTGTTATATAGATTGCAGATAAGATGCTTTTTGCAGTATGTGAAAGTTGTGATTTAGCCATGAACATTTGTCTTGACCTTGAGAGACGGTGAACATTTCTCATCATACAGAGCATGTAGGAAGGTAAACAAAACAGCAGCATCCTCAGCCTTACTCATGAATATGTAAGAAAGGCCACTGGTGCTTACGTTCACCTGCATCTCAGTTGTTGGTTGGTCCAGGGTGGATGCTGGAAGTGGCATGCATGGGGGGACACCTGTGTTAGTCCCATGGGGAGGCAGCTGGGGGTTGGGTGGGCTGGGTAGCCCATGTGCATACATCTACACTGCTCCCAGTGCCTGAGTGAGCCCCGAAGCAATCTGGCTCTAGTCCAGTGCTTGGGTCCCATGTGCTGGGACATGCAGTGACTGGGGCACAGCCACCTCGCCTATGAGTTTTCTGGTTGAGTGTTAGCTTTCCATAACCAGCATGACACACTAAAACATGTTTTCTCTAACCCATCCTATTTGGGTATATTTTTCTGCTTTCTGGGTATATTTCTTCTGCTATGGCTTTCACTGCTGAAAATAGTGCTGATAGTGTTCCTTACTTAAATACTTTAACTAGAATGGTGGAAGCTTGGGCTTTAATGTAGGTTATTGTGATTTCAAATCCAAATCCATCTGATTTATTTTAAAAAATGAATAGAAGTTAAAAAATATATATATTATTATTAAAAAAAAAAAAAAAAAGAAAGAAAGAAAATTACATTTAATTGCTCCGTGTAAGCCTTACAACTTTTACATGTGACTTGTGTTAATTATAATTAGCAAACCCTTACTTGTTTGTACTGTGATGTGCAGTAGTGGTACAGTTGTTTGTTGTTAGGCCACAAACTTTTATAGACTTGCATATATTTTACAAACTACTTTAAAAGCATGTGTAAAATAAGTAATGCCCTACCTTTAATCTAAATTTTTAATGGGTGTAGAAAGGCTTCCTAAAGTACATATATAATTATTACTTATTAGAAACACTGCACAGAACCACACAAGTTGAAAGTAAACTTTGTATGTGAAGCATCTTGCACTTCTTTCCTTAGCTAAGCAAGTATTCCAGTTGCATATTGTGGTTCGTAGCTCAACATTTAGCATGTGTGTATTTCATATTCTTAATTAACCATGATACTTAGTCTAATAGTTAGTGATAATCTGTGGATCTACTGGCTTTTTTTTTAGTATATTTGATACATTAAATGCAGAAAAAGATTCAATTGCTCAAAAACCTCACAAGCTAAGGAATTGGCTATTGCATTCTCTTTTTGTTCTCTTTATTAGTAATACATTGAAAAATCCAGGAAAAGTAGGGGCTCTTGTCATTTTTGGTAAGATCCTTTGGATGCTTAGAGGAAAGTTATTTAATCCTTATTTGAGGGACAGAATTTGGGTTGTAAATGGTGATTTTAACAATTTTTAAAAGCATAAGTGTCCCTTATGTTTTCACCTAAAAAGAATATTCTTTATTTCTCACTCTAAACAGTTAGTGTTTTTCTTTGCTGAACAGTTTCAAACTACATTTCAGATACAAATAAAGTCGATCCAACTGGGTAGTATAAACATCATATTAATTTTGTAAGTCATTAAAAAGAAATCTGGCAAGCAAGTTGCCAGTATAATTTTAACATTGTTTCACAGTTAGACTTTCATATGTATTCAGTGTTCAATGAAAAATATGATCTTTTGCTATGTTTGGAAAGCTCTACTTTTAGAATAACATTATTGCTTTAAAATTATATATGTATGTGTCTCTCTCACTTTGGCTCTTTGTGGAGCTTCTTAACACAGCCTGCCTGTTTGGTGCCTCTTCCAAGGAGATGAACAAGGCAGTTCTGCCATCGTTGGCACACGTTTTGATACCTGATGCACATATTCACTAGGACCTCATTCCTCTTGGCAATTTAAACCATTCCTGGCCATTGTAGATGAAACAATCAGCACTAAAACTTTATCAAGACATTTGCTGAACCAGTTGTATTTCAGTTGTAGAACTTGTAAAAAGAGTGGTAAAATAATAACCTCACTTTTGGAATTTTGCCCCACATTTTGCCCCTCTCTGATGTTCTGGCAGTTTTTGTCACTATTTTGGGGGTGTTTCTTTCTCTTCCTCAGGAGCAGTTTCTTTGTGTTTGACCAAGTCTTTTCCAACTTTAGAAGACCAGAGAGCTTTCATGAGCTTGCTGAAATTAGCAGTCAGAATTCCATTATTTGATAAACATGCCATCTTGTTTGCTTATTTCTTCTGGAATAGAAGAAATTTCTTCTAGAAATTTTACACTATTCTAATTCCTGTTTCTTCAAATAGCTTAGTTTGAATAAGTGTGCTAATCAGGCACAATCATTTTTTTTTCTGGGTCTTTTCCACTTGAATGGAAGATATTTCAGGTTATCAATTTAAATCAGCAAATTATTCCTAAGCAACTGAAGTGAATAACAGTGAGAGCAGACTGTGAAGAACTGTGCAAGGACATTATGAGACAGGTCACTAGCAAATACAAAGACAAATACAATTATGTGTAGAGAAATGTAAGCTGCTAGACCTTGAGCCAACAGCTGTAGCTGTACATGAAAAGTGATGGGTACTGAGTTGACCCTCACCATTCAGGAATGTGATCTTAGCACCAAAGATAGTTACAAGAAAAGATTGGTGCTCAGAAATGCTCCTGTTCCCTGTTCCCCAAGAGTGAATGTTCAGATTTGTTAGGAATCCAAAAAGTTTACATGGGATCAAGAGGAAGACAGACGAGAGAGCTCTGTCGAGGGTGTCAGGACAGATAACTACATCAGGCTCAGTAAGTTCTCTGAGCTGAAGTAGCAAGAAGCTGGGAAAATATAGGGGAAATGACATATGCTTGTCCTGTTCTTGCTCTTCTGTGCTCATTGCCAGAGAGGGGACCAGAAGGATTTTTGGTCTGAACCAGTATCTTGGTCCTTGTATTCTCAAAGCAAGCTTGTTAGACATAATGGGAGAAATGTAACACTAGGTCTATTGTCAAATGTTTTCAAGATATCCTTAGGGTACTGTATTCTAACAATTTTGTAAATATAACCTAGATTTAAAATGTAGTACAGTTATATTTCCCAGTCTGTCACTAATATAATTTGCCTGGGTTGCATTCCTTGTTTTCATAGCGCTCCTTTCCCATTTTCTTTCTTCCTGGTCCTCTGTCTATTATTTTGACCCAGTAACACAAGCTGTATAGGTTGATGAGGCCTCATGTGTCTTCAGAAGTAATGTTTGTTTTTGTTGAGATTAAAAACATTAAGAAAACACCATAATTTTGGGGTTTAATTGAAAATTTCTCTATTTTAAAGTTAAAAGGGATTCACCCAGATAGAAAAAATATCTAGATGTCTAATTTATAGTACTGACTCACAAAGAATGAGATTATTTTGGTACAGACCCAGATATTGCAGCAAGTGTTATTGCCATGGGATTAACACATGCCTGACCAGGGCACTGGGAGTGTTTATTCTTTGTTTAGAAAGGAAAGCTTACCAATAAACCAATAACATTCAATTTTTTCAGCACTCTTCTGTGGAAGTTTATGCCAGCCATGAATGCATTGCATGCATTTCTGGTCAGGGTTACTGGAACAAAGGTGAATTGAGATGGACGTGGATGTTTATAGGCATGCAAAAGCAGTGACCTACCTCATGTGCTGTTGTAGGGTGTTACCTGCAGGCTGCATGTCCATAGAGAGTTTTGAAGCTGGCCCACAGTCTACATTTAGTTCAACATTAGCATTGCAGATGGTGCGGGATGTCTTCCAGCAGATGTGCGTGTTATGTCCTGCACATCTGGGCACCTCTCTGTTTTACTGTAGTCCCTGAGGCTCACTGGAAGGGAGGATGCTGTATTGCATCTGCAGGAGTTCCAGGCTGAATCAAAGGTGGTCTTCAGTCCAAGCACTGGATTTAATTGTTTATAAAGCTGCTGAAATGTCTCTACTTTTTTTTTTTTTTTAAATATAATATCTTTCCCTCTTCCTCTTTATTTCCTTTCCCTCTCTCTCACACTTTTTTTTTTTTTTTTTTTTTTTTTTTGGTTTTTAGCTGTTACACTTGGCAAGTTTCTTTCCTTGCATTTGGAAATAATTGTTTTCTAAATACTACACAGTATATCTGCCAAATTTAACACCTTAAAAGGAAGCGGGAGCAAGAGACCTACCTGGGAATGTAGTAAATGTAGTGATCCTTTACCAAGTGCTAAAAAGGAAACTTCCCAAATATAGCACCTAAAATCAAAACCATCACGTTCCCAACATTAACCATAAAATATCACAGGCTATCACCTAAGTAGTTAAAAAGAAAAATTAAAAAAAAAAAATCACATTTCACTCAGCCTTATAACTTCCTTCTTTCTTTCTACACACAATGATAAAACATGTGTGGCTATTATTTTATTATTCTCTTTTAGCAAATGAGTATGGTTTGGGAACATGCAATCTTTATGTAGTCAGTATTAGAAAATCCTACCAGTTCATGAGAAAGCAGGATTAGTTTGGCAATTTAGAGAAAAAAAAAAAGGAAGCAAGACGAAAAAAGAGCACAGCTAATACTAAAAGTGACCTCATCTTGGAGAGTTTTGCAATGGCATGACTAGCCAGGAGGTTCTGCATCAGAGCAGCTCTACCGCTGTCACAGGAAAAGGGAGGAATATTTAATCTCTCCTTCAGGCATTCTTGGAGATGGGAATCGGAAGGTGGCTCAAGGTATCGTTGTGTTCCTGCTGTTTCTGATTGCAGTTAGTTTCCGTAGAGGCTCACTGCAGCTGAATGTATGTTATGGCAGCCCTGAGACAGCTCTGAGATGCATATGTTAATGGGAGAGTAAGGCTTGCATGGGAAATGCAAAGCTTTTATGGAGAACAGCTCGGCAAGCATAAGAAGTCGCGTTAAGTATCCTTAAACATCATCATTGGTAAGTGCTGGGAGTAAGCCATGGCAAGATACTTTTTGGTAAAACCCTTACGTTTATTGACATCTCTGCAAGACATCATCTCCACCGTCATTGTCCAGTCCTCAGAGATTATTTCAGTGTGTCCGGAGTGTGCTTAATATTTGGTCAGATGTGTTTGGTTTGGTCAGATTTCCAGGTAGGTGATTAGCACACAGCAGAGGAGTGGGGACAGGGACAGCTGTTATGGGACAAGGAGCTCAGTGAAGCTGCTGGCCCACCTCGTCAGCCTGGCCAGCGAGCCTTGGGCAACCTCACCATGCCTGACTGCAAAGGCAGGCATTATGATCTGTGCATGCAGAGACAATCGTGCAGTGTTGGATAGCGTTTCAGAAAGAAGGGAATAAAACCCACAGTGAGCCGCTTTGTGTGCTTCTTTGCTCTTTGTGTTTTTATTCCCCTTAAAAATGGTAATAGCTGCTTGGAAAAGGGGGATGCTGGTTATTGCTCCTGGTGCATGAGTGTTTCTTTATCTGGTTGGACTCCAACTGCTACCATCATGTATTTAATAATAATATTTAACCAAGCAAATTATTTCAAAAGTAGTAGAGAAAAATAAAAGAGGATATGTATGTTCATGGCTTCCTTTCAATTTAGATCTTGTCTTTCTCAATAATTTGAGGTATTTTCCCTCATATTCAATGGCATATTTTGCATATAACAACTTCTCTGTAATAGATACTCTATGTAATTTAGATGTAATTTTTGATACATTAACAACCCAAGGGAATTTAATTAGTTTTCATAAAGCTTTACTAAGAGTTAAGAATAACCCAAAATGACAATTATAATAGGGATAACAAAGTTGCTCTTGTTTAAGTTTAAAAGTTGATTTTTATTTTTTTTTAATCAAAATTACTTAATTACTTTGTAAATCAGCTGTCCTGCATTAATGTCTAAACCCTCATGTTAACGCTGTCTTGATTCTGCTGCCAGAGGTCTCTAGTATCTGCCGAGGAAGACAAGTCTTTGCCCCTAAAATGGGGAGGGTATATATAGGACCATTTCTTAAATCTCCTTTGTAATGACCTGGAGGGGCAAAATATGCCAGAGCAATAGTGGACTCTTTTGATGCTGATGTGTTATAGGAACCTCTCCCAGAGAGAGATAATGCTCCCCCAGCAGCTTCTGCAAGTTACGTTGTCTAATTACAATTGAACTACAGTATACACTAAAGAATATATGCTTTTTCCTTATGGGCTTTAATAGTAAATGCATTTTAAATGCAGACGATCACCAGTCTTGGTAAAGTTTTCTTTCCATTAGTAAAGAGAGCATTGCTGATCTGAAAATCTGTCAGGTCATCCACATACCAGCATTACATCAATTGACTTTTGAATATTTTTCCATTAGAAAAGGCTCCATTTTACTCCCTCGCTGAAGTGGCAGACTTTCAGCTAGTGCGGTTTTTCCATTTATTGAATTTTGCAATAAAAGAGTTTTTGAAACAGATGTCAGTCATTGCTTAGGAGTGAGGCATTGTCAGAGATCTGTTTTCTTCTCTTTGCTATTTATTTATTTTTTAAGTTAAAAGAAATTCTTCTCTTCTCCCCCCATAATTTTAATTGTCACTTTTCAAAGCCCTGAATCATTTTCTAACCTATTATCTGTTGTCAGAACAAATATGAGCACCAAACCCTGATCTCACTGAAATATTTCAGATTAGCCATTGTTCTCAGCAGGAGCAGGACTGGATTAGTCTCTCAATTGTAAACCAGAAACAAGGGAGTGGACGTGTTACAGAAACATGTTTCATATTAACATCTTCCTTAGGGTGTGGATTGGACCTGTTAACACTTTCTTAATGTTTAAATTTTATAAAAGTAGCTGAATTTGTGCAATGAATAGTGTCTGGTATAAATTTATAGTGCACAGAACAACTCGTCCTGAAGGGATTTTTCTTTCTTGCAAAAAATTCCATTCAGGTAGAAAGATGTAGAATAACATTATGGATCCTGATCCTGAAACATACATGTATCTTTAATATGTAAGGACAAACTGAATATCTGCAGGCTATCAGATCGTCCATTGTCATAGATGAATAAAATGCTATAATCAAATCTCCGAGTACACAAGATTAAAAAAAAAAAAAAAAAAAAAAAAAGCTTTATGTTTTGATTATCCTTTAGCAGACTGTAATTACCCCTATTAAAAAAGTGACATTTTGTCTAAAGAATATTTTTGTTAGATTTGATTGATTTATTTGAATGATTAGTTCTAAATTTTAGGAAGGTCACCTTGTATTATTCTAAAGAAAATTGTCTCTGTAAGGAAACTGTATTCTGAGCTGATGTCTGTTGAGGGGGATAAGCATTTATTAATTTGCCTTAGTACTTCACTGTTATTTTTAACATCAAAGAACATGGTTTCCAAAGGTGAGAGAACACAAAGCATCCGGTATTTATAATGTACGGGGTTAGGACTATAACCTAATGTAAACTTGAAGAGATTTAGTATAATAATATCCTTTGCTTGAGGGTAACATTTTGAAAACTTCATGGATTTTTTCTTTTATCCTGGCCCAATCTACAATCATATTTCTTTGATATTATTTCCTCTTAGCATTATAGTACAATTGACATTGATAGATAATATGGAGAAGCTGAACTTCACAGAAAGAGGAAAAAATAAGCCTTCGTGTATCATTGGCACAGAAATAATGGCCATGGAGGAGTTTCTGGCTCACTTTTATTTGTCTGCTGACAGCAAGCGCAACAGAGCTCTTGCTGACTGCTTTTGGCTCCTGTAGATCTGTAATAAACAGCTCAAGCGTATATATTTATTCTATAGATTAATCCAATTCGTTGAAGAAATCTGCTCCTAACTTATGAATATGTGTTAGCTAATGGAAATTTTCAGATGGAAAGATCAGCTTTTAATTTCATGCCAATTAATTAATACAGCTGTGTGGTACTGTCTTTTCCCCAGGTGTGGAAGGTGACTGTTTGAACCTCACTGTAACTAATAGTCCATATGTAATTTGGAAGAAGAAATCTTCAATGGAAGATCCCCAGGGAATAAATGGGAAGTCTGTAAGTAAACAGCATGTCAGTCCTAAGAAAAAAGTGATTGCTTTTAAAGTAGTAATTATTTTTGTTGCAACCAAGTCACTGGAAGGCTTTAGAAAGCTGCATGCACTTTTAATGATTGGAAGCAGTGGATGATGAAATTATTTCAGTGGTGGAGGCCTATGTGAAAGCTACATTGCTTAAGAAAATATGTATAGATTTAAAAATATTTTTCTTCAATAGTTCACGTTACAAGGTGATGATTGTTGCTTTCTCTAAGAAATATTCAGGTTGCTGCATTTATATAATTGTTAACATTTCGATCTGTTAGGGTTTTCATTCCATTATCTGAAGTTATTTCATTTTGCTGATGTGAACTCTTAGCTGCAGTCTTGTGTACCATGGCATTTTTTTTTTATCATTAAAAAATATATATATCTTTAGCATCTTTATTTTTTCATGTCAATGCCTGTTTAGAAAGTCGCAATGGTAATAATTTTTGAAAACTATCAGACATGGTTAATACCATTTTAAAATAATACTTCATGCACAGTCAAATGATTAGTGTATGTTATGGATTTGTTAGTTTAGTTTGTGATATCATTCTTGGCACTCGGTGAACATTATAATGCCATATAGATGGTTTTATGCTGGATTGTTTTAACAGAAACAGTACACATTAAAACTGCCCTATTTTTATGAGTTGTAAAATAACTCCAACAACTACTATTTGGTAAATTTGATTAGACTTATTTCTTGCATTTTTTCTGGCTTATTTTCTGCATTTGACAGTATTTTCTGTCATCTCTCACTGTTTCCCTTGTATAACCAGTTTCCCCAATGCTTGTGTTAGTTTTTCACATAGCAACAGAGTAGAAAGAAATCAGCCACCTAATAACAAGCCTGCTGTGTTGTGTTTTTGTTGCACTTCTCGTCTAGTGTCATTTTTACTGTCTGAAGCAATATGGTTTTGATTATTTTCCAATGTTCATTTATTCCACAGTCTGTCTCTATGTGTACATTTGGGTATTTATCCATCGCTGCTACAGCAATGTGTGAAAGGGACCAATTCAGCCCTAGAGAAAGGAGTGGCCATGGTTACTGAGTAGTGCTAAACAGGGATGGCCCTTGCTGCAGTTGCAGGCATGGAGCTTTCAGCACCACCCAAGCCCAGTCCTTGTTGTATCCCAGATCAGGGTTTTCTCTGTGCATGAGAAGCCTTTTCCTGAAGCCAACGGGGTTTACTGCGGCTCCCACTGCAGTTCTGTCCCTCTGGATGGCCAGCAGAGCCTGTGCTCCTGGTGCTGCAGTGGGCTTGGGTCTAGTAATCGTCTGCTGGAGCCATATGTAATGACAAATGTAACTGTCACTCTGTCACTTAACATAACGGGAGTATTAAGGGAAATATTTGTTCATGGTTTGGCACTACCAGCACTCCTGTTGGGGTTATTCATTCCATTCCTTCTTTTCACCACTTAGTCCAGAGAGCCTGTAAAACACTTCATCTGCTCAGAGTTTCCCCTCACATTACCCAAGTGGGTGGTAGTCATGAATGCTATCAGGATTATCAAAATCTAAAACAGTAACTGCTGAATAGACTTGCTGCATCAAAAAGCACTTAGGCTTTAGTAACTGCAAGAACCAGACAGCCCAAAGGTATATGACCCAGGGCAGGATTACCAGTGTGGTATTTTGCCTATGGGCCACTGTGACTTTTCTGACTGCCAAGTCATTAGATAGGCTTAAAATTGGGGTAGTACACTAGTGGATCAAATCCTGCAATCAGGTCTCTCTTTAATTCATTCCTAATTGGACAGGCTGCTACTTTTGCAACAGTCAGTAGGTAAATGTGGAGATTTCTTAAAATTGGTAGTCAGAAGTTAGAATAGTTTCTGTGAAAATGAAGACAATGGTGTGAACATTGTTTTTGTTTGTTCTGCTCTTTGTGTGTGTATACACAAAAGACAGAAAAAGACTGGGAGAGATAAACACTCTGCAATTACAATACACAAACCAAAAGCTGTTTGTGGCTTTAGATCCCTAACACATATAGCCACTCCTAAAGCTTCTTGGTAGTCTACATGAAAAGAAGAAATCTTTTCTGCAAGTGCCATTTGAAAGATACTTTGATTATGGAACTTGCAAATGCAAACTTCCAATGCAAATTTTGCTGTGGAAGCAATTTCAGGTACACATATGTAAGGGAGGAGCTTTATTCAACAACTGAGAACTGAAAGTATGTAATGTTTTAGGAAACCAGAGCTAGATGGACAATGGGGGAAGTAGCAGAAGATGGAAAAAGAAAAGGAAAAGGAAAGAAGTTTATCTGACAATACTGTGAAAGAATAGATGAGTAGATACTATGACAGTTTCTTTGACCAAGATCTCTCTGTTAGGTACAAGACAGGATGGTGTTTCACCTGGGAATGCAGACTGTTAGTACTAATGAGCACAAGAGGATACCGCACACAGTAAGTCCAGTAGGCTAGATTCTGCTCCCTGTTATATTCATACAGCTGAGAGGGTATTTTAGTATCTAAGCAACACTCTCATCACCTGAAGAAGTGGTCCTAATGGTACTGTAATGCATTTGGTTCATGTTCTGTAGGAAGTGCCTGGCTAGTGCATCATAATGTGCTTGTAAACTTGAGTGCTGCATCTGCTGCCTTTCTCTTACTAGGTGCCTGAGAAGGAAGCCCAATGCAGATTTGACGTTGCCTAGACAGAGGATATCAGTGTATTATCCTGCCTGAAAAGGTCACTGATGTTCAGTTGCTTTCTTTCCAAGAAAGAAAAGGCTTTG